>NC_064414.1:36770000-37370000 GCF_023375975.1 Astyanax mexicanus | reverse complement strand
GGCACCACAAACAGTTAACACCAAATTATTGTGCATATTCCGAATTCTGGCTCCTGCCAATGTCCTGCATCTCCCTCCCTTCATTTCTAATGTACGAGGCTAAACAGTCTACACACTCCCCTGCATAGCTCTGTGCTCTGTGCCAATGGCCTGCAGGATTGGCACCATGAGGTCAATTGCTCTGGCCAAGGTCACGGCCAGCAAAGCAGTGAGGGGGCAGACCTGGCAGCGAATGACTGGTTGGAGCCAAGCCTCAGTGCTGCTGTAGAAGCCAGTGATGCCAGTGGACAGATGCTCTTTATAATAACTGAGTGATAGCTCTTAATTTCTCAGTTTTAGACACCATAAAAATAACTGACTCTTTAACTATTCAATGTAAACATCCTCTCTTGATTATGTTATTGCTATAGGACATAGAGGACAGATGAATAGAGCAAAAACCGCATATGGATCATTAGTTAAGCTATGCTACATGTTATGCCTTGTATGTCATGACAGAAGATTACTGGCGATAATACCCCCCGCTATTCCACTTGTGCCCTCATGTAACATGAGCTTTAAGTGTGTTCCTTGGGCTATTAGAGACTCACAGACTCAAACTTCCTTTACCACAGCCTTTTTTTTTTTTTTTTTTTTAGATAAGTGACAAATAATTCAAATACATTTGATTTTATTGTATTACTGTGTTATATAGGGGTCTATAAACATATGAACCAAGTAACCCTTGTGTGCTGTTCGGGTCTGTAGGACCCATTTTCATTTTTCATCAAATGATACTAAAACAAATATTATTTCTAACTCAAACTCATTGCCATTGGCTCATTTTTTGTTAGAAACATACATCAAAACACCCCCCCCACACATTTATATTACATACAGTATGTTTGGCCAAGGGCTAATAAACATGGCTTCATTTGTAAATTTGACACTAAACAAATGTTCTACTCATATCTTGAGTTTAATTCATTTTCTTTTACATTTTATTAAAAACTAATAAAAAATGAGTAGCACTTTTAGGTGAAGCAAGCATGTGTAAAATATTTTAATGTAAAATTGCTTAATTTTGCTTAGTTAAATACAAGTTACAAAGTAAACGAGTAACAAAAATATGAACACCACACAAGGGTTAATTTAGGGGTTAGTTATCTACTTATTGACAAAAAAATTAAAATCACCAAGGATGAGTTGTTGGTATTAGTAATGAAACTGTATATGTGTAAATGCAATGATTATATACTAGTGCATCTAAAAAAAAATAATATCACGCAAAAAATCAGGTTAAAATGTGAAACATATATATTTTATAGATGTATTATACAAAGAGTGATCTATTTTAACCGTTTATTTTTTTAAGTGTAATGTCATCTGCTGGTGTTGGTCCACTGTGTTATAAGAAGTCCAAAGTCAGTGCAGTGTTTTCCCGGAAAATCTTACAGCACTTCATGATTCCCTCTGCTGACAACTTTTATGGACATGCAAATATGGATTTCATTTTCCAGCAGGACTTGGCACACTGCCCACATTACCAAAAGTACCAATTAGTCTTATATAATATTACATTTTTAGGAGACATTGATTTTTGGGTTTTTATTAGCTGTAAGCCATAATCAATCATCAACAATACAAGAAATAAAAACACATTTCATTACTGAAATAAAGCAACCTGTCAATGATAGTATGTTAAGATATTGTTATAAGATATGAGACTATTAGACTGAAGGAGTAAGTTTATTGAGAAAACTGTACATTATAAGATGGCTCTAGTCTTGATACAAGATTAGATATGAATGGCCTAGACAGCAAACAATTAGTCAAAATGACACTTCTGCTTCTCTCTGTCCAATGATGTGCCCACTCTCATAATCTATTAACTGGGACAAATGTATTCAAGTGCAACTTACAGGCATGTCTTGCAGTCTTGTAATCTCTTACTTTTGTGGGTATCAACACAACTTCTAAAACAGTGCTTCTCAACTTCAATCTTGGGGACCCTGTGTTCTGCACAGTTTTACATCCTCAGCCACTTCTGATGTATCTTATGATGAACTTAACAATGTATGTAATTTGTGGTTTAATTTGGGCTAACCAAACATTGTTTGAAATATTAATTCTTAAAGGTTTCTCCGGTTGAGTCAACCCTTTCTCTGTGGTATGGCCACCATGTGTTTGTTCAGTCTCTACTCTTCAATCTTGCTAAGTTTAAACCATGTCACTCTGCTGCTCTGTTCTTTACGCTGGCTTCCTGTGGTATCCCGCTTTAGATTTAAACCTCTTGACAGTGGGCTGACAATGAAAACCCTATGAAGCCCAGAATGGACCTGCACCACTCTACCTAATGGCAATGATGTAAGCTCAATTCATACCTAGAGTTTTTCAAGCACAGCTCAACTTGATCCACCATCCTTCAAGAGACGGAGATGGAGGACAAGCATTCAGCCTCTTTGCTATGCTGGAGTCCACCTGCTGTCTAAACAGCAGTGCTACTGTCTTCAAATGCCAGTTGAAGACCCAATCTTTTAGAGCAGCACTCTGAATCATGCTCTGAGTCCTACACTTAAAATAACTTGTATGATTGGCTCGTATTTCATTTATATAACTTGATCTTGTTTCTGTATCGTATGGTTTTTCATCATTGAACAATGAACAATGTGTGCATGGCAAGGAGACATGAATTATCAGGAGATGGCTTGGGAACGCTTCTGCACCTGTATAAGAGATCAAGTATTATCTTGTGTGAGTCAGGAGGATGAACAATGGCCATCGTGTTCATGGCAAGTTTGAAGGAGCCCTGATAGTCGGTGCCAGATGGATTGGACATTAATTTTCTGTTTAAAGTCCTAAAGTGTGGGTATTTAACATTCCTTGATCCACAGTGTCACTTGTGTCCTTTGAATATGTCATAGAAGCCATTACCATCACGTTATGAAGCATTACCACAGAGGATGGCTTGGGAATACCTGCACCTGTATATGTTATGAGGTGTTATCTTGTGTTAGTGAGAATGAACAATGGCCGATGTGTTAATGGCAAGGCAACATGAATGATCAGAGTTTGAATGAGGCCTCATAGTGGGTGCCAGATGGATGGGACATGGTTACTAGTTGCTAGATACTAGAATACTGGATATTAGATAACATGTAGAAATATGATTATGTTAAATGTTACATAAGCCCTGGTGACTGTGTTCTGACGCAGGCCAATGAAGAAATGAAGAAACAGCCAGTGATGCTGGATGCTCTATAGGATGCGCAGGTGACAGGACATCATGGGAGTCTGAGTCAGCAGTAAGCAGCCGGTTCATCACAGGCACCCTGCTGACCGCAGAGCCAGCGGAGGGAATGAATAAGATATGAGTGAAGAGGCGGCGAATTAAAAGTAAAGGTGTGACAAAATGACTAACACTCTCCTGTGCACGTGCTACGGACAGGATATTAGAGCGGGGAAATAATTAAACTAACAAGTGAGTGGCTCTGGCTAAGCTGTCTCCTCAGGTCCGATATCAATACATTAGCTAAGACAAGCGCAATGCATTTTGCATGGGACCCTGCGAGGATGATTGATCAGGCTATAATAGCAGCCTGCACTGCTCTTCTGTCATTAGCTGGGTCAAGCTGGCTGGCCAGGCTGTCTGCGCTCGGGTCAGAGCCACGCAGGAACGGCACAGCCGCCATTACTACTGAGCCAGTGTGAAAGACCATTAATTAGCATTACACAGTCTCTCTCTCTCTCTCATTCTCTCTCATTCTTTTCTCTGTCTCTCTCTCTCTCTCTTTCGCACACACACACATACACTCACACACATGTATTGAGCTCACTCAATGAGTACAGCACTGCCAGAGCTGTGGCCCTTCTCTCTCTGAGTGCCAAACACAGGCACACAGCCATCTTCTCATTTGGACAGAGAGAGAGCGAGAGAGAGAGAGTCGCAGTTAGGAACAGTTAGGACATAAAGAGAGAGAGAGAGAGGGTGAGAGAGCAGAGTCAGAAAGACAAACAGAGAGAGAGAGAGAGAAAGAGAATGACAGAGAGAAAGAAAGAAAAAAGAGAGACAGAGGCCCAGGGTCTGCCTGCCTGCCTGCCTGTTACTCCTGTTGATTTCACTGGCTAATTGAATTGGCTTGTCAACAAAGCCGTTGTCATTCAGTAAGTGAATTTGTTGAATTATTGCGCGTCACAGCTGCTGCAAATCGCCCGCTATTTCCTGCAGGCAAAGGCAGTCCCCATGCCCTGTCACCATACAAAAACGAGAGAGAGAGAGAGAGAGAGAGAGAGGAAGAGAGACATGACAGAAAAAAATGGAAAAAAAAATACAGATAAAAAGCTAAACAAAAACATTACTGAGAGAGAGAGAAAAAGAGAAAGAGAAAACAAACAGAAAGAAGAATCAGGGCAGCCCCTCAGCCATTGGCCATGCATGGAGGCGGGAGGCAGGCTGTGTAATTGCAGGGGTGGTCATGTTTCATGTCAGACCACCTCAGCTCACAGACCTGTCCGTACAGCTGCACACATCCCCTATTCAAACAGCTCAGTCTCTCTTATACACAAATACACACACACATAAACACCTAGACAGATAGTCCTCAAGTCTTTTAGCCAGCTTTTTTTGATCAACATTTATTAAAGATGATTAATAAACATTTATTATGATGAACATTCATCGCAAGGTCTATTATTTTTTAATATCAGGGAAATATTTGCTTCATACAATGAGGAAGGCATGATATCTTTATCGAATGTTTAAAAGCTGGTCGATAATCATATCTTTACATCTCTTATAAAATTCTATGACAAACCCATCAGGTCCCGGAGCCTTTCCTGATTTAAGTGTGGCTATAGCATCCTGTTTGGAGATTTCCCTGCATAAAGCTTCCCTATCCTCGTCCAGTAATGCAAACACACCTAGACACTAGTATGCATGCTAGAGTTTCTCCAGTTAGAGGACAGTGGCAGATAATCTAGGGGGGTTTCAAAGGGTAGGAACTAGTATCGTGTCCCATGAGTTTTGCCACGTCCCACGGAAGCTATAGAATGCTCCACTGACCTGCAGGATCTATGTGTATGGGGTATTAATTCATTCTGCAATGAAGTCAGATGCCGGATGCTGCCAGTCACAATCATTACGACCTACTGCATGTGTCTACTGTCCACTGTGCACTGTAAGGAACAAAACTTGAATCAAAATGGTTTACCTAAATGTGATTAAAAAATAAATAAATAAATAAACTGTACAATTGTTTTGTGTGCACTATAGCCATTTCTAGGAAAACCTCCACCTTTACCATTGGCTCCTGGTAACATCTCATTGCACTTCGGGTGTGTCCTCCCACCTCTCACTCACCATCAGTGTGTAGTCCTTCTCCACAAGCTGCTGCCTTCCCCAGGGATTTATATAATGTGTTATAGAATATTTAACTGCCTGGCCTCAGTGTTGAAAGCTGTAAGAGCAAGTTGCCATGTGTTACTATATGTTCACTAGGTCCAGCTGGTCACATTTGCATTACCGCCAGTTATGAGACTATAAGGCAGATATGTAATAATCATAAATTTCCAGTTCCCAGTTGCAAAAAATAAAGTGTTGCATCCCCTACAAATTAGCATAAAATAAAGTGCTCCATCCATTGCAAGTAGCAAAAAATGAATGTGTTGCATTCACCGCATGAATTTGATTAATGTAAAATGTGTAATTGAAACAGCTTAACTTTTTAGTCAGCAGAAATTACATTACACATTTCATAAAACCTAAATTAGTCCAGCTAAATACATAAAGCAAATAATCGTTTTTATACATATAAAAACATTTATCTGATCTAAAGACTTCTAGTTGTCACAATTGGTGGTCTGAGTCTGAGTTGGCCTTCAAATTAAAAAATCTAGTGCAGTAAGTTGCCTTAAAATTTGAGTTTTCTCAACTTTTTTCTCAATGTTTACAATGTAGGTGAAAATTACACTGTGGACTGAGGAATGTTAAATGCTCGCACAATTGAAATGAAATCAATCCATCTGGAACCCACTACGAGGCCTTGCCATGAGCATGTTGGACAACTTACATAGGCTTTGGCATCAAGAGGCATCTAGCCTTTTTCAGAACTAGCCAATTTGCATCATGGTCAATCAGTGACATTTTCAGATCAGTCAATCATAGTGTAAAAAGAGTAAAAACAATATCATTCTTTTATTCTCATAAACAGATTTTATTTTGTGTAAGTATTAGGTTGAGTATCAGTGTGCGTGTTTGCATGTGTAAGTAAGTGTAAGTAAGTAGCAGACGGTCAGCCTGCGGAACCCTGAGCTGTCCTCAGGTCTATGTATGTTGACCTGCAGTGCTCTGTAAAGCCATGAGGGCCTGAGTGACACGGTCAGCTGGGCTCAGATCAGTGGCCTCTCCGCTCAGGCCTCAAAACCCATTAGTAAGTAAGTATGCCTACTGCTTCGACTGCCCCACAGAGGACGAACAGAGCCTGCAAAATCTCTGGACATGTGCTCACGTCTGTTCCGGCTCAACCTCTAGGCCAGGTCATACAGGCTATGCAACCTAACTCTGCTACACGAAGGACTTACGGCACACGGATGCATCCTCTGACCTTTGTGTGTGAGAGCGTACTGATACTGGACTACACTTACAGTTAGAGTAACTGCAGCTGTGCTTGTACAGCAGGAGCACATATAGGTTTCTTTCCGTCTGTCCTTATTTAGCAGGACTTAGCGGCACAATGGTAAAATCCACCAGCATTATACATAAATCTTTTTTCAGATTTTCATATTACTTTTTAGTTGTTACAAAAACGCAGATGATTCAAATTGTCTACACCGTTGCTGTACTAAAATCGCGCCCTGCCATAGGAAATTAATGGTCATCTGTCGCTTTCCAGTGTGAATGCAGGGTTAGGCGCTCATACTCTGTCTCTCACTCGTTCTCTCTCACAATTTTTTTTTGTACAATAAGTCTTAATGTTAGAAATGAAAAAAAAAAAAATAATCACTTACAAACTGGGCTCCAGTCCAGTTTTCATGACCCGGTTAGCTTACTGTATTGGGCCCAGAGAACCATTCAGTGAAAGGGTTTTAAGACATAGAAATCCAATGATTGGCTAGTCAGACCGTATTGGATACAGCTGGTAGCAATAAGGGACGAGGCCCTAATTATAGCCAGCGTGCTAATGCTGTGGTAGCATTGCTGGGGTACTAACACAGTGGTAGCGATGCTAGAATGGATAAGACCCATTGCCAAAGTTCTAAGGTTTCACTAGTAATGTTGAACGAGGCACATAGTCAACATGCTAATGCTGCTGTAGTCATGTGCGACTTGGCCTGGTAGCTAGTGTAAATAAATACACATGGACACATCCGATTACAGCAACTGTTGCTTGCTTTTAGCATACTGATACTGGACTACACTTTTTAGCATTGGAAAAAGAGAGGTAATTGATGACTTTTGCTGTGCATTAACATTTGCTTTCTAGATATTGTTAATATCATTGTGTCTGTACGCATGTGTGTGTGTAAAAGTATGTGTGTGTGTGTCTGTGTGTGTGTGAGGTGGTGGTGATTATGTGCTGCGGGATCAGTGGGCTGCTCTGCCATGGTCACTCTCAGATGAGCCGCTTCAGCGGATGGCTTTTAAAAGGCCCGCAAGGCCATGGCACGATTACTGGCCACTCAGACACTAAGCTGCTGTGGGTGGCCACATGACACCGCTCTCCTCCACTGTCACCCCTCTCTCCCTCTCTCTCTCTCTCTCTCTCTCTCTCTCTCTCTCTCCCTCCTTCTCCTCCTCCTCCTCTTCTTTTGCTTCTTCTTCTTCCTTTCCCCCTCATCCCCCCTTCCCTCCTCTCCCTTTCTCTTTTCTCCTTCCTGCTTTTTTAGCCAGCGTACCCTTGCTCGGCCCTGACAAGGTTATGCCACTGTGTTCTGAGTATCTATTGATTTCCACCATCAAAGATCCCTGCAGCCAGAAAGGGCTTTGCTGCTTCAGATAACACTCTGTCTTTCTTCTTTAGCTCCTTCCCTGTCACACACACATCTCACTGTTGTCTCAGCTCCCTCGCTCATGTCTTGGCCTGGTCTCGGGCTTGTCTCGTTCGCTCTCTGGTGTCTAACGTCCACTGCGGACGCTCGCCGGATTCGGCCTCAGACACCGGCTCCCCTGGGGCCATGTTAACACTGGGTTCTGGGTTTTTTTTTTCCAGCTTTTTTTTCTTTCTCTCCACTTTTAGCGGTGTTTGCTTATTGCTATAAAGCGTTCAGTGTTTGTCACTGTCTGTACAAGCAAAGCGATTCTGAGGAACAAAAAGAAAAGGGACAGCAAAAGCAAAAAACGAACTCTACGCATAAATATTAAGTGAAAGGTGTGCTGTGATCACTTTTCAAAGAGCGCCACTGTCCCTGTGTGTTTGGAGCTTGCACAAAAGCGAGAGTGTTTCCATATTTAGATTTAGAAATTATTCATAAGATTTGAAGTCATGGCATCATTTGCTTTTAGGAGGCAAAATGAGATTTTATTATGCGGTTGCTTATGAGTGACTCCCATCCCAGACAGAGGAATGAATGGCTTAATGCCAAGGCCAATTGAGAGGCGCTGTTGAGAGCCAGGGGGAAGATTTTCATAAATTATTCATCATTATACAAAATAATCCTTAGCAGGATTGGGAAGGGGGCTGGGGTGTTGGTTGGGAGTGGGAGCCAGGGCTTTTTGGGCTGGGGAGTCGTGGGGGACGTTAGTTTGTGTCGGAGGATTAGGCGTAAATATGTCTTTCATAACGTTCATCACCAAACAGTCCACTCTGAATGTCTGCGCGTCTGCAGAGCTATGGGGGCGGGCAGTCACGGTGGATGATGGGTAAGGTGTTGAGGGTTGGGCTTTGCTGCAGCAGCAGAAGCAGCGTGGGGGTGTGTGGACAGACAGCAGCAGAGGCTGGGGGTGTATGTGGGTGGGTATGGCGGGGTGGGTTGGGGGGTGGTGGTGGTGGTGGTGGTTATGGTGTTGACCTGGCTAGGCTGGGTGCACTCTCTCTGGGCCAAAAAAAAAAAAAAAAAGAGCGAGAGAGAGAGAGAGACGGATGGATGGAGGTGGCGGTGCCCCCCCACGCACACACACATACAACCACCCCCACACCAGACCCAGATACAGACAGACACATCACAGCCTGAGAGACCAGACCAGACACTTCATCACGACCCCGGGTGAGACTCAGACACACCCGTCACACAATCGCACGGACACAGACGCACTCCAGGACGCACCCTGCGCACACAATCACACATGCACAGACATGCAGAAGGAGGGGTTTCCGAAAAAAATAAATAAAGAACTAAGAAGAAGAAGAAAAAAAAAACTCATGCCAATGTCTCAAGATTGGAGGCCAGCTGATAGAAAGGCAGCCCTAGACGAGGTCACCCATTAAAATCTCTTTAAGAGGGCTCGTGTTTAAGACGGAATGTTAAGGTGGAATTCTCCAGGCTGTGAATTCTCCTGTCCCCTCCCCCCAAGGACACGGAGGAAAAGTTCTTCTTATTAACACTGCAATTTAATTCAATTTAGAGCCATCTGCCACTGCAAATATGCACACCAACACGCAGCGCTGTCTCCGCGTCCCTCGACAAGTCCCCAAGTGAGGACACAAAATGATATCTTAAATGTCCTTCAGCTTTGACTCCAGAGCTAATGGACTCTATAACTCATCAATGCTGTCGACTTGGACGCAAAAAAAAAAAGAGAAAACTTTCTCAGCGGTTTATCTAAGTGGCCTGTTTGAGGACAAGGCAACAGAAGAAGAACAAGCGGCGGAAAAAAGAAGATCTTTTCTCAGGGATTTATGTGCGAGTAAAAAAGAGAAGAGTTTGCTGAGGCGGAATCATATCTATTTTACTATGCTGTCAGCGTATCCATACTCTTCATGAAATATATTTGGAAATCATGCCCCATGGTTTATGGGACATCTATAAAGGAGGCTCCATCAAATCCAGGTGCGGCCCCGGGAGAAGAATGCGGGCTAGATCCGACGGTAGCTACATCGCTAGCAAAAGTCTGTCTGAATTTCCTGAAACTCCACTCTCCCCTCTTGCTCTTGGAAGCTGGACATCTGGATTTCTACTCATCTTTGACATCTACGCTGAAATCACCGCAGCTGATAAAGAGTTTAGAGGTGAAACAATCAGTATTTTGGCTCCAAACTGATTTTTCACATTTTCTTCTCTCACTTTCTGTCTCGCAGAGTTATGATTTCTGTTCCTCATCTGAGAGAAAGAGAAAGATAGAAAAAAATAAAAAATTGGACCAATCAGCTATCCGTCCCCTGTCTGCTCAACCTTCCTCTTCTCCCTCTCTCTCTCCTTCTCCTTACAGGGAGCGAACGGACTGGGAGAATGCGGAGCTCCCGTGGCCTGCTAAAGGGCTCTTGATTTATAAAATTATTGCAAACATGATTGAGGTAGTGGCGATGATTATTATAATAATACAGGCGCTTGATGAAAAGGAGGCAAGCATCTGAAGCAAGCATACCTAATGAGGACTTTGCAGAATGGGGAGGCCTAATGTGAAAAGTGTTTAACATGAGAATGAGAGGGTCCGTGCCCCCGGCTCCCCCCTCGCTGTGAGGGAACTGGGCCGGGCCTGGTCGCTGGGGCTACAGCTGACCACCGTGCATTAATCTGTTGGGCTAGACGGGCTGCAATGTGGGAGCTTCCAGATCCCCAAAACCTTTCGCCTCCCCATCCCCCCCCCACCGTCCACAATGCCACAGCTCAGACTACCACCAGACCCTGATCCCTATGCTACCATATTTCTCTAGACCATTAACCCTGAGATGCTGAGAGTTCCTGCTGTTGTTTTTTGCTATACTATTTGTACAGTGTATAAATACATATGTAGCTCCATACGGAGTTAGATTAATAACAAATTAGTAACATGAGCATTTAATTTGCTGTTTGTATTGACAGGTTTGAATCAAAAGTGATTTATAAAGTAATGGCACAATCAAGTAATCAGGTGAGAGAGTTCAGTTTAGCGCTTGTTATGAGATATAGCAAATCAAAATGAGCTTTAAACCAATTTTAAAAAGTTGTGCAGAATGTTAAGGGCTGTCAAACATGGAAACAGTATTTATCTATTTATTTATATCATCTGCAGTACATGTTTAATGAATCTATGATAATCCATAAAAGTGTGAATAAAAAGCAAAAAAACTCTAGAAATCCATACTTTTACCAAAACTTTTAAATAATTTAAGCTGCTATGTTTCAGAATAACTAATATCTTTTTCTAGTATGGCTTGAACTTGGACCATAGTACTCATTCATATAGAACCCCATTCCTCCCAACACTGTTTTTCTGCTAATTTTACAACAAACAATCTCTTACTAAACTATCCTTTCATTTAATCCTATTTTAACTTACTTTGAAACGGCTGATCCTCCTCACACTCAACCCCCAAATCCTAAATCAAAAACTCTTCCAAAGTGAAAATCCCGGACCCCCCAAAGGGCCACCCTAGACCCTTCCCCGTAGACTGGCCCATGGCCCCTTCTCCCCAAAGCTCCAGCTCCCCCTCCTGTCCTGGCTGGCTGGGCCGGCGGTGTGTGTTAAGTGCTATTGAATAATAGTGACCTTTAATAAAGAAGGGGATCCCGAGATTCTTTCCCAGACACGCACTGACCTTTCAAACCAGACGAGGGGCCAGCGAGGGAGGGGGGGCAGCGGGGGCCTTGGGGGGGCTGGGGGGTTTCTCCAGGGTTCACACTGTGGACTTTGAACCGGCCAGTTCCCGCTGTCCTGCTGGGTGTCTCGCCCTGCCAGAGCACTCTTTTTCTCCCCCCCTCCCTTCTTTTTCCTTCCTCCTTTTTTATTGTGTCAGAGAGAGCATTCCATATGCAAAGAGGCCCAAGCTGCCAGGTCTGAACCTTTGCAAATCAATTTGTCTGTGAAGGCGAGGTCTGCGGCACGACACAAAATGCACCTCACACTTTCTGACATCATTGGCTGTGGCACTCAAGTGCGTTTAAAACAACACTAATGGAAATCCCTCCTCCATCCCCCCTTCAAAAAAAATATCGAATAAATAAAAAAACAATGAAGTTTCACACACCGCAAATTAAAATAGAGCGAGGTGGAGATACCTTCAGAGGCATGACTGCCGTTCTGCCCTTGCCATTCATTTAGAACATGCAGAAGTGGGTTGCCATGTCCCTTTGTTATCTTCCCTCTCAGACAAAACAGCCCTGCACACTGTACACTAGCGCTTAATGAATACCTATTGTCCAAACACTCCAGCCAGCGCAAACAGCTCTTTAAGATGCCCATGAAAAACTGGGCTGGAGATAAAGGCTATGGTCTGCGTGACATTCCCAGTAAAAAAAAAAAAAAAAGAAGAAGAAAAAGAAAAAAGGAAAAAGAGACCAAGCTGCTTGAGTCTAAACAGACACAGAAGGTCAGGAGAGGAATGGATTTTTGCATGATTTTACTCCACCACACAAATCAGTGCCTGAAAATAGAAAAAGTGCCACACATATGAATTTTATACTAGATTGATGATCAAATTTAATTAAATGTAGAGTGGCATCTAGAGGAGAGTGCAAACTAGAATAGGGTAAAATGCAACATGCAATGATTTTTATATGATTTATATTTTATATAATGGTTTTACATGAATTTCTGTGTGATATTGTAAAAAATATAAACATGTAAATAAACCATAACACAATATAACTTAGCTAGGCCTCTAGACTAAGTACAGCCTCTAAGATCAAGATCTAACAGAACAGCTTCTGCAAACAAACAAATAAATGCAAAAGATGCATTTATAGCAATATTAATTCATAAAGGTTACATTTTTGGACTCTTCATACACAGACTAAATAATTATGTAAACATATTTTATGCAAATGAATTAATAATGAATCAAATCAAATGTTATTATTCTATTTTTCAGTCAATCAATGGTCACCATCAGGTTTTTTCTTCTTTAGTGCCAATTTAAAATTTCAAAAGTGTTCATTTTTAGTACCTGCATTCCCACTAATATCATTGCTTTTATGTACACATTTTTTTATGTTTTGCCACTGGAAATATTGACTGGTTCATACATAAACAGCACGAAATTATACTAAATTATTTGTGTTTGCTTCATCAAATTGCGCCTCACCTTTTACTCACTGTTACAACTAGCTCAAGCTCAGGCTATTGCAATTACCCCACCTAATGTATACACTCACTCAAGTTTCAGCTAAACTCTTCATAAACGGTTGGTTCTGGAAACAAGGTTTGTTTTCATTTGTAGCAGAGATGTGTGGGTTGAGCTGCTGGTATGAAAACATTATGAATCTTGTTTAAATACTTTTTTTAACCCACACTGGGTTAGTTTGCAGCCTGCTTTCAACCCTGGTGGGAATTATGCACACAGGCTAATGTGCATCATATGCATACATGATATTACCAAGCACTGCTGTATATACTTTAGTTTCTGAATCAGTTTCTCTGATTTTTTCTATTTATAGGTTTATGTTTGAGTAAAATGAACATTGTTGTTTTATTCTATAAACTACAGACAACATTTCACCCAAATTCCAAATGAAATATTGTAATTTAGAGCATTTATTTGCAGAAAATGAGAAATGTCTGAAATAATAAAAAAGATGCAGAGCTTTCGGACCTCAAATAATGCAAAGGAAACAAGTTCATATTCATAAAGATTTAAGAGTTTAGAAATCAATATTTGGTGGAATAACCCTGGTTTTTAATGACAGTTTTCATGCATCTTGGCATGTTCTCCTCCACCAGTCTTACACACTGCTTTTGGATAACTTTATGCAATAAAGTAAAACAATAGTATGGCCAAGCTTGACAATGTTGGTTGATTAGCATGATCACACAGGTTGAACAGCAAGGCCAAGAGCTGGTTAATCAGCTTGTTTACCAGGATATGCTTATGAATGGATGAAAAGTATTTCAACCACCTTGACCATAAAAGACCAGATTAAACCATATAAAAGTAGCTACTACAAACACCTGGCCTTAAACTGGATGATTACACAAAATAAACACAAAGTGACTGTTACAAAAATATCAGAGGTGCCAAGTGAAGAAGTACAAATATTTAAGCACCTTATGTAAGTAGAAATTTAGCTTTAGTGGAGTAATTATTGTACAGACGTATATTTATTTCTTACATTTTCACATAATTATCTGTACTTCCTACTCCTTACATTAAAAAAATAACCTATCCAGATAAAACTCTCCTTCCAGATAGAATTAATCTAATTTTTGTAGGATGAGAAGTATAAAGATGTACAATTCTGACACCCTATTGGCTTATACCTGCACATCACGTCCCATCACTCTACAGTAAGAACATAGCAGATGCATGTAGCCTAGTATGAAGATGTTCTGAAAGAACTCTATCTCTCAAAACATCCCAACTAAGCTTCTTTAATATATTTACATTGTATTAAAACGCATTAAAATAAAATTTTCAGTGGGCATATATGCTATATAAGGAGCCTAGTGCATCCCATATTTATCAACATTAACAATTTTAATATAACATTACAGTCATTATGGCTTTTAGAATTACTGTATGTGTTTTGGGGAGGGAAGGTAGTGAACTAAGCTTTTGTCCTTAATCGAACTTTTGCTTTTATACTTTAAGTAGTTTTGAAACCAGTAATTTTACACTTTTACTTAAAGAGTAAAAAGCTTGAGTTGATACTTCAACTTCTGCAGAAATCATTTTAAACCCTATTATCTATATTTCTACCTGAATAATGAATGGGAATACCTTTAACAACTTTAGTAGAATTCAGTACTTTACCATGTATTTTCTTCAGTATCTTGTCAATACTGAAGACAATGGTACTGACAACTGTGATAAGTTGAATTTTTGGTGTGCCTTGTATTTAACTGTATGTATTTTGCCTTGAATGCTTCACATGCTATTTAAGCAACAGAACACGAGAAGGAGTGTGTTATTCGTGATAACACACAACCTCAGTTGTTCTATTGCTTTTATACAACAGTTGTTTTTTTTTGTTTTTTTTTACAAAATTAAAAAAATAAATAAATAAAGAAAAAATAAAAAATAAAAAAATGTTTAATGAATATGCTTTAATTTGGACTTTGCCTTCCGCCAAAAAGTAGTTCCATAACATGTGAACTGTATCAGAAATGTAACTACAAAACAGCCTATGGTTTATACGTTAGCTTGAAATCAAATTAGGGATTAAAGGGGTTAGTAAACGTTAGAACCAGGAAATAGCGCTGAAATTCTTTATATGTCGTCTTCATATGAAAACTGCATGTTTGCGAGCATTTCTGCCTGTTTTGCTGGGTGGTGTTGGTTAGATAGCCAGCTGGACTGTGGTTAGGTTAGCGTAGCTTGCTTTAGCTTAGCATTAGCTTAGCTTAGCCTAGCCTGGTCTGGCTGGTTAGCGTTCCGGATATCAAACTGCGGCTGAGGTAACCGATGGATTTTCTTTCTCTTTTTTCCACAAAAGATGAGCCAGTGCTGCAGGCAGTGGGCCAGCATGCCTTGGCTGGGTGCTAGCCTGTGCTAAGCTAATACTGCTGGTGCTGGTTTAGGCGATGCTACTTAAATGCGTGTATATGTCGTTATTCGGCAATGCGTCCGTGGAATGATACAGATTTAGTGAGAGAATGCAGTGCTGTTATCACATATATCAGCACAGTTGGAACAATTCTCAACCAATCAGATTGTGAGGTCGGAACTAACTGTTGTATAATGTGTGACATTCCACAGAATGTGCCTGTGTACATACGGTATGTCTCCTATGTGTCAGTGTGTGTCTGTGCGTGCACTGGTATTTACAAAAAAAGATCTCTGTGTTATGATATAAACTGTGAACTGTGAGCCAATGATAACTCACCTCTTACTCTTTTAGCTCTCACTCTTTCACTCTCTCTCTTTCCCTCTCTCTCTCCTCTGACCTGCCCTCTGTCACTCTGTCCTGCTGTCATCCCAAAGATCCCGTGCTCAGTTTTCTCTGCAACAAAAATCAAATGTATGGATTTATAAAAAAAAAAAAAAAAAAAAAAAAAAAAAAACAATAACAGCATCTTTCATCTGGCCCAGCTCAGACTCTTAATGGTTGGGAATCTGGCCCAGTGTCTTCACGAGGCCCGATGGCTCATTTATTTGCTTGCAGCATGACAATTGAAAGAGAGAAAGGAGAAAATCTTGGGGAGTATTGATCACATACAGTCTTCCATTTCATCAAACAGCATCCCCCTCTCTCCTGATTCTGCCCTCGTCCCCCAATTTACACCCTTAATTCAGGTTTCTCCCTCTGTGTGTGCACGTGTGTAGCCTATATTGTGTGTGTGTTGTGTGTGTGTTTGATCCCTGATCAATATCTGTCCCCTTGTGAGCCCCTGTCTAGCCAGTTTCCTCCTGCTCCTCTGGAGTCTAATGAGTGGCCTTGGTCATGGTGGGACGGGGCAGTCAGCCAGCAGCAGCCCCCTGACTGAGACACAGAGAGAGACAGACCCATGACCTTAGGCCCCATCAGCTGCAGACTCGATCAATCTGCTCCACGCTCACACAAACACACACACACACACTTACGGGCACAAACCCACACATGCCACTACCGTGACCTCCTCATCACATGCACTATGCGTCTCCATCATCAAAGAGCTGTTGTCGACACATACAGCTGACCTATGTAATGTTAAACATGTGCTATGCATCCACACTGTAAACCTGCATAGGTTAGCAGAAGTCAGGATAATTAAGGCAATCTTACACACACACACACACGCGCTCACACACACACACACACACATACATACACACACTGTCAGTGTCTCCAAAATATGAACAATGTAACCACAAATGTCAATACAAAAAAAAAAAAAAACACTCCAATCAATTTAGGACCATTTCAATTGGTCCATTCATGAAAAAAAAGTTTGTTTACTAGTTATTCTCTATGCAGGTTAGAATTCTATTCTCCTTATAATACATGAGGCCTGCCTATTCCTAAACTCCTGACCATGAAAGGCTGTGGTGATTCAAACCGCCTCTTGACAAGCAGGTAGTTAGACAGTTGCACCACCCCTAGACCTCTGAACATGAACTCATAATCATTTTTGTGAGCAAGACAATATAAGAACAGAAGAGTACCCTACCAGTCAACTGCTGTTTTTTGTTATCCAGTATCAGTAGCTGCTTTTTATTTATAAGTAATTGCTTTTTTTATCTTAGCAATGACTTTATTATTTATTACTGCACTTCTCCTATCAGACCACTTAGTCTTCTCCTCACTGCTGCTGAAACTAAGATCTAGCCCAATGATTGGCTGAGCTAAAGGCACTGTTTCTAAAGGCACTGAGTCTTCCTGAACCTGTACCAGTTTTTTTTTCAGTTTCCAAGATACTTTTATAGGTGTAGGAAACAATATTCACTACTATCTGGTTTCATCTGTAATTTCTCTAAAGAAAATATTTATACTTTTAATACTTTTTAATATGTTTCTGTGTCTCTTTCTAGTTATTATGATGATGAAAGTGTAAAAATTATGCAGTAAAGTGTTCAGTAACACAATTGGTTCCAGCACTGCTTTATTTGTAAATTGACATGTTTTTTTCCATTTAAAACAATATATGTTTTTTTTTTCAGGATTTTGCCCCATTTGGAATGCCCCATATATCTGGCACCTATCTATCAGGCCTCACACAAACTAATGTCTTGCCATGAGCATTCTGTCTAGTGTTCAAACTCACTCACAAGATAACACCTCACAAATAATACTGGTATGGGCATTCCCAAGCTGCTGATCATGATCAATTCACATTTACTGTTAGCATGTCAGTACATTTGTCTTACGACAAGTGGCTACATATAACTGAAATTCCATTGGATTCTGATACTTTAATATAGGGCTATTTAGGTCAGTCTAAAAGAACAAATGTACTCTTTAGCATTAAGATAACCTGTCATAATCCAAAATGAAGTTTATTTAAGAATAACTGATATCTCTTTCTCTCTTTTTCTGAAACCACCAGTTCATTACAAAGCCATTCCCTTCTTTAGGCAACTAGCTCGATGTTCTCTTTTTTTCTAAAAGAAAAAAAAGGAAGAAAAAAAAAAAGAAACATCTCTTGTGCCCTGGTTTGACTTTATGGTGTATCTCCTAAGCTAGTGGATTATCTCTATCCAGCTCTCTCGCTTTTTTTTCTCTCTCTTTCTCTCTCTCCCACTCTTTTTCTTTCTACCTCCTTTGGCTGAAGCAATCCAGGAATATATTTCTAATCAGACGGTGGAAAAAAGCAAAGGAGAGAGGAGAGCGAAAGGAAGAGAATGACTAATTGAAGCAGGGGATTTCTCCTGATCTGTGCTCGGGCTGCCTGTACTTACAGCTCCGTCGAGTTGCCCTTCATTTCCATGCCTTTATCTGCGAGCAGAGGCAGAGAAGCCACCAGAGAACGTTCTGCTTTTCTACTGCTCACGCTGCGACCCATTTTACTCGCACATTCTACATACGTCCTGACCAGCGGCTGCCGTTATACTGTAGGAAGGTGTTTTTTTTTTACAGGTTTTTAGGAAGAAAATAAAAATTTACTGTGTCAGGTTCTTCTGATTTAAATAGATGTAAAGTGCTTCTGACAAAAGTTATATTAATATTTCATTTTTAAAGCTGACAAGACAATTCCTTCCTTACTTACAATATTTTATTAATAGAAGTTTGAGTACTTAAACTCAACTCATTCTAACTCTTAAGCTTAACTCATTAAATTAAGCCTCTATTTGAAAACACAAAACGTTTGGTTATGATAGGGATTAAAAAATAATAATATACAGTATACAAAGCAAATTGTACTGTTTAAAGGTTTATTACTTACATTAAATATAAAGCTAACTTGGCAAAACAATATATATATATTTATATAATATACTAATATTTAGACATTCCAACAGTCATGGACAAGATCTATTATTTGCCATGCCCCATAAAACCTATAACACGCTGCACTGTGCAGGATATCGCGTGTGAGGTCCTCGGTTTGCATGAACAATTCTTGCCAGAAGCCACCAGTTATAATCATTATCCATGATTATGGCACTGCCCTGTCTACTGTGGGTGGTAATGCCTCCTATGATGTACTGATGAAGCCAGTACACACATGACAATGTTAAATTCCCACACAATTTCAGAAATGGAATGTTCAATTCAACTCTGGCCTTGCCATGTGAATGCTGGCCAGTGTTCAATCTCACTCACAAAATACCACCTCACAACTTATACATGAGTGGGCATTCCCAATCTGTGCCCTGAGGTATACTTATAGAAGTAATATATATATATATATATATATATATTTATTAATTACTATTAAATGTCTAAAATGACTGCAAAATCTAAATAGCATGAAGTATTGAGTTAATTCTTAAAGCACAAAAATAGCAAACACAATGTAAACACTGTTACTGTCTTCCTGGCGCTAAAAGCACTCCTATCTCTCTCACACTCGACTCTTCCAGGGATCGGCAGCCTTCGGACTACATTGCCCAGGATGCACCACACACTGACATTACAATCAATCTCAAACACATAAGACAGGAATTGATAATTCCAAGAAGTAGATCACCTGAGTACTAGCCAAATGGTTTAGCCCTATAAAACTGGCTCATTTTCTCTCAGTCAGTATCTCTCAATGCTGAGTATTGACGGTTCTACCCTTGTACAACGCATTGTCCTTTTTCCTGTGTTTCTCTCTCTTGTTTTGACCTTGCTTTTGTACTTAACAACCTTGATTTTTGCCTGCCCTCTGATATTGCTTTGCCCTCTGTTTGACCTCTGGCCTGTTTATCTACTCTGGTATGTTATCTCCTTGTTGCTGCTGTTATTGTTACCGATATTGTCCTTGCTTTGTCTGATCACTCCTTTATCTTATTGTGAATTGTCAATTATGACAGTCACACAAAAACCTTGTATCTCCAAATTGGGCAAGAAAAATCACTATAGTGACTATAAAAATAATTTATTCCAAGCCATTTTGTAGCATTTCTATTGGTCCGCAAATAGCATCACTATGAAACAAGCACCGGCCAGATTCACATTATGTTAATAAACAGAAAAAATAAACAAAAATTAATATTTGAGGTTTTTGCATGACAGTGATGATACGCATGACCCTGTGACCTGACATTGTACACACCAAATGTGTGTGTTGGTGTGTGTATGTATATGTGTGTATATACAGTACATGTATGTGTGTGTGTGTGTAACAAAGAGAGTTCTTTGAGCCTCCTACAGTTCTAAAGAGGAAGTTATCTAAGAGTCCTAAGGGTCAAAGAGTACTAAAGCAGAGAGATGAAGAAAAAAACGGACAAGAGAGAGAAAAAGAGAGAGAGAGAGAGAGAGAGAATGAAGAAGAAGGAGGGGTGAAGGCAAAGGTTTGGTCATTCTTGGGCTGTGTGGTGGAGGGCGGAAGGTCAGCCGGTCCTCTCAGATAAGACGTTTCGTGGAAGTCTGGGGAGTTTAGCCGTTTGCAACTTCTTCCCCCCTTTTTTTCATCATTTCCTTCAGAGCACTTACTCAAGAGGCCATGGTCAGCCATGACAGGCCGATAAGGAAATAAGGGCCTAGTTCAGAGGCCCTGATAAGAGTGCATGAGGGGGCCGCAGGGGAGGAGAAAAGGGAAGAGAGACGCGGGCGGAATAAACAAAGAGGTGCCCTGCTCTCTGTTAAAGAGATTAATTGTGGCAGTGACACCTTCGGCGCTGACAGGCACGAGGCGGGAGCAGCTCTTTGAGTTTTGCCCTCATCGCAGGGAAGAGGAAGCCATGTTAGTTCATCCAGCAGCTCCGTCCCCCTGCTCTGGGAACAGATGTCGCTTGCTGGCAGCCTTTCAAGCAATTTTAAGAAGGTTAAACTTGACTTTCAAAAGCCTGAATATCCAATCAGGACGCATTACTGAAAGTGTTTAGGGTTTCAACTTGTGCACCAGAAAAATGTAGATTTAAAGCTATTTACCTGTGCAACACATTTTTGGTTTATACAATATGAAGCATTTACACTAATATGTCTATATATATATATATATATATATATATATATATATATATATATACAATATTGTGCAAATGTTTTAAGCACCTGTGGGAATTTCAGTAAAGAAAAAGCTTCTTATCTGTGAGGTTTGTGTTAATTAGCTCAGTAAAACACTAACATTACAATAAATACAAACAGCAATTTTACAAAAAGCAGTGCTTTTACAGAACTGTTTTTCTTAAAACCTGATCTCATCTGAGTTTAATAGAGTTATTTCTAGTTCTCATCATATTAATCAGCAACTGGTTTAAATTGGTAAATTTAGTAAATCAGGTGCGCTGCTGACAGAACTGAATATATAGTGACAGATGCTGGCTGAGGAGCATCCAGAAGAAATCTGAAACTACACTTTCTTCTTCAGCTCGGCTCACAGGATATAATATACTTAGTTAAAAATGAGAATTCCTTGTTACATTTTACTGTGTGTATGTTTATTTGCATCTGTTTAAATCATATGTGGTGCTTTTTTTCAGGTTAAAACACTCATATTGCTGAGATAAATGGATTAGTGTAATTTGGATAGTATCATCGGATAGTAGTATGTAAATCATCATGATCATGAAGTGTTTTAGCTTTGGGGTGGCTAAAAAATGCCCACACCTATATAAGCTGTGAGGTGTTATCTTGTCAGTGAGAAGAAAAAGCTGAAAGCAAACTCATGGTAATGTAAATTATCAGAGTTGAAATGAGTGTATGCTGATAGTGTATGCCAGAAAAGAAGCACTGAGTGGTAATGATCATAAACCTCAGGATCTGGATAAACTGCCTATTACTGTATTTTTCACACTAATGTAGGAATATAAGACTATCAATAAACATATTTTTTCTGGTCTGTTTTCATACATAAGGTGCACTGGATTATAAGACGCATTATGCGACAATAGTAAGGATCAAGGGTGTTAGACTGTTTTCCTTCTAATTTATCAAGTCTCACCACTGGGTGGTGATGAGGGGGTAGGTTAACTAAGTTAAGCAAAGCTAAGCTAAGTAAACAAAACTGTAATTCTAAAAAAAAAAAAAAAAAGAAAGTCAAACAAGCGCTGGATGTTAATCTACACAGATTTCTCTGTGGGGTTGGTGAGTAAAGCGCTTCTGGTTACTTACAGTAAGCTTAGATTTCCAGATTTCCACAAAGGCTGCATTAGCATTAGTTGCTAACCACTAGCGCTATGGTGCCTGACAGCACTACACTGAGGAACACAGAGCATTCCAGTAAGCCAGGGCAATATTAAATAATGGTTTGTCCAGAGTAGCTTGTTTTAATATGGTTACTCATACATAAGGCACACCAGATCATAAAGCAGACTGATGATTTTTGGAAAAATTAGGATTAAGGATTTTAGATGTGCCTTAAAGTATAAAATATACGGTAAGTGAATAATCTATGTCCAAATGTCTTGTAAATGAGGAATCATTGCATTATAGCAGCATTAATGCAGAGAAGTTCATCTGTTCTTAAGATCTTAAGCAACATATGCTGCCTTCAGATTGACATTTTTCAATAATTTTTCAATGCAAAACCATATGCTGCACCCATAACAAAGATATTCTGTTTAAAAGCTACAGATGAGGCATCATGTTTGAAAACTTATGAACAAGAAATAATGTATGACGGAACAATAAGAAATCAAAATTTAGAGCAATTTATAGCAGTTATTCTCCAAAAAGCTCTAAAACAACTGTCAAACTTTTTTTTTTAAATAATGATCACATTGTTTTCTCAGACATTATGCAAAACTTTTCTAGTTTATGCATTTGCCTGATTCATTCAGTACAGAGGTGAACTGTGCTGCTGGATTCAGGTCCAGGTTTCAGGTGTGCTACTTGCCCCCTGTGGGCGGGAGCCACCCGGAACGCATCTGGCTACATCTACATTCACACTGAGGAAAAGATTGACAGGGACCCTCTGTCACCCACGACTAAATGATGCTGCACTACCAAACTGGGCTTCTGCTTCATCGCATGGCAATAGTAGGATCTTAGTGTGGTCGCACTTCTTGTATTTACAGAGTAAGGTGTCTCACAATGCTGTGTTGACTATAATTCTACACAGTGGTGCACATCCTCCAGAATAAAGGCCTGGGGGTGTTATATGAAAGAGACCACCTACTCCACGCTCCTATGTTGAGGAGAGTTTAATGCTAAATTGAAAGAAAATCTGAAGGCCCTAAAAAAGCAACGACGTCGGAACAAGATTTTCTGTTTCCTATTTGTCGAGATTTCTCGTCCATTGAAATGTCAAAATATGTCTGCTGTGTTATTTTCTCCTCGTATAATTTCACTCGGAGAGTAATGTTTGGAAAATAAACCCTCTATCCATGGGACATCCATGTATAAACAGCAGCCTGACCGGCCGAGTACAAAGAATGACTTATATTATTGAAAAGGCCTTATTTCACCCCCTGCACTTTTCAGCAGCCTCTTAAAACACTTTGCCTTCATTAAATAGTATGGAAGCTGGCCTCAGCCTGTGCTATTTATTTTCTTTTTGCAGGCATGTGAGAGCACAAGAGCGAAGAGGTCTGCTCTGAGAAACTCTGTTGGTGGGGGGTGGGAAGTTTGGGTACTGTGTCTGTGTGTGTAAGAGTGTGTGTGTGTGTGTGTGTGTGTAAAAGAGACACAGCCTTTGGCTGAGAGACTGTTTGATGGAGCCACTGGTCCTTATTTCCTTCCTTCCCTTTTCTAAGGGAGCCTGTATGGTGGCTTCGACCCAACACCTCCACCCACCCCCTCCTCCAAAATCCCACCACCACCACCACCACCTCCAGCACCATCTCTAGGGCCGGTTTCGCTCGAGCTGTCCTCTCGACACTTGACTGAACATGGTGGTCCGTGCACAGAGATCTAGTTCCTGATTCTCAGAAAAAAGGCACCTGTGTCACGCCGTGAACGTCCTAAAATAAACCTCAGGCCCTTCAGCCGTCCACCAGCTCAACACCCCCATGGTCTCACATGCAAAATAGGGCCTCAGATTAGTTTCACAGCTTCCTCTCAGCAAAAAAAAAAAAAAAAAAAAAAAGGTCATGTTTCACAAGAAGTGAATGACCTTAATAATATCTGCACCAAGAGCCTCAAAACGTCTTCCTTTGACTCTGACACATTTTGGAGTCTTTTCTGTAAGTAACCCCCTGATAAGATCTGAGAACACATAGTATGAAACCCGATCTCTCCGGGATTGGGTGCAGCAGGCGCATTTCGGGTCAGGGCGCTTTCGCGTTGCCAATCGGCTTTGCGTGTGAAGGTCCTCATCAGATTTTTGATTGCAGTTAGAATGGCTAATTAAATCAAATATGACATTATGTAGATGGTTGTGTCTTTGCCATATGGCCCTGGGCACAGTGTGTATGTGTGTGGTAGGTGTATGTGTTAGGTGTGTGTGTGTGTGTATATATGTGTGGAGAAATGCCTTAGGATAGCAAGTTTTACTTACAATAGAGGTGACTGATCTACACATCTACACAAGTATACAGTATACTGACATGCCATGTACAGTTAATAGACAGCAGCATGTAAATTGATCATAAAGTGGAACCTAAAGGGATAGGATGGGAACACATTTACAGCTGTATACATTTGGAGGTGTTCTCTTGTGAGAGAGGTTTACCATTGGTCATCATCCAGTGTTGCCTGTGCATTAGGGCTGCATGATATTGGAAAAAAATACATTGCAAATGTTCTTTTTTGACAAAATGTAATCGCAATATTAAACAATGCAGGAACCACGACTTTACTAGCCCCACCCCAACCCGTGCACTGTCTCGCACACGGACCGATCAAGAACTAAGTTAGCGCCGAAAACCACTGAAGACACTGAAAATCCAAGGAAAACAGCAAAACAACAGTGATCGTCCTTTAATCAGACATTTAAATGGCCTTTCAAAGAGAAATAAGAGCGTTTTTTGGGATTAAATGCACAAATTTAGCTGTAACTAGAAATATCTGCGCAAACTGTGCTGGAATGAGGTGTCAAACCACGTGGATGAAGGCCATGCGGTTACCTCGGGTTTACTCCTGCACCCCCCTTTGCAGCCCCCTCTACTTTGCACTTCTCAGGCAGCAGCAGCCTGTCACTCACACAGACACAGAGACAATGCTGTGTATCCACAGTACAAGAATCAAAAAATTGCAACATAATTAGTTTGATTTAATTGCCTTAAGTGATACTGCACATCCTGCGATGCGACAAATGTGCACATCGCCATGACGATGCTCAAACTATATATCATACAGCCCTAGTGTGTATTGGAAATACATAATAGAAGGCATAGAAGATGTTCTGGAATGATTGTGTCCGGCGGTGTCTGTCTAGAACTGTCCGTTTGAACAGATAAGATAAGCGTATCTGGCAGAAATCACATCCACATTCAATTCAGGAGGCCCCAGATGCATATCTCACAGGTCAGTGCAAAGTTCTTAAACTTCAAAATGGCAAACAAGGCAAAAGTCACGGGACACAATACTATAGAATATTTCGTTTTTTTGACATGTGGTATGCAATTAGATCCTACTTCTCTGATTGCATAAAAGTAAACGTATATTTAATACAGGTTTTATAGATATAATAGTGTGTTTTATACTATGACATTTTTAATTTTTTTTTATTTAAACAATTTCAATATTTCACCCTGCTTATATTATCGCAATATATCACAGTTGCCAAGTTCACAGCCAATATACAGCCCTTATATATACACACACACACACACACACACACACAAACAAGCGCACACAAACAAACACGCACACACAGATTTCCCACACTGCATGCATAAACGTGCAAGTCTTTGCACACCCCCACATACACAAAGAGACACATCCACACACACATACTCTATACTGTGTCCACACCACCCCCTCCCCCACACCATGACCAAAACATACACACATATACAGTATGTGTATACACACACACCAATACACACTACACTGCCCCCACACAAGCACATCTGGCAGTGGTCTCCCTCCTCTGGCCTAAGGAGTGTCACACACACATCATGCTCATATGTTGGCCATAAGCACTTTGAGGCTGAATCTTATCTGCTGTTATCTGCTCCTCAGACTGGCCTCTGAACACTACGCCTGCTCCACCGGGGCCCTTATCTGGCCCACCACCACTCTCCCAGCCCCTGCTCACACTGACGCAGTGCTCTCGCTCTCCCTGCTCTGTGTTGCTGTGTGTGAATGTGTGTGTGTGTGTGTGTGTGAATGTGTGTGTGTGTGTGGTGCTGTTAACTCCCAAGAAAGCTAAGGGTGATAAGATACGCAGCACAGAGCTGCATATCAGGTCCATCCGAACCGTTTCTACTGTCCTGAGAGAGAGAGAGAGAGAGAGAGAGAGAGAGAGAGAGAGAGAGGAAACTTGTAAAATATAGAATGATAAACAATAACAAAGAAAGGGACATGAAGAAAGTGAAAAGGAGAAACAGTGAGAGAAAGACAGAACATAAGCTGGATGGATGGATGGATGGATGGATGAATGGATGGAGACAGAGGGACAGAAATGTGGAGGGAGGGAGAAAAAAATTAAGAGCGAGGGATGGATGGATGGATGCATGGATGGCAGGACTGAAGGAGATGAAAACAACTTGAGAAATAAAAGGGAGGATGGAGGGAGGAAGAAAAAAAATTAGAAAGAAAAAAGACACAGTATAAGATGGATGGATGAATGAAGACTGAGGGATTGGACATGCAGAAATATGGAGATAGAAAGAGAAAAAAAATAAGATGAATGGATGGAGAAAGAGAGAGAGAGAGAGAAAAGAAAATAACATGAATGGATGGATGGAGAGAGAGGGATGGATGGAGACAGAGGGATGGACATGCAGAGATTTGGAGGTAGGGACAGAGAGAAAAAGATGAAAAAAGAAACTAAGATGGATGGATTGAAACAGAGGGACACATGTAGCAGTGTGGAAGTATAGAGAGAAGGAGAGAGAGATGGATAGATAGATGTATAGGTAGATAGATGCATTGATGGACTGAGGGGCATGCAGAAAAACTGAGGGAGGGAAGGGGAAAGAAAGAAAGAAAGAAAGAAAGAAAGAAAAAGAGAAAAAGAGAGAGAATAGAATGGATAGATGGATGGGTGAATAGATGCATGGATGGATGGATTGACGGGCTTGAAGATAACTTGAGAAAGAGAAGGAGGGAGAGAGAAAAAGAAAAATAGAAAGAGAAAACAGAAAGAATAAGATGGATGGATTGATAAAAACTGAGGGACAGACATGCAGACATTTGGAGGTAGGGAAAGAGAGAGAAAGATGAAAAAAGAAAATAAGATGAATGGAGACAGAGGAACACATGTAGCAGTGAGGAAGTATAGAGAGAGGGAGAGAGAGATGGATGCATGGATGGACATAGGGGCATGCACAAAAATAGAAAGAAAAAAAGAAAGAAAGAAAGAAATAGAAAAAGAAAAAAAGAGAGAGAGAATAGGATGTATGTATGGATATATGGATGGATGGATGAGGGACAAAGGGAGAGAGGTTGACATGCAGAAACAAGGCGGTAGGGAAAGAGAGAGACAGAGAACACAGTTGAACACAGGCAGCAGTGTGGAAATATATATATATATATACATATATATATATATATGTATATATATATATATATACATATATATATATATATGTATATATATATATATATATATAGATAGATAGATATATATACATAGGGTAAAGGTAAGGGGTAAAGGGGTTGGAGCAGAATGGGGTTCAATCCCTAGTCTGGGCAAGAAGATCTTTAGTGAACAACAGCAGAAAATCTTCAGTTAGCCTCCTAACTCTGTACTCTACTCCCTTTAATCATTACACTTTAATCATATTCACTCTGAATAAACACTGTAAATGTAGCATGATGAGAGAGGGAGAGAGAGAGAGAGAGACAGAAAGAGAGAGAAAAGGATGAGAGAGGGAGCGGTAAGAAGAGGGAGGGTGGGTCAGCTCATTAAAAAAAACAAACATCCTTCACCCTTGTCCTGTTCGCCACACTCTGTGGTTGTGCAGAGATCTTCCTGAGAGACGGCAGCAGCCTGATGATCTCCTGATGATCAGTTTCTTTCTCTCTTTCTCCCTCTCTCTCTCACGCTCTCTCTCTACATATAAAGCATTCACTTACACACTGTGTTCATCACGCAAGAATACATTACACAAGCTTCTCCCTCTCGCTCTCTCGGTTAGCCACACTCGTGCCCAGAGGGAAGCCATGCTGTCAGCTCCATGGCCCCACATCTGGGGCCTCCTGCTGGGTCTGATCGGACCCTCTGTCCCTCCATCCCTCCGTCCCCCTAGCCCCCACCTCCCCTCCCCCTGCCACTGAGCCACGGAGCTGGGCATTATCATCCTCCCCAGCCAGCTCAGAAGTGGAACCTGGCACTCCCCACCTCCTTCTTGCCAAAGTCCCTTTCATTTAAATGAGATTAAACACAAATGTGGAGTGGGGGCACACACACTGGCTGGGCTGGGAGTTGAAGTGATGTTTCAGAGCACTAATCTATTCTGCGGCCAAACAGAGAGAGAGAGGGAGAGAGGGGAGGAAGGGAGAGAGAAAGAGAGATTGAGAGAGAAAGCGAGATTGAGAGAGAGAGAAAGAGAGAGAGAAAGACAGAGAGCGCACTGTACCAGTACTGGACTGCTGATGGCTCGTCTTTCCATGGTCATACTCCACACCACTGCTGCCTATTGATCTCCACTGTTAGGAGGAATAAAAAGGGGTTGATCTTCAAGTCATAGGAAAACATCTTCAGAGTGACACAGAGGTACACAACTGCACAACGACCACAGCTCAGCTACCAGTGCTGAGCACTTAACCAACACCCAGGGCACTGACGCTAAAATAAACACTATTTTGATGGTTCCCTGTAGATGCTGTATAGTCTTTATTTTTTGGCGCACCAGGAATATTTCATAGAAGGCATTACCCGCCAGAGTGGACAGTGCAGTGCATAGTAATGATTGTGACTAGCTGCATCTGGCTAAAAATGTCCAAGCAAAGAGACAAACAACTCTGGAAATTACACAAGAAATTACACCAACATTCATTGCAGGAGGCCCCACATGCATGTCCCATGGGCCACTGTCGCATTCTTGCTCTTCAATTGTATCTGACTCTAAATCTAATCTTAACCTTAACTGCAATCCAAAATTTAAAGCTAATCCCAGACGTAATCCTGATCTGTCATACTTCAACAGCATCTGCGGATAATCTTTAGATATCATCACATTTCTGAACAGTGGGAACATATTCATTGTAACGGAAAAAATATCTCTGGTTTTGCCATTTTTTACATTTTGACACAATTCAAAGTTCTCTCTTTTTCTGTGTCAAATATAAGCTGTCATGGTCTTAATAATATTTGATAATTGTGATGACTAGTAGCTCTCCAGCCCAGAGGGTTGTTGAACCCAATTGCAGAACAGTTGATCTTAATCCAGATTAACCCAAGAAGAAAGGAATAAAAAATAAATAAATAAACAAACACTCCGCTCCTCACGCAGGATCAAATACACTACTGCTGGCCCGGCTAGTGAATTGGAACACGACTGAAAGAAAAAAAAAACACCCTTATAAGGAGATAGGGAGCCCAAGAACGGGCGGAAATGAAGTCACACCGAGCGCGGCAGAGAGACAGGGGAGGATGGTAAACAAAAGCCTGCCAGAGAAGCAATTTCAGCTATAAGTGAAAACATATATATGGTTTAGTGTTTAGTAGCTCTTTAAAATGATATGGGTGCTTTGACAGTGGCATTAAATAAAATTCTTAAAGTTTTAAAGTGACAATAAAATAGTTTATTGCAATAATTTATGGGACAATAAAAAATTTGGATCGTGACATGCCTAAACAGTGTCATGTGTTTACTGGAAATATGTCATTGTGTCCACCCACAGGTGTTTGAAGATAATGACCTGCCTGCAGTGTGTGTATACATTTGTACATGCAAAAGGACAGTCGACCCTGTCAGACAGCACATCTACATTTAATATGAATTTAATATGAATTATATGTCACAGACCCCTTTAAAACAGGTGGAAAGTTCCTTACAGGACTCTGTCCTTCACTTTAACTCATTAAGTCCCTACATAGGACTGCTGGGATAGTGCTGGAGTTAAAACTAGCAGTATAAAAAGTGTATTTTTGTGCTTCTACAGGTTTGTTCCAACACTTAACAATTCAGATTTAATGCTTTAATGAAATGTTTTGCATTCTGCATAACTAGTCCTGACGTGATTTCTAGAACAAAATGCAAAAATAAGTTTTTTTTTGGAATTGTTGTTGTGTCATTAATGTTACATATGGATTTGAACCTTAAATTATTTACAAAAACATAAGTGAATGCGCTGCTCACTGAATTTATCTTATTCAAATATAAAACTTGTGGCCTCTGTGAGATGATGGCATGCACACTTTTCGTTTCCTAACTCTGATTCCCTCTGTTTCTCTTTTACTGTTGTCTTCATTATACATATGCATAGCATGAAAGCGTCCTCACTCCCCCAAATGAAAAAAAAATAGAAGAAGAAACAAAGCAGAGATGCTGGATGATTAAAATAATTACCGCTTCCTTTACGATATGAAGCACCCTGAGCGAAGCCGGCCCTGCTCCCAGCGGACGAGGCCTCGCTCTGCATATTCTGCATGCGAAATGGTGCATCCTAAAGTAAGCAAACAATGCGCAGTGGCGCCCTGATGCTAATGATGGAGGGGTCAGCGGGAGCAGGCGTGAGCGCTGCGAGATTCTGGATGACCCGGGTCAGGAGCAGAGGGCTCTGGCTGCAGGGCCGCTCCCGCTAACTCCCCAGAGGACTGCAGACAGCGCTGATTTGCATGGTCATGTCCGAGCGTGCGAGTGCGCGCGTGTGCGTGCGCGCTGCAGCCCAGGGTGCAGGAGGTTATTCTAATAAGCCTGCGGACGAGGGATGCATGCGAAGGCCGCACTGCCCTGGTCATCATCATGCTCATTAGAATTATTAATATTTCAGACGGAGGCAGAGAGGCGGTTTGATGTGGCCATCTCTCCTCATACGTTGTGACAATGGCCGTCCCCCTGTCTGCGGCCCCACGTCCAGTCCCATCCACTCTCTGTGAGCCTCTGTGTGTGGCTTTAGATGAAGCATCAGCCGGAGCTGATGAGGATGCACAGCTTAATTAATTCATTTAGAGGCGAGTGTATAACTCTATAATACACTATAATCTGTATACTGCGGAAAGGCGGTACTCGTATTTGTATTAATGTTACTCACTGCTGGTAGAGAAAAGGGTGACCATATTTTGGTTAACAAAAAAGAATACAGGGGAGGGACAGGTGCACACTGTGGTTAGGATATGGTGGCTTGTGGACCTCAAGCAGGCCAAAATTATAGAACCAATGGAGTGTGTGTGTAAATATATATATATATATATATATATATATATATATATATAGGTGCATCTCAAAAAAATGTAAAAATCTTTCAAAAAACATTTTTTTTAGTCATTTAGTTCAAAATATGTTGGATCTGTTTTAAGTGTTTATTTCTTATATTGTTGCTGATTATGGCTTAGAGCCAATAAAAAAAAAAAAAAAAAAAATTACATTATTATATGAGACCAATTGGTACTTTTGACAGTGTGTGCCAAGTCCTGCTGAAAAATGAAATCCGCATCTCCATAAAAGTTGTCAGCAGACGGAAACATGAAGGGTTGTAAGATTTTCTGGGAAAAAAAAAAAAACGCTGCACTGATTTTAGACTTGATAAAACATAGTGGATAAACACCAGCAGATGACTTGGCTCTCTATATAGCTGTAATCCATAAGCCTCAACAATATAAGAAATAAACGCTTAAAATAGATCCATAATAGACACATTTTGAATGACTAAAATAGAGTAACATTTTTTTAAAGATTCATGATTGATTTACATACTACTGTGACTCCCATGAAGTTTTGTAATTTGAATCTGGTAGTTTACATTGTATCATTACTTTATATTAAAAAGTCATAATCAGTGGACCAATAGAACATAGATAAAGAATGAAATATTTTTACATTGGTCTCAAATACATAACTCAAATACAGCTCTGGAAAAAGTTAATAGACTACTTCTGTTTCTGAATTAGTTTTTTTTTCTGATTTTGCTATTTATAGATATATGTTTAAGTAAAAAGAACATTGTTGTTTTACTCTATAAACTACAGACAACTCTCCCAAATTTCAAATAAAAATATTGCCATTTAGAGCATTTATTTGCAGAAAATGAGAAATGACAGAAATAACCAAAAAGATGCAGAGCTCAAATATTCAGACCTCAAATAATGTAAAGAAAACAAGTCCATATTCATAAAGTTTTAAGAGTTCACAGTTTTTTAATCACAGTTCAAATGCATCTTGGCATCATGTTCTCCTCCACCAGTCTTACACACTGCTTTTGGATAACTTTATGCCACTCTTGGTGCAAAAATTGAAGCAGTTCAACTTGGATTGATGGCTTGAGATCATCACCCATCTTCCTCTTGATTAAATTCCAGAAGTTTTCAACTTGGTATAGTTAAAGAATCTCATCATTTTTAAGTGCTCTCTTATTTTTTTCCAGAGCTGTAAGTTTAAAACTTTCTTTTACACAAGTATCTCTCTCTTTTTTTTTTTTTTAGATTTCTATACAGGCTGCTGGCCCCAAACTTGTGATCTGACAAAATAAAATAAAGTCCATAAAATCTCCACTGCAGTGTGGGTCAGAGCCTGCAGCCCGCAGCACTGGCTAAAGGATAGGACAAACTCCTTTCATTTCCACAATAGAAAGCATGCATTGTATTTGCATTAATAAGTAGCTCGCCATGCATGGGTTTTACATGTCATCTCTGCAGATAACAATATTCATGTGGAAGAGAGGAAGAAGAAAGAAATGTTTGCACTCTTAATTGCTCAACACAAAAAGCAGCAGCTTTCCAAACAAACCTAGACTGGGTGATATATTTGCATTTTCATGCAGATGAAAGTTTTTTTTTTCTCTCTCTCTCTCTCAGTAGGCAATGGGGTGTGAAGTTATTTATTCCCGTTGACAGCGCACATCTTTCAGGAAGAGGCCACCTTATATTGTTTTTGCTCATTTATTACGCACGCAGACACAAACTTTTTTTAATCAAGGCATTTCTTGTTCTTTTTTTTTTCTTTTTTTAAAACTTTGATTCTACTCAACAGCTTTATTCACCAACTGCCTTGTAGCTACTTCATAAACACACACACAAACACACACACACACACACAAGCTTCCCCATGCCTGCTGCTGTACACACACACTTCACGAACACACACAATTACTACAAACAGCCCAGTGAAACCTCTTTCACTGCTGCATCTGTAGTGTGTCAGTGTGTCCACTAGGGTGTGTGTAAGCAGATCTATCTATCTGTGTGTGTGATCATCACTCTATCAGCACGCGGGGTTTTGTATCTGCAGATGCCAAAGGTCATCATCATTTACAAGAGAATGAGAGAAAGAAAAAAAAAAAGAGAGAGAGAGAGAGACAGAGAGAGAGAGAGAGAGAGATAAATACTACGTAAATCTAAAGTCTAAAGAAATTATACACACTGTGAATAAACAGTCAGAAAAATAAACTGTGCTGTGAACTCAGCATGATGTACATATTATAAAATATCTAACTCAACACAGTGTAAGTAATATACAGCACAAGTCAAAAGTTTAGATACACCTTCTCATTCTCATCTCATTGTTTTATTTATTTCTATTTTTAATTCATAATTTACATTGTAGATTAATATGAAATAATAATTAATAATAATTAATATGAATATTAAATAAATATTAAATGCAGAGCCGGACACATCTCCTGGTTCCATAAATAGTGCTCCTTTGATATTCTTGCAGTGTGTGGGCGAGTATTATCTTGCTGAAAAATGCCTATTGAAAGCCCTGCCATGAGAGATAACACTATTGTTTAGCAACTACTGTTCAGCACCTCCTGGAGCTCCTTCAAGATGCTAAGAAAACTGTACCTCATGAAGCTACTGGAAATACCAAGAATGTGCAAATCTGTCCTCAAAGCTAACTGTGGCTACTTAGAAGAATCTAAAATCTAAAATATATTTTGGTTTGTTTTTACACTTTTTGTTTACAAAATAATCATGCATGTGTATAGTTTTAAAGTCTTCAGTATTAAATTAACAATGTAAAAAATCATAAAAAGAAAGAAAACCTTTGACTGGTACTGTTATGCACTCCATAATATTTGGGACAAATATTGGAACATTTTGTATTGATATATTTCTACTCCACATGTTACAATTTCAAATCAGATATTATTTAAATACATTTCTCTTTTACCAAGTCAAACCACAGCCCCCTTTTTTCAGGGTATCATAATGTTTTGGACATTTATTTCTTGACATTTATAGCTGTCAAACAAGTCATAGTAGTTGCTATTATGCATTGTTAGGACATGTGATGTGCTAGCGAAAGTTAAAAAAGCTATTATGAAGCTAAAAACATGAATAATGTAAGGAAAGTATGAGGAAATATGAGAAAAAAATGCACTGCTGAGCTTATTTATTACAAAGGGACTAGTATGTTGAGAAAAATTTTTTCACTACCGCGACAGTTGCGAGGTGTTAGGGCAGTTGTATATATAGACTGACTGACCAAAAGTACCAAACCAAAAGGTAGTAGTTACAATAGAATTAAACTTTATATGTGTAACTGTAATGATAACATACAGTATGTAAGTGATTGCAATGTTAGAGGAAGAGATTAAAGGAGAACTCTGGTGTAAAATGGACTTTCGTTGTAGTAAAACATGATAAAAAGTACTTACCTTTGATGAATAGCACACCTCCGTTGTCCCACAGCGTTCCGAGGTCCAGAAATTAACATAGACATATATATACATAGACTCCGCATAGCGAAGCATCCAGTGCCAGAAGACAGGCTATATGGGGTCTATGTATATATGTCAGTTATTTTCAGTTCACTAGTGGCGCCGCTCAGAGCTGAAGCTAGTGTTATAGAATGTAAACAGTGGTTTTTAATAAGCTTCTTGTGCACTTTTTAAGTTATTAATGCCTCATTTTAAATGTCAGGACTCTTCGGATTCTAGCAAGGAGGTGTGGAGCTACTTTGAGCTGGATAACCGTGGAAAAGGCAATTTATCAGGGCAAATTATGCTCCATGTCACCCAGTCTGAAGGGTGTTTGAACAAAGTGTTAAAATTTCTGGATCTCGGAACACAGTGGGAGAATGGAGGTGTGCTATTCATCAAAGGTAAGTACTTTTTATCATGTTTTACTACACCAAAAGTCCTTTTTATACAGGAGATCTCCTTTAAGTTGAGGATCCTGAACCCACATTTGCCTACAGATGTTGCAGCTGGGCATGTAGATGCTGCACACTACACTGTAAACCCAGAAGTTGTTTGAACTCAAATAAATTAAGTCTGTTTTACATTAAATTGGAGATTTCTAAACAATACTCAACTATTTTGAGTTAGTTGAACATTTGTGGGCACATAAACACTTTAACTGAGATCTTTGAGTTGAATCAACTTATAATAACTGAGTTTAGTCTGTTGCCATTAACAGCCATTCCATTGGCTTCTGTCACAATCTATTTGCATACAGGGTGTGTCCAACAGTTCCTGACTAACACTCACCATCAGTGTGTAGTGATTCACCCGGGGCTACCTTAGGTAAACTTGTAGATCACATGTTATGATTAAATACTTGGTCTCTGTGTTGTAGATGTAGAACGAGCATCATTTCCTGAGCTGCAGTAACTCTGTGTTCTCTCTGTGCTCTCAGTACTTTTAATTCTTTACTGTTTTCTTTCATCTACTTTTCTATGAGTATTTAAAAAAATAGTTGAATGAAACCAGAAGAAGACTAAATAAAATATTAATTTTAAATATATATGTATATGTATTTGTTAAGTTCATTGTACTTAAAAATGATATTACATGAACTTAAAATTTATTAGGTAATCGGTTACAACAAAAGTTTTGAGTTCAGTCAACTTATCGGGTTTTACAGTGTAGTACAGAAGCTTTACAGAAGCTGGCAGAAGCTAACTGGTCCCATAAATGGTGTTCTTTGGAAGTTCTTTCATTGTGAGGATGAGCATTATCCTGTTGAAAAAAATGACGGTTGAAAGCCTTGCCATGAGAGTCAACACATTAGACTGCATGAAGTCTAACTACCAGAAAGATGCCTGTGGGAGCCTTTATATTGGGTAGCGGGGGAAGAACTTTTACACCCTCTTGCACCAAACCAGTGTCCAGTCTGACCACACCTGCATTTATTTACATATCTGCCTGAAAGGTAAATGCAAGATGAGTTTCACATGAATCCAGAGGAATCCAGAGTTTATTTCTTTTGTCGGTACGTAAAAACATCGATTTTATAAACTAGTCTCTGGTCTGTTAACTACTTTAATTTTAGTTAACTCTTATTCTTAACCATCCACCATCTATGCACACTGACACACAATTCTCTCTCTCTCTCTTTCTCTCTCTCTCTCTCTCTCTCTCTTTCTCTCACACACAGATGTACACATGATTATTTATTGTTATTTACAAGGCCTTTGTTGGTGTTTCGGAGGATCAGGCCAGTCTGCTCCAACAGAAGGGAGTGGAGACTAACACACACACACTCACCCACATTACAAACTTCTCTGGACTGTTGTCCAATTACCATGTGGACTTTCCAGACCAGCCCCCACAGCCCCCCTCATATCCTCTCTCTCTCTCTCTCTCTCTCTCTCGCTTTCTGTCTCTCCTTCTGTTAAGCTTGTATCCTCCCCTTTCCTTACTCCTTTTTACTCCCCTTTTCTTTTATGTTAGTATGGTGGTATGGCGACACACACACACACACACACACACACACACACACACACACACACACACACACACACACACACACACACACACACACACACACACATACACACAAACACACACACACACACACACACACCAGTAAGCCACTCAAGTTCAGACACATCACAGACTTGCTGTAAAATAGCCCAGACTCACGAAAATGCATGGTTCCTTGGAGTGATGCCAAGTGTACTAGTGAGGCTTGTTTGGAAAGCTTTCAGTTAAAAAGCCACTTTTTGGCGGGAGTGGGGGTGGCAAAGCCACTGCAGCAGGTCAGAGCTGCTAAAATAAATAATGGTGTAGAGAGAGGGAACCACTCCTGTAATTATATCTGTCAGACGACACTGAGCCACCCTGACGGCCCGTCTCTCTTGCTCTCTCTTACTCTCTCTCTCTCTCTCTCTCTCTCTCTCTCTCTCTCTCTCTCCTCAGTTCACTAATTTCTTATTGGCACAAATGTCACAGGTTACTTCAGTGCCAATACAATCACCATTAAAACAAATGAAACATTAATAGGCACATTAATGTGAAAGGACAGTTTGTCTGTACTGATGTCATGTATTTAGTACATGATAGTTATAGCATTAAGGTCAGGCTGTAAAAGACCCAAAAACAGAATTAAGGTCAGGCACAAAATGAAAAGTCTTTGCTTTTTATATGGCAGCCATTAGAGCATAATCCACACTCACTATAGCAATAGCCTAGTAGCCTAGTTAACCAGTAAATCACAACACAAGACAAATTGTTGCCAAATGAATTGCCAATCAAGCATTTGTGGGATAATCTGAAATTGCCAGCTTTGGTAACCTACACTTATGCAGATCTACAGGCCCAACTACAGGCGTAAAATTTCTTGATTAACGGACCAATAGAAACTTCTAAGAATTACCTGAAATAAACTCTTTTTACATCGACTTCCATTGAAAGTTTACAAGGTTTTCTCTCTCTCCTGTAAAGTTGCTGTTTTGGAGATAAGTGTTTTTCATTGGACAGTGAGGATATAAAGTTTTATTAAATTCCAACCACTCCTTCAACAACAATAAAAAATAGAATTAAGGTCAGGCACAAAATAAAAAGTATTTTCTTTTTATATGGCAGCCATTAGATCATAATCCACACTCACTATAGCAATAGCCTAGTAGCCTAGCTAACCAGTAAATCACAACATAGCTAAAATATATATTTTTTTCAGCAGGATAATGCTCACCCACACAGCATGCATTTTTCAGGAATGTCTCCACCAGGTTGTAAAGACAATCTGTTGACAAATGAATTGCCAATAGAGCATTTATGAAATCCTCTGAAATTGCCAGTTTTGGTAACCTACACTTATGCAGATCTACAGGCCCAGCTGTATTATCTTTGGGCAAACAAGCTGCAGGATGCCATGCGGAACCTGGCCAACTGTATCCCATCTTCCATATATCCAAGCTCAAAGCAGTTTTACCCAAAAACATATCCTTTTCCTCTAATATTGTAATCACTAACATATATCATCATTACATTCACACATACAGTATAAAGTTGTATTCAATTCCAACCACTCTTTCAACAACAATGAAAAATAGAATTAAAGTCAGGCACAAAATGAAAAGTCTTTGTTTTCATATGGCGGCCATTAGAGTATAATCTGTGCTCAGAGTAGCAATAGCCAACTAGTAAATCATCAACAACATAGCTGAAAAAACTACAACTGCAACAACAGAACAGGCAAAATGCAACAGCAGCAAAAAAAAAACAAAGTAAAAACAAAGCAGGGCCTCATTATTAATGGCTTTTTACTGGAGTGTTTATTTTCCACACATGAGCTTGTTAGACTTACAAACACACTTTGTGTCGTACAGCAGAAACAACATTACACTTAGAGAGCAAAGAGTGTGAAAACCAACGTGTTTTCTTTTTCCTCTTCTTTTTTTTTCTTAAATGTACTGGATATGTAGACACGAGGAACACTGAGGAAGCACACACACGCGCTTATTGATTCCAGGTTGCTTTGAAATGAAGAAAAAAGACTAAAGGAGGAAAAAGCAAGAGGGAAAGTAGAATTTTGTTTAACAAGATCCAGGAGGAGCAAGGAGAGGGTGCTGCTGATGAGAACGACAAGAAAGACGGGAGGAGAGACTGCAGCTTTCATGTAAAGTTGATTAGGCCAGCATTTAGGTGGGCTCAACAATGTGTTTCAGAGTGTGTGTGTGCGTGTGTGTGTGTGTGTGTGTGTGTATATGTGTGTGTGTAGTGTCCTACCCTCATTCCTTCATTCCCTTACTCACTTTATCCATCCTATCCTCGTTTACCTACTCATCCCCTCGCTCACTCAATGTATCCATTCTTTCATCACTCAATTTTCCATCTCATCCAAACCTCATTTACTTACTCATCCCAATACTCACTCACTTTATCAATCCTTTTCTCATTTACTTACTTATCCACTCACTCACCCACTCAACCCACCCTGTCCTCACTTACTTTATTCATCCTTTTCTCATTTACTCACTTACCCCTCACTTACTCAACCCATCATATCCTCACTTACTTGTCCATCCTTTTCTCATTTAATCACTCACCCCTCACTTACTCAACCCATCATATCCTCACTTACTTGTCCATCCTTTTCTCATTTAATCACTCACCCCTCACTTACTCAACCCATCAGATCCTCGCTCACTTTATCAATCCTTTTCTAATTTAATCACTTACCCTCACTCACTCAACCATCATATCCTTACTCACTTCATCATTCTTTTCTCAATCACTCGCCCCTCACTTACTCAACCCATCATATCCTCACTCACTTTATCATCCTTTTCCGATTTACTCAATTATCCCTTCATTTACTTACTTTCCCCATCCTATCCTCCTTACTTTATCCATCCATTTGTCACTCATTCACTTACTCAACCTATCATATCCTCACTCATTTTATCCAATTACTCACCCTCTCACTTATCCCCTTACCTACCTACTCATTCCCTCACTCATCCCCTTACCAACCTTCTCATCCCCTCACCCATCCCCTTACTGACTTACTCATCCCCTTACTCATCCCCTTACCAACTTTCCCATCCCCTACTGACTTACTCATCCCCTTACCTACTTTCTCATCCCCTCACTCATCCCCTCACCTACTTACTCATCCCCTCACTTATCCCTTTACATACTTACTCATCCCCTAATTCACCCCCTTACATACTTACTCATCCCCTTACTTATTTACTCATCCCCTTGTTCACCACCTTACATACTTACGCATCCCCTTACCTACTTTCTCATCCCCTCACTTATCCCCTTGACAACTTACTTATCCCCTTAACAACTTATTCATTCCCTCATTTATTCCCTCAACAACTTGTTCATTCCCTTACTCATCCCCTTAACAACTTACTCATTCCCTCACTCATCCACTTAACAACTTACTCGTTCCCTCATTCATTCTCTTACATACTTACTCATCCCCTTACTTACTTAATCATCCCATTGCCTGCTTACTCACCATTTACTCATCCCCTTACCTACTTTCCTATCCCTTCACTCATACCCTTCCTATTTACCTCCTCACTATCATCCCCTTACCTCATTACTCACCCCTCACTTATCTCCTTACCTACTTACTCGTCCCCTCACTCATCCCCTTACCTACTTACTCATACCCCTACTCATCCCCATACCTACTTACTTATACCCTCACTCATTTCCTTACCATCTTACTCACCTCCTCACTCATTCCCTTACCTGCTTACTCACCCCCTCACTCATCCCCTTACCATCTTACTCACCTCCTCACTCATTCCCTTACCTGCTTACTCACCTGCTCACTTTCATCCTAAATCACTTTCACTGATTCTCTCACTTGTCCCCTTACTTACTGAAATACTCACTCATCCCATTACAAACTCTCTAATTAATTTACTTATCTGCTCACTCAATTCACCACTCACTTACCTACTCACTCACTCACTTACATCCTCTCAATCACTCATCATTTACCATCTGACTAACTGACTTCCTCACTTACTCACTCATTATATCAACCTCTTCCTTCTTCCCTCACTCACTTATGCACTTACCACCTTCCTCCCTCATTTACTCACTCGCTCACACTCTCTCTGCCTCCCTTCAATACACTCACTCACTCCCTTCAACTCTCCCTCACTCACTTGTTCACTCCCTCACTCTCTCTCACTTGCAGCCGGTCCATCTGAGGTAGGGTCCCCGGTGAGAGAGCGGAGGGGGCAAGATTAAACAGGGGGGAAGAGTTTTAAGCCTTATCACTGTTTATTCTTAGATTTGAAAACATGCGGGGAGAGGGAGGCTGTAGTGAGACCCAAATCCCTGCTGTGTGTTCCCCTCAGGGTCTTACTCCTGCTTCCCTCCACCTGCCAATCACTCCTCTGCCCACAGGGCCACAGCACTCCGCTCCAAAGGGCTAGCATTAGAAATCTTACTCCAGCTCGCCTCTTCCCACTTGTTTGTTCCTGTCTGACGCAAACTGATGCATTTTAATACGATGGGTTTTTTTTCGCAATCTATTTTGCCCTTCAAACACTCCTTTTTAGAGTCTGTGTTTTTTTTTTCTCTCGTGCAAGAAGGCTGTAATGTCCTTGGTTGAAGTGTTCTCTTTTCCAACTTTTGATTGGTTCTATAGTGACCTATAGAGACCCTCTGAGTTTGACTTCCAAAAGGCCTAAAAGGCACATGCAAATGTGCGCGTCTGTGTGTGTGCGTGCATGTGTGCGCGTGCGCGTGTGTTATGTACTACTGTTGTCCAGATTTACTCTTTGAAATCAGAAGCAAGTGGCAAGCCCTTTCTTGGTTCCCTATTTTTTTTTCCTTAAGGATGCTTTCGTAGCTCAGCTAGTTTCCTGTGAAGCCTATTCCTCTTCATGAGCATTCTCCACATCATTCACTTCACATCAGCACAAACTATTTTATTTTGGTGCACATATTTTTTTACAATCCAACAAAATATCCTGAAAAATATTTATTTTATCTCACACTGCCAACTTTTCATATCAGATTTGAGTCACTTTCATGTGTGATTCTTGATTGGGAACACATCCAATTCCTAGTCTTTTTAATATGAATGTGAACGGTTAATTCAGATCTTTTTGTCTGTATGCATAAATGTATCAATGTGCAAATGTGTCCCATTTAAGGAGCAGATTTGTTAACATTACAGACAGATACAGGTCACTTACTTTTAATAATGTGAATCATCAAGACTATCAAACCCAATCTGAGAAAAAAGGAATTCATTAATGAGGCTTGCAATGTGAACACAGCCTTAGATGCCTAGTTGTAACTGTTAATCTATTTACTCCTTTACCAAGCAACTATCAACATCAGTTACCATAATTTACTAGTATAACTTTAAACTGGTACCCAGCAAACAGAGACTTTTATAAGAATGTTTAGCAAAATTCTGAAAAAGTTTCAGGAATGTTTGCCATACATTAACATAACAGAAATAACATTAACATAACAGAAATAAGGTTTCAGAATCGTTCTTAAGATGTGTGACATAATATTGATTTGTACCACAACGTTATAAGAATGTTTCTCACATAACATTTCCAACTAGATGAATACTACCATTCCAAAACCAACAAAGAAGACATTAACACAAGTGATGTTGCAGCGATGTAACTAGACCATTTAAAATAGTGTTAAATAAAAACCATAAATAAGAACATCCAGAAAGCAGTTCTACGAATGTTCATTGGTATGTTCAAAAAACATTCTACTAACCAAAAATTGGTAGCTGGATAAGGATGTATATACTGTATGACCCAGTCTAGTAGATCAGTGGTAGATAAGTTGAATAGAATTTAATGTCTAAATGCTTTCCTTACATAAATAGTATTTTCAATTTTTAATAAAAAGAAATTATTTGGATTTGGATTTCCACCATCTCTCGATATTGTTCTACAATAATTAGATCACATCTATGTTACTGTAACTATATATTAATGGTGGTGAAAAAACTGCAATAGTATATATGCACTGTGGCAAGAGAAAACCATATGCCATACATATTGCCATGGTCATATGGCTTTCTCTTGCCACATGACCATGGCAGTGTGCCAAGTGAGCCAAGAGATCAAACCAGAAGCCATGACACAACAACTTCTTCCATTGCAGTTAAGTAACTACCACAAAACACAAATACTGGGATGTTTATTGCTGCCTACACGTAGCCATACTTGCAGAAAAAAGGACTTAAAAAAAGCATGGTAAACTGACCCAATATCAGGAGTACCAAGAGTATAATAGCATTCTGTTATAGCACGCTACAGCCCTGTCCAGCACACTTGACTTATAAGCAGAATATAGCTTCTGCACTGTAAACCACTCTAACTGAAGCTGTTTGGAAAGGAAATGCGGGGTAGAGGAACTGTTTCTAGAACTGTCTTAAGCTGACAGTGGTGTTCGTGTGGGATAGAGAGCAGATGCTGCAGTGCGTTGACTCTGTTTCTGCAGGTGCTGCAGGTGAGTCAGTGCGCCGGCGGACAGCTGAGTGGCATTCCTAGTGTTTAGAGTTTACTGGTGTTCCACCAGTGGTGATCCCCCGGTTTCATGGAGCTGTAGGCGTGCTGGAAAAGCTGAGTTTTAATCTCTCTCTCTCTCTCTCTCTCTCTCTCTCTCTCTCTCTCTCTTTTTCTCTTTCTCTCTTGCCCCCTCCTCTCACCTCAGCCCCGGCTAAAATAGCAGCATGGAGGAATGGACTGTGACCTCTTCACCCCACAGTGTTAGTCTCGGTTATGGTGCAGATGCCTTTTTCCCCCTTCAAAGGTTTGCTAATGCTTCCCTGAGGATCAGGGCCAAAGTGTGTGGAGAGTGTCCTTTCTCTCTCTCTCTCTCTCTCTCTCTCTCTCTCTTTCTCTCTACCTCTCTTTTCCTCTTACTCTTTTTACGCTCTCTCTCCCCCTCTCCAGACCTTTTACATTCTATGTAACCTCCCAACCTCCTCTCTCTCTCTCTTTCTCTCCCTCTCTTCCCCCCTCTCGCTCTCTATGGCAGCCAGGGGGAAGAGAAATAATTTAAACTCAATGCATATTGCAAGCGCTTTGGTCAGTGCTTCAGCCGGCGAGTAATGACACATTAGTTTTTGCGGAGTGACCCAGGCCGCCTCACACTCCATGGTAAATAGCCCGGACCTGAGACAAACTTCGTGTGGGCCCTGCTATGCATGCCTTCAGAGCACAGCCTGCGAGTCTGCTTTAAAGAAATTTTCAGTACAAAGAGAAAAAATGGGGGAGAGAGAGAGCGATAGAGAGAGCGAGAGAGGAAGGGGAAAAAGAAGAAAAAGAAATAGCATCCCTTTAGGTAACAGAATTTCTGCATTGTTTAATATTTAATCACTTTGCCTTCCAACATTTTGATTTCTTTTTGCATATTCTATATATAAATATATAATTAATGTCAGAGAAGCACATAAAAGAAAACAAAATTCTCACAAGAGCTGGAAAAATCATTTGTTGTTCTGGAGAACAAATTAATGCAGCTGATAAAAGGAGATGCTGAGGCGATGTGTTATTTTTTTTTTTTTTGCCCCCCTTCTTCCTCGCCTGCTTTTTTTCAGATCAGAGATTTTTTGGTTTGAAAAGAGAGATTGTTGGTCATTTGGCTGTGTTTTGACGCCGCTTTTCCTCTAGGTGTATCATTCCGTCTAGGTGGTCCCCAGGACTCTATTAGTTTTCGAGCCCATTCAGTATCGTATCAGGACAAGGCTTCCAAGCACCTGCCTGCTTCTGCCTTTTTCTCAGTTTTTTCCTCTTTTTTTTTTTTTGGTTTAACACATAAAACACACACACCCACACACTCCACGACTGCTGCTTCTGTTATTACCTGGATGAAAAAAACAGGCCCAAACCCCACTCAGAAAAACTGTACCCCACTGTACACACTGGCAGAGAATGCAATTGAGTGCTCATTGTTCCGATAGCCAGCGTAACTTTACTGCAGCTGAATTACTGAGCCGTAATCCTCTTCCCTCTCGATTGTCTATGGTCATCCCAGTCTGCACCGAAAGCATCCGCTCCATCCCCGCTACCTCCACACAGTGCCCTACTCTCAGGGATAGCAGCAGTCTTTGCTAATCGCCCCCTATAAAGATTAATCTCCCTCCCTCACCCCGCTCCTGTAATGTTGTCACAGCTGCCCGGCTCAGATTTTAATAGGTTTTTTAGCACGGCTCCATATTCCATTTAGCACCGGTCACTAATAACCCACTGTGCGCGCACAGCATTGACCCCCCCCGAGCGGTCCCTCGTCCTCAAAACGCCGGCCCTCCAATTATCCCCAGCATGCCCCCTGGCACAGGCCAGCGGCCCCTCCACTGCTGCTGCAGAGGCACACTGCCGCACTGCCCCCCGGCTCCGCTGGCACTCACTAGTGCCCAGAAAGCCGGCATCTGACAAGACTGTGGGCTCATTTTCTGTCGCCTCCTGGTCTCTCACCGCAGTCAAACCCCTGTGGAACCGGCCGCGGTTACACTGTCCAGAACATACAGGCTGTACTTGTACAATATGTGCACACAACAGCGATCAACAACAAAAGAACAAAGAGCTAATAAACACTCCTTACTAACATTATAATAAGATCAAGTTTAATAGATCAGTATCACATTGACTTTAATGGTAGTGAAAGCTATATTAAGCTTGATCCAATTATGCTACTTCGTGAAAGGTTATTTAAACTCATCACCATCAATTCATGCCCCCATTGTAGGTGTGACATGTGAACAGACAGATAACAAGCAGCAAAACTGTTTATAGTATTGAACTATTTAAAAATGAAAGAATGAAAACATTGTTTGTCAAAACATGGTTAAGCTTTCTGTATGTTATATTTGAGCACACAGCTGTAACACACTTAACAGGAGTGGGTAATAAATATAGATAGATAGAGTAACTAGAAATAAGAGAAAAATCACATTTTCTATAGAAACAGCACGGGCATCATCACTGACTTTCAAAAGCCAGAGTTTGATTCTTGAACTGAGCAAAGCTTTGCAGAGCTTCATAAAATAATTTATGTTTGGCTTATTTTTAAAAAGAACAAACAGAACTGACAAATGTAGAATACATACGTAGTGTTGCAGTTTGCTTATTTAATGTTCTTTATGTTCTTTTGTTGAACAATACAAATAAATAAAGGTTTATTAAACATGATTATGATATAAATGTCAAAAATATTACATATACTGCATATATCACCTGTTTCATAGTAACAAAAAAAAGTAATGCTATGCCATAATAAGTATGCTTAATTTGTTAATTTAGCTAATTTAATTAGTCAAAAGCTAAATGTAGCTACAACATTGGTTTATCTTGTTAATGTAATTAGCTAGCTAGCTAACTGTAGCTGCTGTAGCTTTATATGCTGTAAATTGATTTGTGGATGCAATTAGCTAGCAAGCTTACTGTAGCTGCTGAATTATTATTTTTAGGCTTATATAATTAGTTAACTAGCGTTAGCTAGCTTAAATTAGCTACAGTATTGTTTCATCTTGTTAATGTAATTAGCTAGCTAGCTAACTAACTGCTGTAAATATGCTGTAAATTGATGTGTGGGTGTAATTAGTTAGATAGGGAGCTTACTGTAGCTGCTGTATTGGCTTATTTTGCTGATGTAAGCTAATTAGCTAACTAGTAAACTGTAACTAATGCATTGCTAGCTAACTGTACCTGCTGTACTACTTCAATTTGTTGATTCAGTTAGCTATCTTGAAGACTATCTGCTGTATTGTTTTATTTTGTTGGTGTAATTAACTACCTTGCTAACTGTAGTTGCTTTGTTAGTTGGTAAATCAGGAATTACAGGAATGTTCTAGCTAAAAAAAAACATGTTCTACCTAAAAACATTCTACCTTAAAAACATTTCTTTTTTGTATTGACACTCATTCTATATATTATTTGCAGCATTAAAGCAGAATGATCTGTTGCTCTGAACTAATCAAAAGTGTATATATGTGCAGTATGCACTGACAGTGCTGTTGAAAGCACAGCATGTTCAGTTTCTGTCTTGAAGTTATATAGGTCTGCTAAGAATCTCTTTTCAACTGTGGAGTGTGTTGACTTATAGAGATGTAAAAATTGATTCTGCTGCTGCTGAGGATTTATCCTTAAATGCTTATTTAGAGTTGTTAGGTTTGATAAATATTTGTCGTAGTGTGTTCATTAAGAGGCTATTTTTTTTAGAAGTTATTATTATTTTACTGGTAGAAAAGTTCAAGTTACTCAACTTAGTTCTTAGATCTAACTCACATTTTTAGTTTAGCAATTTAAAACAAAGCGGTAAATGTGCTACAACTGAAATATTTGATCAATATTTCATTCCACGTTCCTTTGATTTGTTTTTCTCCCTCAGAACTCACTCTATCACATGAGTGGAAGGGATTCTATTCTCACATTTTTGATCGTGGTGTCTTGACAAGCAGACAATTAGACAGTTGTGCCATCCAACAAATGTAAAACCATGTCCAGTATATGTCCAAAACGTTGGTGGTCCAGCATTCTAATGAATGCAAATAACTTCTTTAAATTGTGTTCATTACTGACACATTACTGAAGAGAAGTATTTTTTTTTAATATAATATGACTCGGTGTTGTCTAGAGCAGACAAACATTAACTTATTGGCACCAGGCCTAATGGCAGGTGTGAACCAGAATACTTTATATCTCTCAGGAATGAAAGTGTTCCATCCAGTACTTTTGGGATGAGTTGAGAAGTTGGAGAAAAAGTGATGTGAAAATCCTTAAACTTCCTACATCTCGTACTGTAATTTCATAGCTCCAGAGTGGCACAACAGTCTAACTTCCTGTTCATTAATTGTAATCAGATTATTTGACATTAAAGATCAAAATAACTCTGAACAGTTGTCTTTTTTATATTGTCAAACTACTAAATTTAATTTGTAATCTACCAAATGTTGCTGACATCAGGATAGTTTTACTAACTTTAATGCATATAATGTGTGCACTGCATAGCTGTTTGACCACAAATACAAATACTGGATTCTCACATAGTTTAAGTAGCTCAATATTAAAGGACTTGGATAAGGATCAGGGGTAAAAAAAAAAAAAAAAAACTCAATATCCTTCCCTACTTATTATATTTCTCTTTTAAACTTCTTCATGAGTCAGCTCAGCATGAGGCAGGCTATGGGAGTGTGTGCTTGTGTGTGTATGTTGCTACCCAAAGACTTTGGTATAGCATATCTGAAAGACATTTAAATAATCTTGACCATGAGGTAGACAGATAAATCTAAATTTTGTGGCGGGAGCACCGGCATCTAGGCGGGCATCTCGTGTAGGAGAAACACAGAGAAAGTGCCAGGCAACTCTCGGTCCACCCAAAGAGGCCCGTCCTTCCAGTGCCTGCAAATGGCCTGACGATCTGTTCTTCCTCTTTTTCATCCTCTTTTCCCTCTCTTTGAAGCTCGGAGGAGGAAGAGCTCATAGCAGGTAGCAGGGAATTTGTCCGGCTTTGACATTGCAAATGCATTTCTTAGCCCTCCTTTGAGCGCTGCCTTATCGATATGAACACTAAGCTGTGACTGCTCTGAACTCCTGCTCTTTAGAACTGGGCCCACACTGATGCTGCCAGATGCAAATTTGACCAAAACAGCCGCCTGATAATACTATTGACATTTGGGGCTTGCAGACACTACGGCTATGTGAAAGATGGATGTGAGAGCACGGACGCACAACACGTCCACCCCCCTACACACACACACACACACACACACACACACCGCATATGCAAGTAGACTCACTACATTAATGTGTATCATGGTATTCCGTCCAATACCGAGACCGTATCCTTGGGGAAAATTGTCCAATTACACAATGTAAACCCCCGTAGCGCATCCCTGCTCCGAAAGCCATGCCTGTCAGGTGTGTTATGATCCAGGTACCCAACTCTTCTACACTTCTCCTAAGAAGAAGATTCATTCGTTTTCAGACATCATGAAAAGCAGATTTTTTTTTATATATATATATATATACTACTGGCTACGGAGCCCGTGTGATACAATGTGTGAAGTGGCTAAAGCAGCCTTTTCTGCTCCTCTGTAATCTTTAGTGTGGGCAGTGGGAGAATCCAGAGCTTTTGCCTAGGGCTTTAGCCTGTACTGAAACGGCTAGCCATGGCTGCATAGGGCTAATTGTGTCTGGGATTAAAGTGCTCTACTAAAGCAGATTAAACTCAAGGCTGAAGTCAAAGACAGCGCTAAAACATCAGTTATAAAAAGACTGAGATTTATAAAAGGGGTAGGTGAAGAAAGATATCCCAAGGCTTATGGGAGACCACTGCCGGGGGAAAGCGTGTTAAATTTATCTGTTGGAACCGCGCTGGGCTAAAAATGTATGGACGAGGTGCAGAATATTCAGAGGAGAACACATCAGGATCAGGCACCGAATGTGATGATTGGTAGGTAGCTCCAGTTCAATTTCAAATGATCTGTTTGTGTTAGCAGATACTCTTTTTTACTAAACTATCTGGCCTGAGAAAATATCCAGCAATGTAACTGGAGTGCAGCTTCTGATCCTGTAACCAGCTAAACCAGTGGAACGAAGACTGAGAGTCGCCTATGTCAGGATGGACGGTCGTTTTTGAAGATTTCTGGAGAATAACTTGCAGGGAAACAAAATACACCTCAGCTTGTGTCTCCGAAGAGTTAAATGAGACAACATACACTTTGCATCCATTTGATGATTTTTTTTTTATGATTTAAATTTGTGTGTTTGTTTAAAAAAAAATCACAGACCTCTAAGACACAGGTTTACAACATAGACAGAATGAGAGCCCTATGAGTCTAAGATACAGTATTTCCAGACAGATGTGTGCAGTAAAATGTGCAGTTTCACTATGATTATCAGCAATTTTACACTTTTTCTGTCATGCTTAAGGCTTCATTTTTGTAAAATATACAATCTGAAAAGTTACATATAAAGGTGTAAAGTAGGTGACAAACCAGGATGTAGATGGAGATTATTAGCATACATATTCAATATACAGTATTTTTAAAATCTTAGTGTTATAAGTTTCCTTAGCATTTTATTTTTTTAACAGAATGAAAAGTGAACACATGACTAATATGATAGACAGATAGTAAATAAAAAATAGATCTGTGGTACATATAAAACACACTCCCTGTTCATGTTGGAAAACATTTTCTGATGCTGCAGAGTATTAAAAAGGTGTGACAGTTTCTGATGTACCATCACTGTATGCAGTGCTAGTTAAGAAGGACCTTAAGTCTCTACAGTGCAACCAAAATTCTGCACACCACTGCTTTTACACTAATTACATCCAATGTGTGGTTTAGGATAGACTCATGTTCAGCTGATGCAACTAGCTGCTGGTCCTGCAGACCAGAAGTGAGACAGAGTGAGAGTGAGCGAGAAAGGGAGTGCATGAGTAAGAGAGAGAGAGAGAGAGAGAGAGAGAGAGAGAGAAAAAAGAAACAGACACTCTCCCAATCTCACCAATCTGACACTGACCCTTTTCATTAAAAGCTGATTAAAACTTTTAAAAATGCTGTTTGCCCTTAGTAGATGATAACCTCTACAACAGCAGACATTAAAGAATAATGGCCAGCTAAAAAAAAGGGACAAAGAAATTCTTGCCTAAGCTAGAAATACCCAATTGGAACATTTTAGAAAATTAATGAAATTTTAGATCAAATGAATAATAAATTAAGGGAGGAATGAATTATAAATGAGAAAAAAGTGCTCCGACTATAAAACAGCACTAAAAGAACATGTAATCCTCAACAAGCTTGAAGAAACAAGGTCAGGTTCAAGCCATGCTAGTTGTGAGTAAAAAACAAAGGTTTCTGCACTGCTCCGCTTTGAAGATAATTGAAGCGACTGTACTTGAAAGGACTGCGGTCCCACTGCCTACTGCGCCGGCCACTTTTGCTTGTTGTTTTTATTTTTGCCAAACAACAATGGGATTTATTCGTGTGGGAATGCTCCTTTTTTTCGCCAAAAAAATCAACACATCAAATGCACACTTGCACTCAAGTTCCTTGGTAATTAATGAAGTTCGCTAAAGCTCCATTAAAAATAAAACTGTTGAGGAAATATGCAAAGCAACTCACGCCACGGAAAGTTGGACCATTAAAAGTTGGGCTGGGTGTTAATAAACTGTGAAACAAACTTAGACCGTCTCTGTAGTCACACGACATCAATCCCAAACTTAAAATGGGCAATTTTATTAATAATCCAGAAAACATCTATATTCATCTCAGCAGGTTCTCGTTCTAAAGGGTGTACGATTGCTATGGGAGATTAATATTAATTTTTAATTATTAATATCTTAATGTTTTACAGCTGAATAATACATGACAAGAGAAATAAGCAGAAATAGGGCTGGAAAATAAAATTGAAAGGTACTCAGTAGTGTATCTGAAGGAGTCACTGAGGTCAGGGATGATGAAAAAAAAAGGAGCACTTTTACTTTTACTATGTGTATATAAATAAAAGCTTCCCATACTGATTACAATTATTAATCGGTATATGGACGTCATCCTCTGCTTTTATCAATTTATCATAAAAGTATTGTTCTCAGAAAGCTCTCTCTCTCTCTCTTTCTCTTACTCAGACATGGCCGGTGAGATATCGCTGGACTGTTATCTGTTCTTGTCTGGGGAACATAGAGTTTTATTGGACCCAATAAACGGCGCCCTTTGAGGGTGGGGCAGCCGATGGCTGGTGGTCTTATTGGAGGGTGTTAAACGGCCTATTGGCGTGCTGCTACGGATGTGTCAAACGATTGTCTCTGCTCTTGCTAAGGGTCAAAGGTCAGCGGCCAAAAGTAAACAAATCACATGGTAATCAAAGGCCACTCGCCCGGTTTCTAAAGGACTCCTTTGGGGAAAAGCTTTACAGGAGCCCAATGATGTGGTTTTGAGTTACAAACAAGGAAAGCTAAACCAGTGCCAGCTCATCTAACACAATAGCTCAGGACTTGTTTAATCCTTCGGCAAACGACCACAAAGCCATTCACTGGCAGTGATTGGTCAGTGCAGGCCTTTAAATTCTAGGAGACTGCAGGGAAAGGAAAGGTCAGAACATAGCATATGTTCACACTGCAATGTACATGAAGTTTCGGTTTCATCCTTGCCAGAATCACAGGAGCTCCCATCATAATCCTATGACCTCCTCATGGACTTTTTCATTCTCCTTGACATTAAAGCATTTTAATCTGGCTATGTAGACAGAGTCACATTGCCTCAAATCAGATATGTATCATTTTGTAATATCACATATTGAATTGGCCCAAATTTGTGCTGATTTAACCTGCTGTGAGAACATAGCCATTGTGCTGAATGATGCAGAATCTGTTCTTGAGAACACTAGATGATTTAAATGTAATTTTCAAACCGTCTTGGACATTGTGAGCTACATACAGTATATTACACAAACACAAAGCGATCTCTGGAACGTAACAGTTCAGGAATGAGTGCCTGTTGGTGTGTTGTGAGTGACTGTAAGCTGTTGTGACTATGGCTGATAATCAATGGATCGTCCAAGTGCCTGAGATGCTTCAGAAAACATCAGGAATGCTGCAATCAGACATCACGATATGCGACAAGCTCATCAAAATAAAATTCAATGCATGAACAGACCAGACATTCATGCACACACTCAAACTGTCAATACACATACTGTACAGTACTGTACTGTACGCTTGCTTGCTGGAACACACACACAAACACACAGCATGCATTAACTCAGTCATGTTGTGGTCAGATTGGTTTGTGTGCGTGTGTGTGGGCTGCTGCAAAAGAGGGTTAAAAGTAGACAACTGGAAACAGGAGGAAGTCGTCCTTACAATAGGCATCCACCGACTCACAGCTTGTTACCAAAAGGGCTTTAATAATTAATGTAGTTCCCTTCCCTGTTCGACACTCTGTCTTTGATATAAGGTTACTGTGCTCGGGGTCCTGCTAAAGGAGCAGGCTATGCAGTTGAACCTTTTCAAGTCCTTCTCCTTTTTCTTCAGTGCCCAAACATGTGCCCTGCCCAGTGCCTTTTCAACAGCAATAGCAATCAAGCGCAGAAAACACCGGTTCTTCCTCTTTTTTCTTTTTTTGGCAGCATCAGCACATTCGTATTTTTTAAGTCTGATAATTGGCTCTGCTCAGCCACTTATTCTTTAAGTTTCTTGTGCTTGTGGTAAATTGCGAGTGGAGAGGCTGGCTCAGGGGTCAGAAGTATGGAATGTTGGGCCATCATTAGCTGAATATAAGCGTACACTGCTCTGAATGTGTACATACTGTACTGTGGCCCTCAGTAGGAGGTCTACGCAGTGCTGATTGAGAAACCCAGCCATAAATATTTGCATTCAGAGACGCATCTCGTCTTATGATTCCGAGAGTTCAATGAGGATCAAGAGTGTTGCAGGGTTGTATGGTTAGCTCGCCAGTTCAAAAGACCTTGGTGGTGTGGTTGGAGAAGTTTACAGCTCTTTTGACTTGCTTCACCCATACAAGATTTCATTTTTATTCATAAATGCTAAACACTGGTGTACTGCTAACCCAGAACGTACCTCCTAGAGTTCTACAAAATGCACTCTTAACAAAGAAACATTTCTAAACCATTCTTGGCTTTGTTATACAAACCAAATGGCATTTACTTTGAGGTTTTTTGATTGCAGACAGTATGCACCAAAGATATTTTATGTTTTGTCTGGTCAGCTTAATTCTCTTCAGTTTCTGAATTGGTGTCTCTGATTTTGCTATTTATAGGTCTATGTTTGAGTAAAATGAACATTGGTGTTTTATTCTTTAAACTAAAGACAACATTTCTCCCAAATTCCCAAAAATACAAATATTGTCATTTAGAGAATTTATTTGCAGAAAATTAGAAATGGCTGATAACAATAAAATAACAAAAAAAGTATATAAGTATATAAGTAAAATAATGCAAAGAAAACAAGTTCATATTCATAAAGTTTTAACAGTTCCTAGATCAATATTTGGTGGAATAACCCTGGTTTTCATGCATATATCTGTTTCAGCTGTATATCTATGCCTAAGCATTTTAGACCTACAGCACATTGCAAAGACAAAAAAAAGGCATAAAGTCGATCAAAAAAAGAAAAAGAATATAATAATAAATAATAATAATAATAAAATATTCACAAAAGACTGTCTATGAGAAGAGACGATGGGCAGCATTACAACAAGTGTTGACTTCTTTCGGTTAAGAGGTATTTAAGATGGAGTATTACACAGTGGATACGTGAAATGTGGTCAAATCAATAGTATTCCACATCTTTTTTGAAAGAAATGGATGCTGTGTGTTCAGGACCCTAGAAAAATCCAAGTATCCAGACTTTTATCCAGCAATAAGTCCAAAAGTCAGGGTCTACCACAATATGCACAGTATGGGATTGTGCCAGTAGAATTCTGTTATGGCAGCCTTGATTTAAAAAAATACATTGCAACTTTGGAACAATATATATTGCATTTAAGGTGACATCTTTTCCAGGAATATGCATAAACAGTGATAAAACACATGGAAAATAGTACAGGCACTGGCATAGCCTGCCTGCAGTCCCTTCAAGAAGAGTAGCACATACACTTCACACTCTTTACATCTCATTTATATCATTAACAACAATGATTCTTTACAGAATCTTCCATTGCAAGGAACAGTAAAGAACCAAAAGTGGTTCTTTTATGTCTTCACACCAAAGAATTCCAGTTTGTGCCTTTCTTTCTACGGTTGTACAGCCTATTCAATGAATGAACTACTTCAGATAAAATACGTGTGCTTTGTTCTTGTACTTTTTGAAAGAAAGCCGCCAATACAAACATGGCATCAAGTTGTGTTTTTTTTTTTTTTTAGCTATGAGTTTTACCTTTCTGAAATGTGTTGATAAGCTCTACCTGGCCTGATGTGGCTCACCAAGCCCAGTCCGGTCGGGTATGATGTGCCGCTGTATGCATGCTGCAGTGCAGGGGGATTTCAAAGGCTTGTGCCCATGCTGGGCTGGAGGTGTTGTTGTGGGCGCTAAGTTGTATGCAGGTCCATGCACGGGGGCCTTGTCAGTCAAGGTGGGGCTCAGCTGTGACCAGGCATGGGAGCATTAGCCCCCTGCTGAGCCCCCTCTCCCCACCCTCCCTGCCGGCCCCCGGTGCGCGGCCATGCTCTTACCTGTCCGCCTAATCTGGGATTTTCTCAAGATAATGCCGTTATTTCAGACCAGAGACAGGATTCCCACAAGAAAAACCCAGTTCAGCCCTTTTCTCCCCTCCAACTAAATGTCATTCTATTGTGGGGAGATATAGCGGGGATTTTTGGGGGGTATGCGGTGCATGCATAGAATTTTGACAGCATCTTAATATCGGTTATGATTGTCGTGAGAGATTTCCGTTTTTTTTCTTTCAACTCGTCAGGAAGAGTCCTACATGAAATTCTGTATTTACAAAGAGCAGAAAAGTTGGGACCAGAGACTGAAGCAGGGAAAAAGGTTGAACACTGCAGGCCTCGAACTAAATAGCCATCTCTAAACACCACGGATTGGGATGTGTGTCATTGTGTGTGTACTGGATTAGGGCTACACTAGATTAGAGGCTGGGGATTAAATTAGAGCAACAGATCTGTCTGGATGGCCCAAAAAATATGTAACATGGCCACAATGATCTCTCTCTCTTTTTCTCTCTCTCTCTCAATTTTATTTTCCCAGATTTTGTGCCACTTAAATTATCCAGGCCTGTATACAGCTTTTTAATAAGATGCACCATTTGTGTAACCTCACTATAATCCATTTTTCTCTTTATTTCTTTTTTTTTTTATCATTTAATTCCTGAATTTTCCTATTGTCTTCCTAATTTACACAGCCAATTACCCAACCCACTCATTAGGCCTCCCCCTATCACCAGGAGGGTGAAGACTAGCACATGCCTCCTCCGACACATGTAAAGTCAGCCACCTCCTCTTTTTGAACGGCTCCTGATGCAGCATTGCTGAGTAGCATCACAGCATGTTTGAAGGAAAGCACATTGATTCTGTTCTGATACATCAGCTCACAGACGCCTTGTGCTGAGCGACATCACCCTTTGGAGCGATGTGGGGAGAGAGTACCATCTACCCACCAGGAGAGCAAGGCCAATTGTGCTCTCTCAGGGCTCTGGTAGCCGATGGCAAGCTACATGAAGAGGATTCAAACCGGCAATTTCCTGATCATAGTGGCAGCGTTAAAGCCTGCTGGACAACTATGAGCCATTCTCTTTATTTCTTTATCTATTGTACTTCTGTTTGACTGATATATCTGACACACAATTTCAGATATACTATTCACATACACAAATTCAGTGTTATTCTGACCTGCACTCATTTATTTGTAGTTTTATTTTTTTCTTGTTACTCCCATTCATTTTTGTCCATAGCCAAGATTTTTTTGTTTGTTGTTGCCAATAGTCACCAAACTGCATGTACTTCCTCAGGGCAGGACCTAAAGTTTTAGTTTGCATTCATTTTAAGTTGCACTCCTCTGTTTGTCAGTCATTGTATCATCCTTCGCTCCTTGAATTTACTCCCATTCATTTTTTTTTGCACATGCCTGAGCCATAGAGTTTCTATCTTTTTATAGCCACTGCAACTGCTAGTACTTTATCAGAGCAGGTCCACAGACATAATAGCCAGCACTCATATATTTTTTTCATTGCTTGTTCTTCTCAATTTAGGAATTCATTTTTTTTTATTTAGATATGTTTTTTAAAATAGTTTTCAAATATATTCGAAATCCACTTCCCAACATCATCTCGTGTGAGCATTTATACTTGTTTTTCAATGTGCCTACAATGTTATTTAGTGCTCAGTGGTCAAGTTACACTTCTTGTGAAGATGTGCATCAGATGTATGGTGCACACATAGGCAGTGCACAGATTATATGCATAAGCATGAATTGTCATTTAACCTGGGGAAATGAGTGCAGCCAAGCAAAGTGTCGAAAAATCTTAATCTTAAAATAATTCAGGATATACTACAGCTGTATCCCACATCAGTCTTTTCCCCCCATATTGAGCACCTCTACACAACCGGCTTCCCTTTAAAGCACTATACATTACAGGCAATATACTGCCTTAAGCTTGCGCTTAAGACAGGGTGCACGTGTGTGCATACGCATAGTAGCGTGCATGTAGGTCCTCCGATACTGAGGCTGATTGTATTTCTTTATGAATGAAAAGCTTTCTTTCATGTTTGTCCTTTTGCCACATGTTTGACCACAAACCATCGCCCTCAAATCTTTAAAATAAACAGAGAGATTGCAGCCCAGCAGTTTCCTTTGAAATGGTTTTGGATCCCAAATCCAGCCATAAGGTCTTATTGAAGTTACAGGCCTTAATAGGCTATAGTTTTGGCTAGCTGATTATTGCACGTTTTTTTTATATACCTTCGTTTGGGAAAAAAAAAAAAAGTCCTCAGGCTAAATCAGAGGGGGAATGTAAGAAAACCCAAACAGATTACCACATAATGACAGCCAAGGGCTTTCAAAGACAGACCACACTGAGGCCATAATGTTAAAAAGAGGCAGAAGAAGAAAAAAGCAGGAGAAAGTCCAGCAGAAATGTGGAGGTTTCTCCTTAAATTGTAAAATATAAGAGACATTAATGATAATTCAGATTCATGCTAGGCTCCAGTCCTGCATATGCAGTATTACTTACAGTAGAAACCCATAAAGGAACGTGAAACAGCTCTGAGGAAAAAAAAAACTCTGGCTAAGTCTCTCTGGCTATTCAGGGCTGAGCGCATACCGTCTGTCCGTGCTAATCGTAAATTACACACTAGTCCTTGATGCCGCTGATGTATTTTTTTTTCTCTCTCGTCACACGGCTCTTGGTGCACGGCCCACTCGTGGTTTCGTCATTTGTCATTACTGGGCGGGACAGGCCTCCATAATCTTAGTCCAGATTTAAGGCGATATTTGGAGACAATCCTTGATCATGAAAAGCCAATTTCCTCCAGATGTTAGAGGGAAAAATCTGTTCCAAGATTTACACAGAACTTAACCTCATGGTTCGCCGTACTAAAAATGTTCTGAGAATTAACTGCGAAAAAACAACAACAGGAATAACTCATGGATGTCTGTATTTGCTTGTACTTGCTGTGACACACAGCCTGCAGGTTAGCATTGTGTCCAGTGCACTGAAAAAAACACTTAAAATGGGGTATTAAAGCGAAAATGTTGGTTGTGCTTTGAAATTTTGACTACAGTGACCTTTACAATCAGTTAACATTTGAGTTTCTTATTATAATAAATTGTGTAAATTGTGCTATTTCTCCATTTTAATTACTTTAAATTGTAAGTGATCTATATCGTCACTGTCCTATAAAAAAATCAATACATAATTTAAACACACAATTAGAACACTTACACTGTGTCTGTGTCTTAATTTCCAAAGGAATGGACCAATGGAAATCAACTTTTTACACTGACTTCAACTGAAAGTTAAGAAATCTTTTATCTCTTTCCTGTAAAGTATTCGTACAGTGTGGCTATGATACCTCATACACATTCCCTATATTCATTAGACATACATTTCACATTATAAACAAGCATGAGATAACGCTTGAAAAGCTTAGTTAGCCAGTTAAATAGTCAATTGATAAACATACTGTTTACCGCTAGTGTTTTATTAGTATGGAAAGATCCCAATATGAACAAAAGTGTTGGGAGACCTGCAACTTAACCTACAACAGATTTAAAGCATCCCATTCTAAACACATTAGCATTAATATGGAGATGGTCCCCTTTTTGCAGCTACAACAGATTACACTTACCATAAGATTTTGGAGGGTGTTTGTGGGAAGTTTGTCCATTTATCCAGAGAAGTATTTGTGATACTGCCTGCATCTCCACAACATCCTGTCTTATGAGTTATCTCCATTCAAGTTCATGTCAAATGTGTTTAATGGGGTTTGAGGTCATGGCTCTCGCCAGTTTAATCAAGGTATTCCAAAAAAAACCTTAGTCAGTCCATGCTGAAAGGAAAACAATTAATCAACTAATCAAATAATTTACTGCATGGGGCGGCGTTTTGGTTGCACTGGGTGGACTTTAGTTTGTTGAATGTCTTTTGCAGAGAAAGATGTGGCTCAAAAACATCTCAAACCCCCTCCTGAAGTGATTAGACTTGATTAGAATAGATGATGTGTATGTTTAAAATGTCTCTTGTGTGCGTTTACACTTTTTACATTGTTGTATAGCTTGGCCTTATCCAGATATAATCCTGATACACAATACACATGAAGTGACCAGCTGTAACTGGGATCTAAGAGGTTACGGCATCTTGCCATCTATGACTGAAGAAAAGATCCATTAGGCTTCCTTCAATGTTGATTGTACTCTTTGTATTTTTTTCAGAGCTTGTGCTGAATGAGCGAAAGCTCATCCAGAGCTCAGTTCAGAGTGGTAAGCATGCATTAATGTTTTATTCAAAGCCGCAATAAAACTAGAGTGATTTGTAAGGTATATTTCTATTCATATCCGAATGGTTTGAACATTTATTTGTGTAACAAACCATATATAATCTATAGAGAGGTGATTTTGTTAATTCACAGTTTTTTTAATATAAAAAACACAGAAAGAAGAATTAAGACATTTGGATTACTAAAGGGGACAAGGCAATTACACACCTGAAACAGCCCAGTTTGTGGAGGTTTTACAGAAAAAAAACTGCAGAAACATGCAGTATCCATTCATAACTAATTAGACGATGCAGAGATAAGCTAGTTCACAACTTTTACGCTAGAAGAAATTCTGACGTTCTGACATCTTGCCATGCTACTATGCCGAGTTCCTCTAGTTTATGATTAAATTAGCCAGTGAATGATTTAATAAAAACGTGAAGGCAGCTTTGAGTTTAAATATCAGAAGCAAACATTAAATAATAAAATTAATAAAACCTTTTGTTTAGTAAAAAAAAAACAAAAAAAAAAACACCTCATTTGATATCAGTCCCCCCAACTGCTCCCTGCCCACGAGAGACAGATTGCACCAAACCAATTAGTGCTCCTTTTGTTCGTCCCGAGTCAAACGTGGAGTCGTCCAAAGAAAGCCAGCGTCTTTTGATTTCTTTGAGCACTATTGAAGATGGTCGCGGAAGCCTCCTCGCACAAAGCTGGGCTTGGTGACGTCGCACCAGGATTTGCCCAGATGGCTCGGAGGCACTGTGACCTTGTGAGCACCTGCTCTGGAGGCCCTTTGTGTGGGCATGGCCACGGGCACCGAGACGGGCACGCGCTGGAGCCTGCACTCCACCCAGCCGCCATCAGCCTTAATGAAGCAGCATTCTGCCCGTCATTACCCCGCCTCGCCGCTCGCCCCCTCGCACTGCGCCTGGACAGCCCCCAAAACAGGCAAACGGCAGAGACACGAATTAAAATGAATCAACCATCACCGGTTGGGCCCCCTGAAATGTCATTATAATTAGATATGTAAATCTCCTTATCATCCCCCAGTGCCATGTATTAGAATGGCTGCCGTAAGCCCTAAGGTTGCACTAAAAATATACAATTAATAAATGAATGGGTTTTGATGAACTTTGATTATTTTGGGCTGTCTTCCAAGTTTACCTTATCAGGAAATGTCACCTTGATCCAGGCCTCAGTGGTCTGTTAAATGGTGTCAACCCATCCGCCCCTATCTTCTTTATTTCTGTTTTAAAGAGCTCTCTGTATCACCGGGCCTCGTGTGAGACGGTGGGACGGCCGTGTTTACGCCAGATTAAGTGCCTCTCCACGACACGCACTCGTTTGCCTGCGAAAAGCAATAAATCATTTAGGTTTTATTAAACTCAAATCAAAGCGCTTCTGCGTGTGATGGAATTAGCGCATTTAAAAAATGTTACGCACGGATCCCGTACGCAATTCGCCTCCCTGCGGACTTCCTCTCTGTTTCTCTCTTTCCTCTAACATTATCTCCTTCTTCTATGTCACAGACATGTGGGCCAACTGTACAGTACATTTAAAATGAGCACATGAGAACATGAGCATATGAGCACATGTACTACCCGCATATAATATGTGCAGTATTCATATATATATATATGTATGTATGACCTCTCCCGCTCTGATACACAACCAGAGACAGACAGACCAAAACAGACAAAAGAAGAGCCCCGTGTCTCTTTAAGAGGCAAAAAAAAAAGGAAACAATCAGCGGCTAAGAAAGTAACAAATGAAAGCTCAGAATGCTGGAGCTAATGTGCAAACTTGTTTCTGTCCTCTACGGCTCCATCATTTATTCAGGAGGAAGGAGCACAAGACGGCCGACTCGCATTTGCTTGATACTCAATTATACATTAGTGTACATCACTTGGCAATCTGTTCATATCAATTTAATTGGATTTTAATATTGCCTCTGATCTTGTTGTCCAATTAACAGTACTGGCTGGCAATAAAGCAGAACCACACACTATGTGACACCTTTGATCCCCACCATATGGAGCGCCTCCATTGATTACCACATTTTCAGAAATTTCACTCTCTCAATATGGCCCGTGATGAATGGGAGGAAAAGCGCATCCCCGACGTGATAAAAATTTCACTTCCACTCGCAACTTCATTTATTTTGTTGACATTCTGCACTGATTAAAAACAATAAAAAAAGGAGCGTCATGCCCTGAATATGGTATGCAAATAGAACCCTGGGCAGGCATCTTGTGATGCCAGGGGACTGTAGCAGTCACTGGCTTGGCTTCGCCTCAAGAATTCCCTTAAAGCGACAGCACCTTTTTTATTCGCCATCCATTTCTCCATCCATCCATCCCTTCTTTGCTCTCTCTCTCCCTTTCTCTCTTTTTCTCTCTCTCTATTTCACTGTGTTTCTCTATCTCTCTCTCTCATTCTCTCTAGAGAAAGAGAGAGAAAGAGAGGGAGAGATGCTTTGCTTGTAATGGCTGTCACAACACAGCGCTGGTGGGGAGGAGAAGAAAAAAGGTTTGCAGATCATTTTCCCTTTTCATGAGGGGGCAGAAAGAGTAAGAGAGAGAGAGGAAAAAAGAAATGTTCACATTCATTTTTCATAGCGGCTTACATGATTTCAGAACTGCGTCACACGCAAGATAAAAAAAAAGTAAAGGAGGGGAAAATGGCTCCTGTAGCAACTGTTTAGAGCGCTCTCAGATTACCATAGAGAGACAGCTGCCATAAAGCAGGAGCAGTTGTGGCAAATTTCACACTACACTTCGCCGGCTCGGGCCGAGTGGGTGGGTGGGTGCGGTGTGTGTGTGTGTGTGTGTGTGTGTGCAGAGACTGAGTGAGTGTGTAGCGGACGCTCCGAGGCGCTGAAACAGAGAAGAGGAGCTGCTAAAGCGCTGACCCAGTTCAGGTTCACAACTCACTGCAACCACCCAGACAACCACCACCACTCACACCCTGTCCATCTCTTCTCTCCTCTGTTCTTTCTTCTCTTCTCTCTTCCTTTCTTCTGTTCTCTTCTGTTCTTTCTTCTCTTCTTGTCGCTCAACTCCTCTTATTGTTTCTCATATCCTTTATTTTTTTTACTTTACTCCCTTTTCTTTAACTTTCTTCTCGTTTCTCTTTTTTACCTTTACTCCATTTTCCTCTTTTTTTCCTCTGTGCATCTCTTCTACTCTTTTTTGTTCTCTTCTTTCCTTAGACTTCTTCTTTATTTACTCCCTTATTTTTTCTGTTTTCTTTTCTTTTATCTTCTCTCTACATTTCTTTTCTTTTCTCGTCTCTACTCCTCTCATCTCCTCTCTTCTGTCTGCTCATTTTCATTGCTTCAGAATTTTTATCTTCTCTTTTCTCATTTTTTCTCCTTCATTTCTTTCTTTAATTTCCTTAACTTACATTTTCTGTACTGTATTGTCTACCTCTCGGATTTCAGTTACTTCTCTTCCTTTTTCCTCTTTCGTGTGCTTTTCTTATCCTATTTTTTGTCATTTTCTCTTTTCTAATTTTATTTTATTTTTACTTATCTCTTCCTTAATCCTTTACCTTCCCTTCTTTTCTCCCTTTATTTCCTGCTGTTCTGTATATTTTTCATTCTTTTTCTTATTCCCTTTACTTCACTTCTCTTTCTTGTCTCTTAAAATTTCCTTTTTTCCTCTATTTTCCTTCTATTTTTTTATTTACTTTTTATTTTCTCCTTTATTTTACATTCCTCCTCATCTCCCCTTCACTTTCCGTCTCTTTTTTTTTACTTTCCTTTTCTCTTTTCCTTTTTCTCCAAACAGTTGAAGTCTAGCCATAATTTGACAGTCGTCCCATCACTTCTTCAGATCAGTGTTTTTGCTACGCTTCAGACTGAGCACATCTGGATTTGGTTTAGTCGCAGACCCTGAACACAAACAGGGCCTGACTGGAGAGAACCCTGGCTGATGGAGGAGCAGCTCTGACTCAGGGATGTTAAATATGAAATCAGTGCTGTAAAATCACATGTATGATGCGAGGAACGCACTGCTGAATGAACTCTGGTGATGAAATCTGGAGATCTTGTGTCTGAACAGCTCAAGTGTGGTGTGTAGGATTGATGTGAGATGGAGGCCTGGGTGAATGTGTGTTTGTGTTTCTGCTGCTGTTGCTGCTGTGTGACACACTTTTGTCTTTGTTAGCAGCTCCCCTAGTTCTGATCACCTCTCTCTCTCTCTCTCTCTCTCTCTCTCTCTCTCTCACACACACACACTGAACATATCTGTGTCACTTCTAAAACCACAGGATTTGACTGTACTCTCCCTCTTTCCCTCTCTCTCTCTCTCATACTTCCACCCTAGTCTAAAAACACTGTTGAATGCTGGCCTATCATTAGAATAATTAATTGTTCAGTGAAGTGGCATTTTCACAGGGAAGTGCTCCAGCTGATGCTGTACTACGGGCATTAGCAGCAGCCAAGTCATCTGTGAGAGACACTGAAGCTCAATTTGTTCCACTGGTGCAATTAAAAAGAAAAGGGAAGATAAAGGCAAAACAAACAAACGGGAGAAAAAAAAGAGGAATAAAAACGCATCAACAACAAAAAGAGGTCTTTTCCGCTACAGTGCTTTCTTTAAAATAGAATACAGTTAAACTGGTTCCAGACTGTAACCAGCAACACGTCCCGTCACTATATTAAATAAATAACCGAACCCTGCTGTACGGCCAGCCTTTTTCCGTCTGGCCTCAGTGGCATCAAAAAATGCTTAGCCTATCTATTACTCATGTGGTGTATGATTTCTTGACCATTAGCACTTTTTCTGCATCATAGCTGTTCCTGGGGCATATTAATTCAGCGTGTGTGTGTGTGCGCGAGTGTGTGTGCGAGACAGAGGGAAGGGGGGCACGGTAGGACATCTGCGCCTGCCAGATAATTCAGTTAATTTCTATTCCCTTGAACCTGGAGGTGTTAATTTGGAAGCGAGGCAGCCGAGTCTGAAGAATGCCAATACGTCATTTGAATGATTAATGCAGATGTGGGAATTGGGGCTCTTTGTTTACTCTTTCATTCTGACATGGCACAGCGAGGAGGAGGCGCCGCACACGCCGCGCAAACTTAAGGGCAACTTCTGCAGCCGTTCCGCAGCCGCAGCAGTGTGTGTGTGTGTGAGAATGTACAGTGAGGGATGAGTGTGAACATGTCCACACTGATCAACTGCATTATAAGTCCGTCTTCTTCAGAACTGAGAAACTGTTTTTATCATTGCTGTCATACAAAAACCTTATGTCTCCAAAAAAGCAAAGTGTAGGTAAAAAATATAATTTCTTTTTGGAGTCATTTTGGAGAATTTCCATTGATCCAGGCATCATAAAATGTTGAAATTATATTAAAACAATAAGTGCCAGTGAATATAAAAGCTAAAAAAAAATGGGATGATTAGATGATAAATGAAATATATAATGCAGTTGGTGCAAAAGTAAAATCATGTCATGTGTTTAATTAAGTTTATTATATTTTGAATATGCTAAATTCTTCAAATCAGTAGAATATTTGTTCAGAAAAAAAGAAAAATGTATATTTTTTTTTACCTGAGATATTCAGCAATTTTTTATTTATTAATTAAGTTATAAATTATTTTAAAACTTATGATACATAAATAAAAGAGGTATTTGATTCACAATCTTATTTAAACTCTCATGTTAATTTGTCAAATTAAAACACACACACACAAAATGTTTTTATGATATATAATTGTTTGTGTACTATTAAATGAATATAAACTTTTTGCTAGAAAAAAATCCATTTGGTATGTTGTTATTATTATTTTTATTATTATTATTATTATTATTAGTCAACATTGTTGAAGAATAAACCTGTCGCAATAATAATTTACAATATGCTGAATATTTCGTTATTCGTACAATATATGAATATGACTTAATAATATAAATAATAATTGTTAAATCATTTTTATTTACTTGATTATTGCCCATTGTGTTTACTTAGATGTGTGTTCATGAATGGGAATGATACTTAAGGCAAAATAAATAACTTAATATATAATTAAATAAAAATAATTAGATAAAACAACATTCATAAATAGGTGGCATTCATATTCATATTTTCCAGACTATTATTAATTACATCTATAAAACTTACTTATTATGTTATCAATACATCAGTGGAATAACAGGCTGTAAAAATTACAATAATATCATTTATCACAAACATTTGTGGGACAATATATTTTCAAATGCATAATTTATTAGTAGTAACTATGCATGTTTTAAATCTACATTCATTGTTAAAATAATAATACATACTAATAATGACTACTGTGATTAATTCATTTTTATTCTGCTCGATTTAGATGATGTAATGATGTCAGCTAATGATGGTTAATATAATCTAGAGGACAAATTGTAATTGATAATCAGATTTGTCATCTCTATTATAATTATGGTGTGTTATTAACTGTGATGCTGCATTATCTCTCGTATTCTTTTCAGCACTGGAGCTCAGAACTGCATGCTAAATATCCACAGACTGGAGCCGGTGCTGTACAGAGAGAGAAGAGAGAGGAATCGCTGACTCATGTTGCTGCATTTATCTGAATGTTTATTTGACAAATGAGAGCATCGCAGGGGGAAGAAAAAAAGGAGAAGAACACACTGCCATGGTAATTGCCTTTGTAGTGTGAGTAGGAAATGAGTGTGTTCTGAGCAGGGCCTCTGCAGCCCGTTGCCAGGCAGTTAGCGGGCAGGGCGTGCCAGGCAGCGCCGAGTCCCTGAGAGACGGCTGTTGGCTGGTCCGCTGCTGCCGTGCCCTGCCCTGCCAGATGAACTCATCCTGTGAGCCTGACTGGCATCTGCATGCTCTGCTGACCAGAGAATGGCCAGGTGATCTTGAATCTTGTGCGCGCACACACACACACACACATACACACGACACACACACTTCACACATATACCTCCTGGCCTTCTCATGCCCGACAGAGTGGAGAAGGCACTGACAGATTTCCTGTTTTCTCTTCCTCTGAACTCTCTCTCTCTCTCTCTCTCTCTCTCTCTCTCTCTCTCTCTCCATCTCTCTCTCTTTTTCTCTCTCGCACCAGTACTCTTCCCATCCCTTTCGCGTCCCCATCACTTATTCATGGAACAGGTTCAACCCCCTCCACTGATGTCAGGGAACGACACATGGGCCCAAAAGTGACAGTGGGTGGTTTCAGTAGTCACCGGCCTGGCATGCAGAAGTCAGCCCGGAGATCAGCAGTGGATCACTGCTTGCTGAGCAGCTCAGGGTTAATTATCTGAAAGAACACTGTGATATATAGATCAAAACACTTTACCGAGAGTTCAGCGCAGTTCAGATGTTTGACATCACTAATAAACTATGCTGAAACTATTATTTTATAATGTTTTATATATATATATATATATATATATATATATATATATATATATATATATATATATATATATATATATATATATATATATACATATACACTACCGTTCAAAAGTTTGGGGTCACTCAAACAATTTTGTGTTTTCCATGAAAGGTCACACTTATTCACCACCATACGTTGTGAAATGAATAGAAAATAGAGTCAAGACATTGACAAGGTTAGAAATAATGATTTGTATTTGAAATAACATTGTTTTCACATCAAACTTTGCTTTCATCAAAGAATCCTCAATTCGCAGCAATTACAGCATTGCACACCTTTGGCATTCTAGCTGTTAATTTGTTGAGGTAAGCTGGAGAAATTGCACCCCACGCTTCTAGAAGCAGCTCCCACAAGTTGGATTGGTTGGATGGGCACTTCTGGCGTACCATACGGTCAAGCTGCTCCCACAACAGCTCAATGGGGTTCAGATCTGGTGACTGCGCTGGCCACTCCATTACCAATAGAATACCAGCTGCCTGCTTCTGCTGTAAATAGTTCTTGCACAATTTGGAGGTGTGTTTAGGGTCATTGTCCTGTTGTAGGACGAAATTGGCTCCGATCAGGCGCTGTCCACTGGGTATGGCATGGCGTTGCAAAATGGAGTGATAGCCTTCCTTATTCAGATTCCCTTTTACCCTGTACAAATCTCCCACCTTACCAGCACCAAAGCAACCCCAGACCATCACATTACCTCCACCATGCTTAACAGATGGCGTCAGGCATTCTTCCAGCATCTTTTCATTTGTTCTGCGTCTCACAAACGTTCTTCTTTGTGATCCAAACACCTCAAACTTGGATTCATCCGTCCACAACACTTTTTTCCAGTCTTCCTCTGTCCAATGTCTGTGTTCTTTTGTCCATCTTAATCTTTTTCTTTTATTAGCCAGTCTCAGATATGGCTTTTTCTTTGCCACTCTGCCCTGAAGCCCAAAATCCCGCAGCCGCCTCTTCACTGTAGATGTTGACACTGGTGTTTTGCGGGTACTATTTAATGAAGATGCCAGTTGGGGACCTGTGAGGCGTCTGTTTCTCAAACTAGAGACTCTAATGTACTTATCTTCTTGCTTAGTTGTGCAACGCGGCCTCCCACTTCTTTTTCTACTCTGGTTAGAGCCTGTTTGTGCTGTACTCTGAAGGGAGTAGTACACACCGTTGTATGAAATCTTCAATTTCTTAGCAATTTCTCGCATGGAATAGCCTTCATTTCTAAGAACAAGAATAGACTGTCGAGTTTCAGATGAAAGTTCTCTTTTTCTGGCCATTTTGAGCGTTTAATTGACCCCACAAATGTGATGCTCCAGAAACTCAATCTGCTCAAAGGAAGGTCAGTTTTGTAGCTTCTGTAATGAGCTAGACTGTTTTCAGGTGTGTGAACATGATTGCACAAGGGTTTTCTAATCATCAATTAGCCTTCTGAGCCAATGAGCAAACACATTGTACCATTAGAACACTGGAGTGATAGTTGCTGGAAATGGGCCTCTATACACCTATGTAGATATTGCACCAAAACCAGACATTTGCAGCTATAATAGTCATTTACCACATTAGCAATGTACAGAGTGTAGTTGTTTAAAGTTAGGACTAGTTTAAAGTTATCTTCATTAAAAAGTACAGTGCTTTTCCTTCAAAAATAAGGACGTTTCAATGTGACCCCAAACTTTTGAACGGTAGTGTATATATATATATATATATATATATATATATATAAACTCTAGTCTCAAATTAAATCAATAAAACCAATTTTAGTTGAATTTTTGACATCAATTTTTAAAAAGACATGCAGCTTGCACTGGAGCTGGCATGGACTCCGCATGAACTCATTTGGGGAAAAGCCTCAGAAGGCTAGATCCAATCCACCTGAGAGTTGCCTTAATACAAGCTACAGTGGAAGAGACAGGACTAAAAAAATAAACAAGATCTAATACAAATATAAAAACTAACCTTTTTTATGCACCAGAATTATTATACTCTGTATTTGAACACTGACCTAGAAATACTATATAATCTTGCATATTTTCATTTATCATACTGTTTTTTTGTTTTAATATTCTCAAATTGCATTCAGAAATTCGCTTCAAGCTATTCAACACTGTTCAGAAAATCTGAAACTTTTTTGTGCATCTTTTCAAATTAGTTTTCTAAAGTAGGGGTGGGCAGTATGTCCCTAAAATAATATCACAACATTTTATGGTATTTTTGCCATAACTCTGCCATACACTTGGTAATTTGACAAAACACTGAATAAAAAAAATGCTTTCAAGAATACACTACTGCAACAAAAAGTAAATTAAATGTTATTATTGCATAAGACATGATATGGCACACCAGTAACTGAGATATATCAAAAATACAAGAATTTTATTAGATTTGTAGCAGAAGTCAATGATCCAGAATCTCATGATACTAATAATACTAATAATGCACTGTAATCTTCATATATTTAGGATTAAAGTAAAATCAATTATACTAGATATATAATGGGAAATAAGAACAGTGTGATTTTTTTCTTTTGCTAAAAACTGAAAAAAGTAGTACCCTGGTGTGATAATTAGGGGTGGGTGATGGCACGATATTTCAGAGTATAATATCGCTCACGATATTGAAAAATGTTGGTGATATTTTTGCGTTCGATACGATATGGCACACCCCTATTCTAAAGTATCTTATAAATTTCTCTTCCTTTTTTCTTTATGAAATCATAATGAGCACACCATTCAGTGCTTCAGGATCTTGTATAGCATAGCACATAGCCATGGTGGAGAATTGGCAGACAGCACAGTTTGATGATTTCCCCAGTCTAACCCACCTGTTCCTCAACCCTGTTGCTTTCTGCCATCTGATTGATATTTTGCACATTTTACATTAATCTTGCACTTTTTCTTCCCACTGTCTCAAAATGCATAATTAATAAACCAATAAAAATCCTTGGAAATAAATAATTTGAAAATAACTGCTTTCCAAAGCCTAGGCTGAAGCTATGGATGGGCAACTTTTCTTGGCCACTACATCATACAAGGATATTTTAAAGTAAAGTTCCTTTATATACAGTCTTTAAAAAGCAGGCTGAAATTCAGAGCAATTTCGAGGATGCAAATAACATATCCATTCTGGCCCATAAATACCCCAAATTCTCTGTTAATCTATTGCGCAAAAGGCACCTCAAAATAACAGCAACACGAAGATGGCGAAAATCCACCACTCAAAATCAAGAGGCAGTGAAATTACCACAGTTCAACATCTTCATCAGACTCTTCTTTTTTTTTATATAACCAATAAGATACTAAAAAGAAGTCCTTAGAACACCTTGGAACGCAGCAATTGACTTCTATTGAATGTTACGAAACTTAAGGAAGTATCGTTATATAGATATAAGCTTGTTTGCATGATAGCAATGGTATGGTTAAAGGACAATAAAGCATTCTGAATTTAATTCAAAAAGATAAGAATGCTGCTTTGTTTTTATGTAAATTGTTCCCCATTTGATTAGATTTTTATGTAATTCAGAATGTCAATCTAGTAAAACCTTTTTCTTTAAAGCATCTTGTTTCCCTTTCTTTAAAAAAAAAACAAAAAAACACTTTAAATGAAATTACGAAAGCAAGCAGCTCAGTGTAGAAACAGCGCAGTGCTCCAGGATTACACTGAGCTCTCTCCTGCAGTGCATGGGGCTGATTCCAAATGTGCATTTGGCCTTATTCAGTAAAAAAAAGAAGATCTACACTGCTAATTCAACCCCTTTTTTGCCTGGTGTTGATGTGCTATGTTTTGATATAATAATCTTTTTAATCCTTTCTTGATGAGGCACATTTTAATGAACAATCCTATAATCCAGAATTTGGTAAATAAATCTAAATGGCGACAGGATGATTTGCTCTCAGTCTAGGACCAATGTGGAGTATTATCTGTTGGCTCAGTGACAGTGTGCCTCTGTATGTGTGTGTGTGTATGTGTGTGTTCGCGCCTGTGTGTGTGCCTGTGTGGGTGGGTGGGTGTTTATTAAAGAGGAGGGCTGGGGGATGTGCTTCTCCGCCTCCTTTATCAGTAATGTCTTTCGATCAATAAGTAGGACATCTAGATAAGGCAGACACACACTCACACAGCCATTACTGTAGAAACGGAAGGGCACACACACACACTCGATATGTGCACTGGGCTCACAGTGCAGAGGGGCTAAGGGCTAAAGCAATAGGAATAAAATCTAAAGCATATTATGAAAGAGTATAAAACATTCCGATCAAATTAAAACCCTTAGGAATGGAGCGTAACCAGGCTGTTTAATACGTTTAAACATCTCTAAGTAACATAAAAAGCTCCGTACTGAATCTGTATAACACTTTCTTTTAAGGGATACTGAATCCCAGCAATGGAATTGATGTCAAACTACATCTTAATACAGTGGGATGATGCAAATCCTCAAACGCTCACTTTATTAGCACATGTCTCGCAGGAATTTCACACTACATGGAATGATTACTAAAAATAGAGGGCTAAGCAATGGAGTCCTGCGCTGGTTAATCCATGATAGAGCTACTCGCGTGTCAGTTTATACACTGCCATTATGTTTACAGAGAATAGCTGATCTCTCCACCGCTGTTTCCGTCACAAGAGCGACCACATCTGTTTTGCACATTCCTGGCCACTTTAAAGACCCTCCCGGTGTAGTTAAATTAGAACCAGCGCAGATTTATAAATGTTAAATCCTCCAATAATCTACGGCTTGACATGACCTTAAACATATCCAGCACTGGCCGACATTATTGGTCTAATATGAGGCAACAGTTTGGCTAGAAATAGTTCGAGGTGATTTGTATACAGTGTGCGAATTTTTAGCACTCACGTAACTCTGTCTTGTAATGATATAGTGTGTGAGAGAGAGAGAGAGAGAGTGTGTGTGTGAGAGAGAGAGAGAGAGAGTGAGAGCGTGTGAATGTGTGTGTGTGTCTGTGTGTGTGTGTGTGTATTTGTAACCATGCTCCACACTCCAGGGACAGAGCTAGGCGTTAACTGCAAATCCAGCATGAAGAGCAGGCTCTACTCTTGGCCTCAGAGTTGCCTGATCAATGGCCCTGCTCTTTTGAAAAGCCAAACCCAGCTGAACTCAGAAAGCCTCGGAATCATCACACAGCCACCCCAGGCAAGCAAGGTGTAAGGAGAAAGGCTAGCATGATAAAAAAACTAAAACCCAACCCCACCCATGCCCTCATGAAAAAATGACTGTCCTCCTGTTTTTCAACTCTTGTTCTTCAAAGGGGAATTGCACAGACAAATCATGTCAAATCATGGTAGGGTGTCCAGAGTCTGGTTGGTATGGAGTTGGTGCTGGCTAATATAGATATTCTTTATGAGAAATCAAAATGTATATAACTCATAATTGCCAAAATAGTAATATTTGGTTGCTTGTGCTGCCATCTTGTTTTGAGAGTGCCTCTAAAAATCTCTATTTGAAGGGTTTTGATGTGTTGATGTTGGGCTTTTACTCCCAACACATACCCCTACCCCTCAAGCCTAACAAGAATCCAGGTGCACTCTCACAAAACAGAGAGGGGAAGGGCTAAGTGGTAGGGCCTAGGGGGTAAAATGTGATTGGGCCTAGAATTGGTAGAAAAAAATATAAACTATAAAACTATAATTTTCTGACAGAATTCGATCTACAGATATGCCCTATAGCATGTTGAAAATGTAAGGATCTCGGTTATCTCATTTTGAAAATTGAATAAAACAGTATATTGATTAACCAAATGATTCAAGGCTTAGATGTAGGGTGAAGTGTTAGGGCCACATGGCCTTCCAAACAGATATTTTTCCCAGGCACACTCCAAACAGAGGGTTATGGGAAATCACTGACAATATGGCTCAGCAAGTGACCAAAGACAGCCAAATATTGTTGCTCTCCAATGAAAAACATGTGTCTTCAAAACAGCAGCTTTACAAGAGCTATCTGACAGGGCCAGAGGAAAGTGGTGAGAAATCTGGGCCAGATCAGGCCCGAGTTTGGGATGACAATCTAAATTCTAGTCCGGATTTTATATATATTTACTCTGCGTTTAGAACTATACTCCACACTGCAAGAGAGGGCCAATGTAAATCCTGCCCACAGAGAAAACACTGATGCCAATCAGAATGTTAATCCCACCCACTGAGGACACTGATTGGTCTACTGAGCAAAAGTAGAGGCCAATTCGGATACTCTGTTTGTCACATTCATTACGTTCGTCATTCACTGTCCTGATTTTCCGAATATTGTAGACGACCTGCAGGCATCAGGGAGTCTCTATCAATAGTAGTAAAATTCCATCGACTCGAGGGAGAAAACCAGACTCAAACCCGGGTTTCTAAGCATTCCACACCAAACTGTGTCAATGTAAAAAAAAAAAAAAAAAACTAACCTTCCCTTTTCTTAAAATACTCAATAAGTGCAATCTTAGGTACCTTTGCAAAGGGCAAATGTCTCTTTAAGAACAGCTCAGAACCTCTTTAGTCAATTTCATTATCACCATAATCTCTTTCTCATAAGCTTAGTCCAAATTCAGGGTTAGGATGTCAAATTTATTAATTCAAAAAAAGACAGAAAGTGAAAGATCTCTAATAACCCTAATTAGTGAACCAAGGGCACGCAACCTCCACAAGAACCTGAGGAGGAAACCTGGATGCATGATTTTCCTCTGATTGACAGCAAGGGCTCAGATTAAGGGGAAAAACAAATAAATGACATTCTCTCTAAATATAGAGTTTTTTTTTCTATTATCATTAAACAATTGGTGGAACATGAAAATAATATTATGGTACACAAATTCAAAATTATGATTAAAGTAAAGCACACAGATTATGCAGAGAATGAGACAAGCCAGTATCCGATGTTGCTTGAGATCTGATGGGCTATTGATTGTGCTGGAACTCCAGTAAACAGCATGTTAGACAGGAGATCATGGTAGGTAGCAACTTGACTAGATCACGATAAGTTAGAACCGCTGTGGAAATATCACAGTGGGTGCCCTTAAAGAGCTCTACAAACATCCCGTTTTATCTCTTTGGCAAGATGCAGTATTTAACCCTATGCAGACCTCTGCAATGAAGTAGCTTGTTGGCAGATTGATGCCAAAATGCATCATTGGCAGCGAGCAGCCTCTGGTGAGTGTCTGTAGCTCTTCTCATTTATTGACATATTGTGGTGGACAGATGCAAGCGGCAGCACCAACGTTGATACATGTTTTTGCTGCAATCAGTACATTTATGCCCCTTGTGCTAACCCTCATTATATACCATAAAACAGCTGGAAACACACATGGCCATTGATTTCCGCCTGGGGCATCATTGTGTGAACTCAACAGGAAGCTTTTGTAGAGTTTCTGAATCTGGAAAAAAAAAAAGAAAAAGGAAAAATAACTGTTTGACAAACAAGTTGCCGATATAACCTTTGATATTTGACACTCTTGAAACTGTGTTGGAAAGTTGCCTGGGAATGCCAGCAAAAAACACATGAACAGGAAGAATAAATGGAGATATGCACTACATACATAGTGCCACACTCTTTGTACAGTATAATACTTCTTATAATACTCTTTTGCCACAGCTGCTATGAATCCTTTGTGTCCATTGTACACAGTTAACCCATCTTTCCTCTCGCGCTGGGTGTGAGTTTCTAGCTAACACAAGGCACACTTCCCTCTGTGTGTTTGACCTGTTTAGCAGCACCATATTCGTGGCTCTTTACAGCAGTGCAAACAAAGAACGGAGCGAGAACAAAGACAGGCGTAATTACGTTCGCTGAGGGGTAAGGTGGCCAAAACTGCATCGTGCTCATCTTACACTGGTGGGGAAAGCATTCAGCCCACCAGGAGCCTTTCACAGGAAACAGGACAAGGAATGCCAAACAAAAGGGGGGCAAGTTGATTCCTGCACACACACACACACACACACCAGAGCACTGCCTCAAAAACTGTGGTCACTGCACTATCCTGAGACTTATGACCTATTTCCTGTATCCTATCCATTTATCTTGCATTTTCTTAGTTTTTCTTAGTTATTAATAATTGTCTTATAATGACTTATAATGTTAAATAAAAACATATATAATATATATATATATATATATATATATATATATATATATATATATATATATATATATATATATTTGTTTTTTGCATATTTAATTATTTCTACATTTCAAATTATTTTTATCCATTCCTATTAAATTATTAAATATTTTTGTTAACCCATAAGAACCTAGACCCATTTCTGAATATTGACTGGCATTTCTGAATTCAGTATTTAGTTCATTCATGTTTTTTTCTTTCTGTGAAAACATGACTGAAAATATGAACACAAATGACAACAATTTCATAACCAGTAGTTTAACATTTTGTTCTAGAAATGAATTCGGAAATAGTTCTATAGAATTTCTATAGAAAACCTTTAAAGCATTTGAATGGTTAAATGGTTGGAACAGACCTGTAGAATCTAAAGCACACTTTTAAAAGGAGCTAGTTTAGTTTTATCTCAAGCACTCCTCAACTCAATACTCCTATGAACTGTAAATAAGGTCAGATGAACCAACACATATTCACACACTGTGCTGTGCTCATGCTCGCATGATATTATAGTGTATGTCAATTAGGGGCTTCATATGTGAAAATGATGGTCAGAACGATGAAACACAAAGAACATACTTCACTCTTATGGATATGTACAGTATGTTTACATTAAAGATGCACTGAATGTTTGGCAACCTAAAAAATGGCAAAAAAAAGCTGCTAAAACCTGCTAAAACCTGCATAAAACATAAAAATAAAAAATACAGTGCATCAAAAGAAATATAAGGTGCACTTAAAATTATTACCTTATAATCCAGTGTATTCACGTGTTATACAGGAGTTACAGTGCAGTTTCTCCAGCAGTATTAGCATTAGCCGCTAACCACGGCGCTAGTTCTTTCAGAGGCGTTCAGAGGTGAGTATTATTCGACTGTAGTCTGCATGTTTACCGTGTTAAAACAAGCTATGTGGGATGAACCACTAGCTGATAGCACCCTGTCTTACTGGAACACTCCGGGTTCCTCAGTGTAGCACTGTTTTACTAGTGCTAAGCACTGCTAACTGTGCCTAGCACTGCTGCTAACTGCCTTAAAAAAATGGAAAGTGGAGCTTACTGTAAGTAAGTACTGTAACAGAAGTGATTTACTCACCCAAATTAACAGTTTTTAGGAGAGAAATCTGTGTAGATTAACATCCAGCCCATGTTTGACTTGAAAATGCTGTTTTTTTTTTATTTTTTTTTTTTATTACAGTTACAGTTTTGTTTGCGCCCCCAGCAGCAAGACTTGCTAAAATTAGAAGGGAAACATGGCGACACCTTGTTTGTTCCTTACTATTGTCACTTAAAATGTGCCTTATAATCTGGTGCGCTTTATAATCTGTAAAATACGGTATGAACTACATTAAGCTCGTGGAGTAAGCAAATGTAACTTTTCCATGACCGGATATACATTCCCACACCTTTATCCATTCCACATTTGCATAACCTCTCCCCTGTTTTCCACTGAGCCGCTGAATTAGAAGCCTTAGGACGTGGATGTCCATGAAGTGTAAATGGTTAAATAAACTCTGTGGCTCGTCTTCATTACCTTGTATGAGCATTTATTACTGAATACTTGAGCACTGTACTCTGACACTGTGGGAGAAGTCAGCGTTGGCTTCGGAGAGTCCTGAGAGCCCTCTGTGGTGTCATACTCCACAATAACACTGTAATGTCATTCTGAAATAAAGAAGTTTTGCACATGAGTGGCTCTGGTTTCGTCCTCAGGGTTACTTTCTGAAATTAAAATAGAGTGAATGAGCTTCCCTTTGAAGGCCAGGCAGATAGAGCAACGGATGAGAGAGAGAGAAAGTGAGAGAGAAAAAGAGAGAGAGAGAGAGAGAGAGAGAGTGGGTGGGAGAAAGAAAGGGGCTGGGGGCAAGCAATAGGAGCGCAATTAAAATTGCACACACTGGCGAAATCTCCCTCTTTTAAAGCACAAGTCCTACCCCTCTTTTGGGAGCTCATCAACCCTGGCGCCTTTTGAAGATTTCGCCGCTTTTTATGCTCTGGTTTAAGGCACACAACGAGGTACTGGACACTCCATTATGGCTTTGTTTGCCCTTTATATACTGTATCAACCGCATAATAACAAAGAAACGCTAAACTTTTGCAATATTCTTAGCACAGGCTTCTGCTCCCTCCTAATATCTCGGCTCCTGATGAGCAGAAAGCACATCCTGGTGAGAGAGAAGACACTGGCAACTGCAGTGCGGGTGTTCATGATGATTTGCTGCTGTTAACTGGAGTACTGTACTTATTGAATACTGTAGTCATTAAGAATGAAACAAGAAAACATATCGTACTGTATCATATTGTATCATTGTACTATGACAACATTAAAGTCACACATTAGCATGTTAGCTTGTAGCTAGTTTGTGTATGCATGTGGCAAGTTCCTACAGTAACAGATCATAGCCCTGTTGAAATTGTTGAATGCTCTTATATACTGAAATATATATTTCAGCATTAACACACACTATATAACTAATGAAAAATAGAATAGGACACTCTGGAGCAGATAAACATGAACCTATTGGCACCATGTGTAATGCCAGATGTGAGCTAGAGAAGTATAAATCCTCTCAGCATTAAACTTTGAAGCAGTAGAACTGTGGAAATTCTTGGAATGATGGTGCTCTATAAGGCTATCCTAAACTACGGACAACATATCTCCCAAATTCCAAATAAAAATATTGTAATTTAGACCATTTACTTGCAAAAAATGAGAAATCGATCAAATAAAAAAAAATCGATAAAAAAAAAGATGCAGAGCTTTCTGACCTTAAATAATGCAAAGAAAACAAGTTCATATTAATAAAGTTTTCAATTAATATTTGGTGGAATAATCCTGATTTTTATGCAGTGTTCATGCATCTTGGCATGTTCTCCTCCACCAGACTTACACACTGCTTTTGATAACTTTATGCCACTGCTGGTACAAGAAATTAAGCAGTTCAGCTTGGGTTGATGGCTTTTGATCATTCATCTTCCTCTTGATTATATTCCAGAGGTTTTCAATTTGGTAAAATCAAAGAAACTCATCATTTTTAAGTACTCTCTTGTTTTTTTTTTTTTTTTCCCAGAGCTGCATATGTTTTTAATATCAAAGTTGAAATATGTGATTGAAAGAGTTGTATTTGACTCAAACTCACCAAATGCAAAACTGCAGATGAATTTTAAAATATTTTGCAAGCAATTGTCTTGTAATAGAATAAACTAAATAATAATGCATTACTGATTCCAAATTAATCATGTGTGTTAACACTTTAACGCTTTCAGACCTACATAAAAATTCAGTAACGAACTGATTAACATAAAATGCAGTCCTTCTGTAAAGAATCCTCGGTAACACTTTCTATGAATCAGGTATCTATAAAGCATTATAAATGCATTCATAAAGCTTCATGAACCATTCATAATGCTTTATAACACTTGACATAAACCTTTCTAACTATACGTAATTGTTTATAATCTCAAACATAAAACGTTTTAACACCACAGTATAAAGCTTTATATCACAAAGAAATATAATGCATTATAATATATTGTTCGGTAAATGGACATAGGTAAAGTGATTTATTGACTTATTCCACATTACAGAACAATTTTCATTAAAACATATAGCAGTTAGAGGGAAGGCATCACTGTGGACCTTGATAAAGCAGTATGCGAATGAACTCAACATCTATTAAGCTTTATGAAACAGGTCTCACCAATAATATAAAGAACAGCAAATGCAAATATATTATAATGCATTATATCGCTTTGTGATATAAAGCTTTATACTGTGGTGTTATAACGTTTTAAGTTTGAGATTATAAACGTTTATGTATAGTTAGAAAGGCTTATGTTAAGTGTTATGAAGCATTATGAATGGTTTATGAAGCTTTATGAATGCATTTATTATGCTTTATAGATACCTGATTCCTAGAAAGTGTTACCGAATCCTCTACGGTGTGGTTGAAGATGAATGTGTGTGTTACTGTGTGCGTCTGTGAGTGTGAAGTTGAGCACAGCATTGAGTGTAATCCTCTGTCTAATACTGAGGACTGCAGTGTAGTGTAATGCTGGGTGTAAGACAGTATATTAGCGGAGTGTAGTCCATCCTGACAAACTGACTGGGTGCAGCTGTGGCGGGCAGTGAGCGGCAGTGTCGCCTCGCGCTGTGGAGTGCTCTAATGGAGGGTGATGAATCACCAGCCTGACACTTCTAATTGCGTTCCTTTTTTTACTTCTCTGTAATGACAGCTGTTCTGAGGACAATCTTAAACGCTTCCTGTGTCAAACCTGCCATATCCACAACACGTTTCACTACTGGAAGTGTGTCTGTGTTGTTAGTGTGAACACGTACACACGTGTTTGCGTGGGTTTGTGCTACTGGCCCCAATACATGTAGCAGCGTGGTGCAGTCATGTGTTTTGTGTGTGTGTGGGGTGGGTTTTTGTTCAACTTTTTAAAAATGAAATCACGCTATTGCAAGAAACTGTCTACAACAATAGAACAAATACAGGGGTTTGACAATTAAAAACTGAAACACCTGGTTTTTAAGATACATCACAAAGACTTGCTGTCTTGGTCACAGATGCGCCAGCAAGACGTGCACCAACAATTTGTCCTCTTTTCAACTCTGGTATGTCACCCATAATGTTGTGTGCATTGCAATATTTTGAGCAAAACTGTGCTCTTACCCTGCTAATTGAACCTTCACACTCTGCTCTTACTGGTGCAATGTGCAATTAATGAAGATTGGCCACCAGACTGGTCCAATTTAGCCATGAAACCTCCCGCACTAAAATGACAGGTGTTTCAGTTTCATTGTCCAACCCATGTAGAAACACCCTGTGTACATCTCATGAAAAAGTGAGGTCTTCTAATGGTAGATAATATATTTGGACGTCAACTGTAGCAAGAGCCACCTGATCATTCTATGATGACATTTTAGGATCTTTTGGAGACTCCATTCCACGTCTTGTGGTCTATTCTTGGGCTGCTAGGACAACCTGACTCGACCGATTGGGCAGTTGCTTTAATTGTCCTCCACTTTTAAATTCCTTTATGGACAGTGGAATGGCTTAACTATAATAGTTCTGCAGTATTTTTAATTTCATCCTCATCCAAAACTCATTGGTATCTACAATCAGCAGGGATATTACTCTCAAAAAAAATATTTCTTCAGTTTTCTTACAATTTAATTATATTACATTATATTATTACTATATAATGTATAATTACATGTAATTATATTCTCTCAATTCTATTAAAATGAATATTGAATGTCCATATGTTTAAATATGTTAAAATGACAACGCTGTTTGTGGGGTGTCTCAAATTCTTCACACAATCCTATAATAGGGATGTATGCAATATGCTCTCGGTTCAATATACGTCCATGGATAAACACCTTGCACACAGAAGCCATCAAGCTGCTTTGTCTTTCTAATGGCTCTGGGACATCACAACAGGGTATTATGGTTTCATAAATGATAATTTATGCGGCCATGTAAAAATCTGGCCACAAAGCTTCATCACCCAGCCTCTTCCTTGCATCTTCTGGAGCTAATTACTAGGTCAAAAAAGCCATTTGTAGCATCCAAGAACAACCCCCTTTCCAAACACCTCACACATTATGCAAAAATGCCAGATGCTGGCAACACCTTCTGAAAAAAGTTGGTGCAAGGGTGAGAGACTGTAGACGGAGGAGAGCAGCTGAATGCACTCGCTTTATTTGATTAATTTGTCGACCTTAAAAGAGGGAAAACCAGATGTTTTCGTCCTGCAGGAAGGTGAAAATCTCTCACTGATGGTAAGCATATATTGCTGCGAAATGCGTTGGTCAACGCTGGCCTAGCGTAGCCGCTGCTAGCTTTCGCACCCTTTGTTTACGTATATATTTACGCATTTATTTACGTATATATTTTACTTAATCTTATTTATTCTTAACTTTTTTTATTATTATTTTAGTTCTTCTCTAAGTTCTTTATTTTCTTTTTATTTCTTTCCTTATTTTATTATTATTATTATTATCTTTTTTACAGTTTTGTATTATTACTTTTTAACTTATTTTGATTTTCTTTTATTATTACTATTATTATTTTTATTATTGCTTTTATTTTTTTAGTTCATTTATTTATTTGTTTATTTGTATTTTTATTGTATTATGTGAAAGTAAGTTTTAGCTTAATTTTAATATTTTTTTTGTTGTATGAATCTTATCTTCTTTTGATCTTAATTTCTTATCAATTAAACCAAGTTTTACTATAATAATATTTTTTACAATTCTAATTCTATTTTTTTTTTTTAAATTTTGTAAATGCTCAACTACATTGAAAATGAGGGTTGCCCTTAATGTACTTTCTGAGTGAAAATAAAGGTTGATTGATTGATTGATTGAATAATGTAAGGAGCTGTAAGAAGAGTGATGACTGTGGAGATATGTGCTGGTAAAGTGTGCTGAAAGTTAAGTGTGCTGAAAGTGGATTCTGAAGCAGAACAGAAGCAAAGAGAGATGATGGACAGGGCCACTAGACCCAACCAGACTATGGAAGCCGAAAAATCTCTGTGAGTGCTTGGTAAGTTATTCTCTTAAGACCAAAACACAGGAGCTGACATCCCAAACATCAGATCTGATAGCCTCATATGCGAGTTACAGAGCTACAAAGGCACACACAAAGACGCAAGCACACACACAAAGTGCTTTTAGCAGTACTGGGCATGAAGCTTTTCACGGGCATGCTGTACTGGATGCTCCTGCAGAGAAGATGGACTGGAGAGAATGCCTGCTGTGTGTTTGCGTGTTGACTACACGACTCCAAGTCTGGAGGCCACAGAGGGGACAGGCCACTGCTTTCAGAGACATGTCAACCGGACACATTAACTCATAAAATATCTTCTGACCGCATGAAAAATGCAGGCCGACTTCAGGAGCAGCATATGTATAATTGATTCAAATGAGGAGCTCTTCCCCGGCTCGATTCGTGCGCATGGCTTCCCGGAGCTACTGTGCACGGGACGTAAAATATAGGGCAGAGGAGGAGAGTTCCCCTGCCACGACCTGACCCCGCCTGGGCTGCGGCAGAGCTGAACGACAGAGTCGCACGACAGAGCAAGCAAGTGAGCGACAGGACAACACGCAAGACAAGCGTGGTAGAAAGCTTGAAGAGATTTCACTCTCTTCATGCACCATTAGGAAAATGAGCCACGGCTGATGAGAGAGGACTTGTGAACACAGGCGGTGATGTCAAAGTTTAGAAAGAGGACGTCGCATGCGCCCGTACTTCACACAGCCTGACAGCGTGTTTGCCGAGCAGAAAGGAGAAAAACGACGGACGCGTCTAGGCTCCATCAGACTCAAATTGAAATATTCCTTATTGCCCTGTATAAATTGATAACACGCACACCTTTAATAATGTATGGAATCCCTTCTGTTTAAATGTCTGTCAAGTAACAGTTTCAGTTGAGCGGACTCGAAACTGGATGAATTTTTCACAAAGCATAACCACGGCTTTCTTTTAGCATCAACATCTCAGTCATGCAAACGAAGGCTGCTGCCACCAGCCTAACAGAGAGCGCTCACTCTGCTCTGCAGGACGCGCCTTTCAGAGATACAAATGCGATCACTTTTTATTAATCAATATGCAAAACAAGCTGCTCACCACAGAACTATTACAACGTATTTTTTTGCACTATAAGGCGTATATAAAATCCTTCGATATTCCCAAAAATCAACAGTGCATCTTATAATCTGGTATGCCTTCAGCATTATAAGGCTCCAGCATTATAAAGGAGTTTCAGTGAAGTTTCTCCAGCACTGAGGCTGGAGCAGTATTAGCATTAGCCGCTAACCTCAGCGCTAGCTCTTTCACCGTTCACAGGTCAGTATATTGGACTGTAGCCTGCGAATATGCTAAAACAAGCTACGTGGAACGAACCACTAACTGGTATTGCCCTAGGTTACCGGAACACTCATTCCACTGTTTACTAGCGGCTAGCTCTGCTGCTAACCATGCTAAAATACTGGAAATCTAAGCTTACTATAAGTAAACAGACGCGCTTTACTCACCCAAATAAACAAATAAAGTTTTTAGGAGAGATATCTGTGTAGATTAACATCCAGCACTCGTTTGACTTTGAAATAGTTTTTTTTAAGAATTTTGTTTACTGCTGAATAAGAAGAGGAACATGATGACACTCTTGTTCCTTACTAGTTTCACTTAAAATGCGCCTTATAATCCAGTGCGCCTTATGTATTAAAATAGACCAGAAAATAGACGTATATTTATAGTTCACCTTACACTCTGTAAAATACGGTTTACATAAACCTCAATAATTTTTGCTGAACTTGTATTTTAAAATGATTACATTTTTTTCTGTCATTTAAATGGGTGTAATTGTATTATTATGCAATTTTATGTTATATACTGGGACAATATATTGTGCAAAAAATAGTCAAAGTAATAGGCCTAGCCCCAAACTGATAAATATAATGTATGAACAAATCACACCTAGAACAGTTTGCAACTGTGAGTATGTGTAGTTTAAGCCTGTTACAGCACTGGTTCTCAATGCTGATCATGAAGGACCTTTTGTACTCCCCTGAGGAACTTTAAGGAACATTTTCCTTGTTCCCACACAACACACATTCAGCTAATCAGCTAGCTAGTTAACCAAACACCACCAGCTAACAAACCACAGAAACAAACACAAACCTGTACACTGTATAAATACCACACAACACTGCAATTCAAGTGCTTAGATGAACAACAACAGAGAGAATACCATGGCAGGTATATGCTAATTAACCAGAGACCTACCTGTGACAGCAGTAGGTGCAGATGTCTGGATTGACTGGTGAAGGAGGTGATCTTTACTTGTTAGCTAACGCTAGTTAGGTTAGCATCTCCAGCATGCAGCACTCCCCAAAACAGACACTCTGGCCTGTTGAAGCTTTTGAAATTTCAATAAAACTACTTTTTACTTTATAAACTCCTGACAAACAAATGAACAGACATTTATTTATTGTTAGTATTGAGAGTTAACTTTCCTTGTTTTTGTTTTGTTTTTGTGAGCAAAGTCATTCACTGCTGCCTCATTCCTCAACAAACATGGAAGCTCTTAAGCCCCGCCTTATTTTCTTAACCCTCCAATCACTGCTCAGCTCAGCCTGTCATTCTGTGTTCGGATTGGTTAACTCATTTACAATGTAGTATTTACTATATCGTGAACTGACTAGTGCTGCCTTTAAATTCCTACTTAAAATGTTTTTATGTTTATATAATATAGTATGTGTGAAGTATGTTGTTAAAAAATAATCCAGACAGTTTAAGTATATTTTTTGTATGTTTTTCTTCACGTTTTAGGGGGGGAAAATCTGCAATGTGTCCATCCAATAGTAGTAGGTTTCGTTGAAATACTTTTATTTAAAATAAAATAAAAAACTAAAAGCTTATATGTCTGTCATACTTTAAACACTTGTAGTAAATAAAATAAAATAAAATAAAAAACGAATAAATGAAAGGCAACCCTAATTTTTTCATTGTTTAAATCCACAAGGAACTGATTTTTTTTAAAGGGAAGACATTGACTGTGACACTCAAAATGGCTACCAGGTAAGCAGCTCCTTTCATATCTCTCTAGAGAAATATGAACCTTATAACACACCTTTCTGCTTCTCATTACCCATATATTACTTTTAAAGTTAATCTTAAGTCATCAAGAAGAAAATTGATCTTTAAATGCCCAATAAATACAGATTTTGTGAGAATGACCCATATAACCTAGTTCACTATTTGTGTAACAGAGAGTGATTCTAAATACAGCTTCAGTTTACAGTTGTGCAGGGGGGGGCGTGTGGATGTATTTAAATGCTTTTATGGTAACAGCAACCAAAAAATGTAAATTGTTTTTAAAGGTAAGATATAAATATAAATTCTATAAATAGTTTTTTTTTAATCAAGTTATATTTAATAAATCCCTTTAACATACCCCCTTCCAGTTTGCATAAAGAGAAGTGTGCCACAGTTTAATAAACCCATTTTGTTGTAAAGAAATATAGGACTGCATATGGAAGGAAAAAAATATGCTGTTATTTAAGTGTAGTCAGTTACTAGAATATATTGCTGGTTAGCTAGGTGTCAGCTAGGGCAAGCTTGACAAACTAATTGGCCAAGGACAATTTTATACTGTTTATATATACATGCATTGTTTGGTTAATCAGATTTTTTAAGGCTAAATGTCCTCTATTCTGTTTTCTAATTTCATCAAATGATAGCGCTTTTGTTTACTTAATTATCTAGGTGGTTATGTGAGTTGAACATGAAAGGCCGAACAGCTATGCTATCAAACGATTTTCAGCTAAAATACTGTAATATTTTTGTAGTTAGCTTATCTTTCTGGCCACAGAAAGCTGCAGTTTCTTGTGCAACCACATGATGGAACTCTGGAACACATATGCAGACACTACTCGCTCGTCAGCAGCCAATCAGGGCTGGAACAGCCAATCAAAGAAAATATCCAGCTCTGGCTCAGCCAGTCTGGAATTCCTGACCTTCACATTTGTGGAGCGTTTAGCTAAAACTTATGGAGGAAAGACAATTTAAGATTTTAACCCCACTAACTGGATAATATCACTGTCAACAGAGCAGCTTTCAGTCAATACTGTGAGTAGCAGAGCTAACGAACACCACTAACCACAGCAAACGGCAAATAATGCACTTTTAGTGTTGGATAAGCAGCTCCTTTTGGTAGTTTTTCTACTCCAAGCCTCACAGTGCTGTATCTACAAGGTTTTACATATTCTGTCAGCTGGAATTTCACAGTGTTTTTTTTAATGTGGTTGATTGTAAAAAGTAAAGAACATAGCATGCACAGAAGCCCTTCATTAATGCAGTGTTAGCATCTAAGTAAAAACATTTCTGAAAACCTCTTTTGAAAACCATTTATTTGGGTGAGTAAAGCCCTTTAAAGCGTTTATTTACAGCCTAAATCAAAATTCCCAGTGTTTGTTTAGAGGTGGCCAAAATTATGTGAAATTACCAAATTTGCCCAAAAAAAGGTTAACAAAACTGAGATACTGAGTTGCTCAACAGATTAACATAACAAAGTCTGGCATGTTGGTGTTGTGGATCCAGTAGGCTATTGGCTCTAGAAACTGTAAGAGGGTTGCTCCTCTGTTTTTAACCAAAGCGGCTTCTCTCTTGCTATATAATATTACATGTTGAATGTGTATGAGCTTTAATCTCAGTGGAGGAAGTGGAGCTTCGTTAGGCCTTTTAGTCTCCTCCTCCCCATCAGGACAAAGGTCCTGCCAGAAGCCTTCACGTGCAGCAATTACCTGGACCAAATCAATGGCAATTGTTTTCCGCCTTTAACCTTGCGAATAAATCAGGCTTCTGCTTGAAAGTAGTTAACACTACCACTCTTGCGGCTTAGACTTCAAGGTCATTATCTGATTTAGGCGAGGGTGGTGGGGGGCAGCATTTTTCCTCCTCTCATTTTCTTTTTCTTTTCTATCTCTTTTTTTTTTTCCTCTCTCTCTCTCGCCTTGCCGTTGAATGGCAACCCCTAATCAAGTCTTGACTGAAGCCCGATTTTAATCACTCTTCACACAGAGCTGCCAAATTCCTACAGGCAAATAGCCATGAAAAATTTACCAGCAGTTCTTCACCTTGTGGTGCGCCGCTATTTGTTGTCCTGCTTAAATGTATAAAATAATATATTATTGAGTGGCGGGCGAGGAGGATGGGAGCAAAGAGGAAAGCATTGAGGGATTCCAAGGTCAGCTTTATGTGCCTCAGGACTAACCGATCAATATGATTTGGTCAATAAGTTCTTTATTACTACACTATCACTGCGAGCAAAATAATTTTGGAGTTGAAACGCATTTTTGTAGAACCAGCACTCGGAATATCGAGCGGTGTGCCATAAAGTAATATAAAGTAATAACTCTCTGAGGAAATGTGTGTGTCTTTTTTGCAATTCAAATGCGAATTCCTTTTTATCATATTCTACAATTAAAATGTACTTTTGGCACAACTTGTGTTATTTGGCAACAATTAATTCAAATCTCTGAAACACGCACACACACAAACAAACAAACACAAAACAATACGTTTCAAGGCACCCCACACTTTGAAGTAGTTGAAGAAGTTTTGGAACCAGGTCTTTACCAGGCATTTACAGTAGTAACTCTTTCAGTTGCTCCTCAGCAGCGGCTAACGGGGCTAGCAGAACTCCTCTCTCCCCTCTCTCGCAGGCTCACAGTTCACTCTTTAGACTCTCACTGGGGGCCAATTATATGATGGAGTAAGCACACAAATGTGTGTGCCAGTGGCCCTAGTGACGGTAGGTGTCCTCCTGTCCCAACGGCACGTCCGCGTACGGCTTTTACAATGCAGCCCCTGCCCACTGTAACTGCGGCGCCGCGGGTGAAGGACACCAAGACGCAATAAATATGGATGCAAAACAAAAATAATATTATAATAGTACATAAAAAGGCACCGCCATCTTTTCCTATCCGGCAGCATAGAAGTGGAGCTTTACTACAGCTTGTAAAACTGCTTTATCACCTGCCACTGCAGCCACAGAGGAGAGAGGAAAGGCACACTATACTACCTCCATGCATTAGGGGCATTGCATCTCTTTAAAGACAAGGCAGAGCGCTGGCCTTTCTCTGTAGCTTTCTTTCAGATGTTTTTTTGTTTTTTTTTCCCAAAGACACATTTAACCTTTCTTGCTCTTTCGCTTCTTGGGCTGACTCTGCTCAAGGTTTTCCGAATGAAGAAGCCGCTATTGAAAAGATGCATTCTTCACGTAGCGTGAAGCCTATTATTTGCTAGATGATGTACGTCGTCGATTCCGATGTTGTATCAATAAATCAACCTTTTATATCACCCTGTCGAAACCATATGTAAGGAGACGGCTCCTGGAATTCCCAAAATAAACACAGACTCTCCATATTTCTAACTCTGATGGCTGTGACATGCAGTACTTCAGCAGAAGCGTGGGGTAATCTCAGCACTCAGTTGCACAGGCCCAGGTGAGACCTCTTTTCAGCAGAACTGTCCAGGAAGAAAAGGAACAAACACAGCCCTACTCTGACAAATGGCTCTGCGGTCAGTTACACTTTGGACTTGGCCCAGATAAAGAGAGAGAGAACCAACCACAATATCACTGATTCTTGCCATGGAAAATTCTTCCCTCAAAGAATGACTTGGGGGAAATAGCTATATATTTTATTGTTCTTCACGGAGGAATGCTTTTCTTTGGAAGTATTTTCTTCTCAAATCATGTTTGGTCAGTTCAGTAATTTCTCCTTTCCTACTAAATCAGTCACCGGCATGGAAGACGGCACTTCATCTCTCCCACTTTTTTATTGTGGACTGAAATTCCTGCCGTTTGCTTGCTGAGCACGAGGGCCTGCAGACTCAAAAAAAGCTTTGACTAGAAAAGATCAGGGCGTTCTGCTCCTCTCTGACCACACGCCAGACACAATAACACTCTCTGACCCCAACTGTTGTTCTGTTGCTTAACCTTTGACCCAGTTTATGGCTAACTGGTAGAGAGACAACACTGTTAACCCTAATGAGTTCAACTACTCAAAAGGAACAACAGATGTTTAACATATGAGTTAACAAATGTGTAATGGCATCACTCATAACTACTATTCATTGGCAAAAAAAATAACAAATGAAGATCATGCAAGGAAAGTGAACTAATTAAAAATATATTAGACAGATTCACAGTTTTAAAGCAGTTTCTTTAACTTAAGTAGTTAAGCTAAGCGCACATGTTACTTCTGAGCCCCTTGCAATTCGTAAACGATTTAACCTATTGAATTAAATCTCAATCACATCTCATTTGTTTCATTTCAGATCCAGTATGGTGGCAGGAAGATCCCAAACCACGAAGATTTTGTCACTGTCCAAATATTTATGGGCCTAACTGTAAGTAAATAAGGAAAATTACTATATTTGAGTCTAGCTTACTCAGAATAAATGGATGTCTTTAAATCTGGACGTTTAAATTCCATATCCAGTCCTGGATGTGTAACCTTTGTGGCCAATTGATTACATTGCCTTTTCTCTAAATTTCCAGCGAAAAACAAACTCTAGAACTGTAGGAAACTGGATTCAAGGTCCAGATTTGCTTTGGTGCTTCTACTTAAGACACACTTCCAATAACTTTTTCATTAACAACTGCCATTTCTGAAAATTAGTTATGAGTAGTTTCTATAACATTAACAGTTAACAAAAGGCCATGCAAGTACAATACACTGTAGATTACTGAAGACATAGGTGAAGGTAGCCTTGGGGGTCTGACTACAAACTGATGGTGAAGTACAGGTTGGAAGATATACGCAGCACACAATTAGATGGTGCCAAGAACCAGTGGGAAGGGTGTAGGTTTTACTCATCAAGGTTGGACAACCCAAATGTAAGGCAAATCCTAAAAAGCACCATATTTCATTAAAACAGTCACTTAACCTAATTGCATGAATTCAGAAATACAGAAATTACTAAAAGTGAATCAAATATTCTTTTTTTAGTTTTTAGGTTTAGTTTCTCTTAATCGTCTATAGTGATTCCAGCGTTCTGTAGATTTTAAGATATTTACTTTGAAACTCATCATGGCCAAAATATGGTTGTGCTTGTGTTTTTACTTGAACCATGACTTAAAATCTCAAAGTCGTAGTCTTATAAGCAATATTTAGGTTTGTAATAATGTTTTTACATGACTTGTACACTTGTAGAAAGTACCCACACACACATGCATGTTGTGCTAAGGGTCCTAAGGGTTTGTTGTAGGCCTCCTTGTAGTGAGGTTTGGAGAGGGAATGAGCTGCACATGGGGTAAATAGCGTGAGGAATTTGGGGCTACTCTGTGTGGTAGTCCGGCCTTGGCGAGTGTGGTCAGGGTCACACAATGTGAGTGTTGTTCCAGCGAGCAGAGCATAGACCAGGGCATATTGCTTTAATGGTGGCCATTTCCTCCAGACGAAGGGGTTTGACTCTGATCCCCCAATAGCCTGGGCTTGATTGTGTGCAGAGCTGCTGGAGTCTTCTAAGACTTTCCTGGAAAAAAAAATGCAGCTGAATGAAACATATTGACATTATTAGCTTGGATTAGATTGCGTGAGGCAGTGCTAGCCACCAAGTTATCTCAACTGCACACTGTAAACAAGCATGGCTTATGTAACATGTTGTGAGTCCAGTCATTGCAAGAAACACTGGGACTACCTTTGAGGAATAGTGTAACCCAAGGTGAATTAACAGGGTTTATCATTTAGCTCAGATGCAGTGAGTCATATTTAGCTTCTTTGGGTTACAATGGGACCTGCTAGGCTAATGTTGCTGATTAATAGTGAATAGCATTCCAATTTTACACTAACATGCTAAGAAATGCTGCATTGACCTGTGGGATATGCATGTGGGGCTTCCCGCACTGACTCTGATTTTTGCTTAAGCTGCTCGTCTGTTCACATGGGCAATTCTAGCCAGATGTTGCTGGTCACTATCATTATCACCTACTACATTGCATGACCACTGCATGGCACATTCTGAGTAAACACATGACATTACAGACTGAGGAAAGTTAAAGACCACCACTATGAGACCAGTGTTCAGCCTCCCTTACAAGATAACCCCTCACAACTTACAGTTAGGCCCAAAAATGTTTGCAAAGTGACACAATCTTCATAATTTGGGTTCTTTATGCTTTTACACTGCGATTGAACAAAACAATTCTAAATAAAGTTCACCATAAATAAAATGCATATTTTTAATACTTTGTCGAGAATCATTTGCAGGTTATGGCTCCCTGAAGTCTGAAACCCATGGACATTACTAAAACCCTGGGTTTCATTCTTTATCCTTTATGCTTTGCCAGAACTTTACCGCAGTTGTTGCTGGTTTGTGGGTCTTTCTACCTTAAGTTTTGGTCCACGCAAATGCAATATATGATGACTCAACACATTATTTTGGCTTAAAAATAACTCCTAGATTGCTTTTGCAGTGTTTTGCAGTTTTGTGTTGTTATCCATATTTACTGTTAATTGCCATCCAATCCTAGCATTGGAGCCCATAAAATAAACTTTTGAGAAACTCTTTCAAATTACTTTTGAGCTCCTGAAACAAGGAGGATTGTTTTGTTAACCGCTTGAATTAAACCTGGAAGTCTATACTCAGAAACCAAATGATGAAGATTGTGTCACTGTCCACATTTTTTCTGACTTAACTGTATTAAAAAAGGGTGGGTTTTCTGAATCTGTCCCGCAAGGGAACACTTAATTTAAATAAAATGTAAAAAATATTTTCAGTAATTTGAAGCAAATCTTATTAATTATTATAATTTTTAAAGTGTTTTCTAAGATTGATTACTGTCCATGTAGGATCTCCCACATCTCCCACATTAAAAGCAAATACTAAGCAGCAGCCTTACAGTGGGCATGGCTAGAATAAAGAGAATTTGAAGGGGAGTTAAAGGGTGGTCCTTAAGTGTGAACACAAACATTAAGCTCACCAGTCTTAATCTAACAAATCAAAAGTTACATGAGTAATTTTTATTAAAGCTGTTATGAGCATATCACCTGGCTGAAAGCATGCTAATGACTCTTCCAAGGTAAGGCTGATCTCTGAACTGTCAGTATAGCTAATCTTTGGAAATATTTTACAAATGAAATATATATTACAATATATTGTAAAACGTACTATTTACCAATATTCAATTACAGTTAAGAATACGAATCTTTTGGTTTCTACTTGCCACTTTAATTAATCCTCAGTTCTTAACCTTCACCTCACAGCTTGTGTTCACCAGTCAAATGAGATTACGAGAGACAGCTGCATTGACATTGAGAGAGAGAGAGAGAGAGGGGGAGGATTTTCAGCTCTGTTGGTAATTTAAAATATGTTGTTAATGAGGTGATGAGTGTATATAAAAGCACTAGATATAGTCTTTAAATTCAGACATTCAGCTAGAGTGTTAATCAAGGTATTAACTAATACATTAAGGTTGTAATTCAAGGTTTTCCATTTTCTTAGTTTTTTATGCGATTTGCAATAATTAAAGCACTTGTCTTAGTCAAATTTATATGTAGATCCCAGCAATTTGACTAACATATTTTCATAGACTAATAAAATATCTTCATTTGAAAAGGAAGTTTTGAGGCTAGTTTGCCAGTATGTCCCTGTTCTAACACACCTCCAAAACCTGATAATTAACAGATGAGTTGACACAGGTGTGTTTGAACAGGAAATCACCAAACTGTGCTGGACTCTGGCCCTCCAGGACCGAAACTGATTATTTCCGCTCTCTATAGAATGCTTTGAAATTAAGGATTGATGTCACGCTGTTCTATAAAAAGGTAGGCAGCCATTTTTAATAACAAATTTAATAAATGTGCACTGAACTAACTTACAAAAAAATGAAAAAAGTTTATACTCCTTAAAAGATGATACTCCTAAATTGTATATTATATTTATTTATTAGTTAAATCAAATCTATAATTTTGATTTGAAGTAAATCTAAATACAACAGATTATGCAACATGTACAGCCAAACTTTTCAGACTCATTGAGTTAGAATACTATATTGAGTTAGAATAACATAAAGTCTTAATACTTCACAATCAGACTTACATATTCTTTTAATTATAATGTCTTGTAATTTTCAGAACATTGTTCTGTTACATGTCTTAAATTTAATCTTATACTCCAATTACATTCATTTTAGTTCTTTTAGAAATTTCTTTTTCAAACTGTAATGGCACTTCTATTCTAATTCATTGTTGTATTACCTTCTTTTAAATATATAGCTTTAATCATATTTGAATAATGTTTTATTCTTAATATATGTTTAATTCTATTTTTATTATTATTCTCTCACATGTATATGTGACTCTCTTTGTACAATATTTTCTAGTGTGTAAAGCACTTTGAATGACTGTTGTGTGTAAAAGGTGCTATATAAAAAAAAACTGCCTTGCCTTAACTCGAATGTGCAAACATATAACAACTCTTTATTTATTTATTATTATTATTTTTTTTTAACTAGCCTAATCTGTACAAAACACACTGCAATTTGTCTAAAAGAGTTCTCATTTGGCCACTAGCAAAATCAGTTGACTAGGAGTGATCTGTTGTGACATGATGAGGTAGTAGGATAATAAAACTTCAGCTTGAAGAAAAAATTAATAAGGATTAAAGAAAAATATAGTAATCAAATTATTTAAGAGTTTTCTTTGATTGGACCAATGTAAAAATGTAAGTACAAAAAAGCTTTACTTTTGAATGATCATTTCAAATACACCTACTAAATTACAACTCATATCAAGTTGATCCATTGGGTACTGGTGACTAGAAAAAAAATAAAACACACACAGTATCGGTGTGTAAGAAGCACCTCAGCATTGTCTGGTCGTTTGTCTGACGGAGACAGTCTCTCCCTCTCTCAGCTGTCACACAAAACAATATTAAATAAATAAATAAAATAAAAATCAGACAGACTGGCAGCCAAACCCTCACAGACTGCGTATACCCTCACTCGGGTCCTAATGGAAATCACAGTATCAGTCTGAGCATCTCGTACGTATATAAAGCAGCTCCAGTCAACATGACGACGGCTACATTTACATATAGTGATATAGCGCTGCATGCCGTGTGGACCGTGTGATTATATATGCCAACCACTGCCATGCCTACCCAACCCCCCCCCCCTCCACACTTCTGCGTGAAGCAGCCACATTTTCTCTTTCTTTATCTGCTGCTGATGGCCAGTGGCCTCTGTGTACATGGAGGACTATAATAATACTGTAGGACACAACAAAGATCTTTAATAATGAAAGATGCCACCCTGAGCACGGACCGAATTAGCCCCCTTTTGCGTCCACGTCTGTTTTTTTTTTTTTTTCCTCGTGTTCTTCAAGAAGAGATTAGCTTAAAAAATTGTGCGTTGCGTAGATGACACATGTAATAAGCCTGGCACAATCAGAAAAATATATATATATTTCTCTCTCTCTCTTTTTCTCTTTCTCTCTCCCTCCCTCCCTCCCTTCTCTTCAGAGACATCCAGAATACATTTGCGCATTGACACAATGCTTCCCCGGCTTAACGTTTCAACATAGCGGCGATGAATCATTGGAGGACTAATGTATTCAGGACAGGCGAGGACCAACTGCTGCTATCAAAGGACTTGCTTGAATAACTGTAATAACTGGAAAATTATTTTGATAGCCTGAAACAATCTTATATATCACAGAACTTTATTAAAATAATATCAAATCAAATTAGCCTGTATCCCCATAATGAATTAAGTAACAGGTTACGCTGATATTAATCTCGACTAGCTCGCAGGCATTGCAGCAGGAGCATTTAATAAGCCGGTCCCTGTTGCTCTGAAGGGCTAGAAATCCTCGAGTACCGGTGCTTATTCAGGGAAAAATACATCAAAAGCCTCTCTCCCTCTCTAAATAATGTGCCCGTTTTCTCTGCCTTTGGTGAAATTATTCATAAGGAGAGAAAAATCTTGGCGAAATCTCGTGAGGGTTCTGATTAGCAGCTGACCCGTGGGGACGCTACGTATCCTAATCCCCTAAATGCCTTGCCGTCTCCCTCCCACCCATGCGCCAAGGAGCAGACCGCACGGGCCCTGAAATAATAATATAATCATGTTTTCTTATGGCGGCGTGGAGCAGCCGGGCCGGGCTGGAGCCGCAGCGGGCCTTCCCAGCCCTTCCCGGTGCAGCTGTCTGGGCTTGCGCTCGCTGCTCGGGCCCCGGCCTGACTCTCCAGCCCCCCAGCTCTTCTGCCTCCCTTTCTCTCTCGCTCTTTCTCTCTTTCCCTCTCTCCCTCTCGCTCGCTCGTTCTCTCTCTCTCCCTTTGCCACTTGGATACTGTCCATTTTCAGGGCTAAGAACCTGCTGGAGGCTCTTTAAATTTTTTAATAGAGCCCAGATGAAGCAGTGCTGGGGAGAGGAGAAGACAGCTCGTGTCAGTTTTTCCCCCGGCTCCCAGAGGGCCAGTAGCCCTGTAATGATCTGGTAAGGCTACAGATTAAAGTCGAGCTGGAGTCCAAGAAAGAAGGGGGGGAAAGAGAGCTGCCAGTTGCTCTTCACTCGCTTTCTGTAGCTCCCTTTCTCTCTCCCTCCCTCTGTCTTTCTCTGTCTCTCTTTTGTCTCTCTGTCCTTACCTCCCTCTCTCTCTCTTTCTCTCCCTCGCTCTGTCTTTCCCACACTGCACCACCACCAGTGTTGTTTGCTCTGCTCTACATGGTGGGGAGGTGGGCGAGGGGGAAGCTGAGAGGAGGATGAGGGTACGGTGAGTGCCGGAGAGCCTGGTCACAATGCCACCGCCATACTTTTCTGTCCCTCTGTTTTCATTCCTTTTTTTTCTCTCTTACTGTCTACTTCCCCTAGCAGTTTTTGTTCGCTTTTCGTTCTGTTATCTTCTTCTTCTTTCCTCTGCTATCGCCACCTCCTTGCCTCTACCCCCCCCCCCTTCTCATCTTTCCTTCCCCACAACCCACCACCCCTCTTCCCCTCTTCGCCTCTCGTTCCCCCTGGTCTGCCTGGCTTGTTGTGTTGCCCTGCAAACCGCGCTACATAACCATCCTCCAGGGTGGACACTAAATCTTTTGATGCAGGCGGAGTAGTGATAACATCTGAACTAGGGGAGTCTTCTCAGGGCATGCTTGACAGATGTAGCGGGGCCTTTTAGGATTTAGTGCTAGAGCGTATCTATTACAGGCGCTGCGGCAGGGCTTGGCAGGCCCGCCTGGTAATCTCCCATGAATTTCTGTCCAACTTATCGCAGACCTGGGACAGGTTTCTGCAGGAAGTGGAATCGCTGGATCTCCTCTCCCAAAGACACAGCAGACAGGCCAGGCCTTTGAACTCTACATTACCACCGCAGATAGCACGGACACGGACATCGCTCAGGCACAAGCCAGATCAACAGGATTCACGTTCAAATGACGTTCCACGTGATGCATAACCGACCACCTCGAACCGCCCCCCATTCGGACTCAGATTCTTGATTCTCGGCTACGGACAAAAACACAAAAATACACATCATTCCAGTTCACCTTTAGGCTGAGAGACACGAGAGAGTGGCTTGTTTCCTGTCGTCTAATGACTCTCGCCCTCTTAGAGTGAATTACAGCGAACTAAAGACAAATAGACAGAATCCCTTAATCTCCCAAGTGTCCCCAAGACCTGGAAACTGATGGACTATAAACAAAAAAATGCTGTAATTATGATAATATATTCAAAACGGATAATCATAAACATCCTAGAGAAATAATATACAGACGCGCTCTGAAATATGAATATCAAGTAGATAAAGTAGAAACGCTGCCATAGGCTACACAGAGCAGAGCAGATTTGGTATGGACGGCTTTTTCATGTGGGCACGGGGGAAATGGGCTATGGGTTTTGTCTGTGCTCAAGAGTGCATGAGTGTGTGTATGTATGTGTGTGTGTATGAGAGAGACTGTATATATATGGCCTTCCATTTAATATAGAAAGTAGAGGGAAAAAAAGACGAAAGGCATAAAGGCAGAGATATCATGTGTTTGTAGCTAAGTGTGCATGTATGTAAGTGTTTGTATGTACTTTTATATGTGTGTGAGTATACGTTTGTGTCTGTGTGTGTGTGTGTGTGTCTGTGTGCGCGCATCAGTGCAGGATGCGAGTAAATGTTTGTGTTTGTTCCATCCCTCTGGAGGGTTTGATCCCGTGCCATCTGGCAGCTCGGGGCGATGGGGGCCGTCATCTTCCTCATCTGATGGTTTCTCTGCCCCCCGTGCCCTCCCCTCCACACCTCCGCATCCCCTCTTCCCCTCTCAAGACACCACCCCTCCTTTCTTGCGTCTTCTGTTTCCCCCTTCTCCACCCCTGTCATCCCAGGCTTTGACACCGCCGTCTCCCACACACTAGCAGTCAAAAATGCCTGCACCCAAACAAAGATCGCCAGAAGTCCCACCCCAAAAGTGTGAAAAAGATAAACGTGGCTGGATTTTAGGGAGTTTGCTTATATGGCTTAAATTGATAGTTGGAAAAAAAATACATTGCAATGTTCATTTTTCGACGATATATAATCGCGATATTAAACAATGCAGGGCCCAAGACGTCACCAGCCCAGCCCCCTCCTGCTCTCTGTCTCGCGTCCGGACCGATCAGGAGCTGAGTCAACGCCGAGCACTCAAACCCCAAAGAAAACAGCAAAACAACAGTAATCTGCTCTTTAATCAGGCATTTAAATGGCGTTTTAAAAGGTAACTAAGAGCGTTTTTTTCTGGTATTAAAAGAGTAAATGCAGATGTAACTGGAAAAATCTGTGCAAAACTGTGCTGGACTGTGGTGCACAGCTTTCAACACGTGCGTTTACAAGCACGTGCTCAGCCATGCGGATGGAGACCATGCGGTTACCTCATGTTTACTCCTTCCCCCCTTCCCTCGTGCTCCCTGTCCCTTGTACTTCTCAGGCAGCAGCAGCCTGTCACTCACACAGACACAGAGACAGCGCTGTGTATCTACTTCTTGTGTCAAAAATCAAAAGATTGCAACATGGCGTGTTTGATTTAATTGCCCTAATTGACATCGCACGTCCTGCCATGTGACTATTGTGCATGCGCACATCACGATAACGATGCTTACACGATATATTGCGCCACCCAAGTTGGGAGTCAAAGGTATTTCTGATAAACTTTCTCGGAATAACCAATGCTTTGGTGTAGGTGATGGTCATTTTATTATTATTTTTTTTTTATTTAATAACTGTAGCAGACTACAAACTTTTTCTTGCTTGGGCGCCATATGGGTTGGCATATGTGCTCACTTCCTGTATGCTACACATTTGACTGTTAATAAAAAAACATTAAAATGTGGAAAAGTACTTTTAAAACATGCATTGTTGTGGTGTCTCTAGTTACAGTGGATGATTGTGATTTAAGCGAAGATTCTTTTGCACTCCCTTTTTAGCTAGACAGCTCTCTTAATTTCAATTTCAACATTTGATTATGAGCAGATGGAGACATTTTTGCCAGTTTGCTTTTCAGGCATCTCCATGTTCGAAGTAGCTTTTGTATCAGCATCATTAGCAGCGCCACATTTGCTTAGGTAAACAGGAAAAGCTGTTGTGGCCACAAAACCCCAGGGAAAACCTACCAGACCACTCTACACTGTATTTAGAGGGGTATATATAGCTTTGCAGGAACAGTAGCAAAATCACATAAATGGCATTTTCCTTTTTTTTTTTTAGAATAGTCTGTCACTTCCTGACTCAGAAATACTACTGCTTATTATATTTTAAACAAAGCACAAAATCTTAAAGACTGCTGCCTTAAACACAAGGCAGTTTTTTTTTTTTTACAGTGACTACTTACAGTGGCCACAAGGGTGAAGAAGAGAGTATTGCAATAATAATAGTCATGTAGTGCATTTTCAGGAGTTGTTAGCGAATACGACTAATTAAATAAATGGTAATAAAAAGATAGGACAGAAAGAACAATCAGTGATCGATGATGCATATTTGGATAAGTGACTTAGCATCCAATTACTTCTGATTCACTCTCCAGCCCAGTGGAGGGGCTCTCGAGCTGCTGGATATTTGACCATTATGGCTTATTTTACTTTGTGACTTCAGGCAATTATTTCCCTACTGGCCCATTTAACTCATTCAGCTCTTTCCCCACAGCTCCCTCATTGTGCGCAGGAAAGAGTGCGAAAATAATCCTGTGCTCACTTGTCACTTCTCCCAGTTTGATGTGAGTGGAGATTGTGAGGGTGCGTGTGTGTGTGTGTGTGTGTGTGTGTGTGTGTGCATTTCCTGTCCTTCGTTTAACTGTGTACAGGTTTGAATTCCCCATGAGAGAAGGATAGAGAGTGAGCAAGAGAGGGTGTGTGTGTGTGTGTGTGTGTGTGTGTGTGTGTGTGTGTGTGTGCGCGCGCGTGTGTGTGTTTTTGCTTGGGGGCAGGTAAAGTAAGACTGAGGTAGAGTTTAAGGAGACCTGGGTTCTGTGACTACCTCCACTGTACACTGACTCACCTCGGGCTAAACACTGTCCATGAGCGTCTGCACCACTTCCTACAGCTGTGACCTCGCTTCTACACACACACACACACACACTCACAAACAACCACTCACACACACACACACACACACACACACAAACAACCACACTCGCTCACATACACACACATACACACTATTTAGTGTGCATTGAAATGACTCTGACATAATAGTAGCACTGTATCAGCAGTAAAGGTCTTCTGTATAGAATAATATGTTACAGCTGTTGCTCAGGTCCTGATAGTGGGGATTCAAATATATTAAAATATATTCTGTATAGAAGAATATGATGAGCTGTTGCTCAGGTCCTCAGTGCTCAGGTACTGATAGTGGGAGTTAGAATATGTTCTGTATACAAAAATAGGTAATCAGTGCTTGGGTACTGATAGTGGGAATTAGAATATATTCTGTATAGTAAAATATGATGAGCTGTTGCTCAGGTACTCAGTGCTCAGGTACTGATAAGGGGAATTAGAATATGTTCTCTACAGAAAAATATATTGCAGCTGTTGCTCAGGTTTTAATAGTGGGAGTTAGAAAATGTTCTTTATAGAAGAATATGTTACAGCTATGTTCAGGTACTGATAGTGGAAATTAGACTATGTTCTGCATACAAACATATATGTTACAGCTGTTGTTCAGGTAATCAGTGCTTAGGTACTGATAGTGGAAATTAGAATATGTTCTGTATAGGAGAATATATTGCAGTTGTTGTTCAGGTACTCAGTGCTCAGGTACTGATAGTGGAAATTAGAATATGTTCTGTATATAAGAATATATTGCAGTTGTTGCTCAGGTACTGTTAGGTGGGAATTAGAATATGTTCTGTACAGCAGAATATATTGCAGCTGTTGCTCAGGTACTCAGTGCTCAGGTACTGATAGTGGGATTTAAAATATGTTTTGTATAGAAGAATATATTGCAGCTGTTGCTCAGGTACTGATAGTGGGAATTAGAATATGTTCTGTCTCAAAGAAAATGATGCAGCTGTTACTCAGGTATTCAGAGCTCAGGTACTGATAATGGGAATTAGAATATGTTCTGTATAAAATAATATATTGCAGCTGTTGCTCAGGTACTCAGCGCTCAGGTACTAATAGTGGGGATTAGAATATGTTTTGTAAAGAAGAATATATTGCAGCTGTTGCTCAGGTACTCAGAGCTCAGGTACTGATAGTGGGAGTTAGAATACATTCCGTACAGAAGAATATATTGCAGCTGTTGCTCAGGTACTCAGAGCTCAGGTACTGATAGTAAGAATTAGAATATGTTCTGTATAGAAGAATATATTGCAGCTGTTGCTCAGGTACTCAGAGCTCAGGTACTGATAGTAAGAATTAGAATATGTTCTGTATAGAAGAATATATTGCAGCTGTTGCTTAGGTACTCAGTGCTCAGGTACTGATAGTAAGAATTAGAATATGTTCTGTATAGAAGAATATATTGCAGCTGTTGCTTAGGTACTCAGTGCTCAGGTACTGATAGTAAGAATTAGAATATATTCTGTATAGAAGAATATATTGCAGCTGTCGCTCAGGCACTCAGAGCTCAGGTACTGATAGTAAGAATTAGAATATGTTTTGTATAGAAGAATATATTGCAGCTGTTGCTCAGGTACTCAGAGCTCAGGTACTGATAATGGGAGTTAGAATATGTTCTGTATAGAAGAATATATTGCAGCTGTTTCTCAGGTACTCAGAGCTCAGGTACTGATAATGGGAGTTAGAATACATTCCGTACAGAAGAATATATTGCAGCTGTTTCTCAGGTACTCAGAGCTCAGGTACTGATAGTGTGAATTATAATGGAATGTTATAGATTAAGTTGTGTCACATTCATTCACAACTCTAATTATATTAGAAGACTCTGCGCATGACGAGTGAACTGAATGAAGAGTTCATTTAGACAGCTGTGATAGAGCTTTAATCCACTGAGATATCTGCATACTGCCCACACATATATGATATCTCTATATATTACACTCTGACAGCTCACTAGGACATTGAAGGAATAGATCATTAGCTCATGATTATGAACGCAATTGGAATATGATTGATGTGTAGCAATAGTGATGATGATGAAAACCAATTGAGCATTATTATTATTATTATTATTATTATTATTATTATTATTATTATTATTATTATTATTATTTATCCCATCCATTACTCAACCTCTTGTGCACCTTTTCCAGAACCTTTAGATGGAATCACTGGGCACAGGGCAGGAACACCCTGGGCAGCACATCAGTCCACCTACACACTCATAAAAAAAAAATCATAATACAGGTGGTGGTGATGATTATTATTATTATTTTTAGCAGCAGTAGTAGTACAGCCATGATGGTGATTTTTATTATTATCCATACATTGATCCAACCATATTTATATTCAACCAAATACATAAATCACTTCTTCCAGGTCAGGATTAAGTTGGGCCTGGAACTTACTGTACACCCAGTATCAATAAGCACAGAGCAGAAATACCCTCTGGACAGGGTACCAGTCCAACACATGATATCACAAATGCCCTACAAATAAATTAATTACTTTAATTAAAAAATAATTATAATAACCGTGATGCTGATTTATAATTATAATACATTGACTGTGATTCTTCTTCTTCTTCTAATTCTTCTTCTTCTTCTTCTTCAAATTTTTCTTATTCTTATTCTTCTTCTTATCATTATCCAGTTCATCCTGGTCAGAGTCATGGATGCAGGACAGGAATCACCAGTTCATTGCAAGGTACAAGGTGCACACAAACATACAAGTTATAAAAAATAAAAAAATAAATAATAATAATAATAATAATAATGGTGGATACCTCCACACACACACACACACACACACACACACACACACACACACATTTGTCAGTCATAACAATAAATTTAATAATAAGGAAACACAATAAGGGCCACAGATTACAGTACTTGCAATAATAATAATAATAATAATAATAATAAACATTGTTAAATGATTAAATAATGTCTCAACTAATTATTTATTCTTTATTCACACTTGATAACATAGTTAAGCCATTATAAAATATATGTAAATTATAATAATTAATTGGGACATTAGTTAAAAGATGATTAATAAAGTCTTAACTGTTGAGAGTTAATTGATTAGTTTAGACATTCTGTTGTAAGTATTGTTAATTAATGTTCCCCTTTTGTAAAGTGTTACCAATCATAACAATAATAACAATCTTTATTATATTATATTATATTATATTATATTATATTATATTAATACATAAGTGTACTGTTTTCTTCCCACCCTCCTCTCTGACTGTTTCTGCCTGGACTGCTCTCAGCATGCTGGAGAGGTGTGTTTTCTAGGCCAGGGTGTAAAAGTGTGTGTGCTTGTGTGTGTTTATGTGTGTGTGTGTGTGAGGTACAGTGCCCTGGGTGCTGTGCTGCCTGTGGAAACATATGGCTAATCTTTCCCGGTCACCATTGCCACTTTTATCTTCTCCCACCCTGACTCTCCGCCGTTTGATGTCAAATTAGTCCAGGAATAACTAATTCTTTATTCTCCTGAATCTGGCACACTGAAGAACTTTGTTGTAGTCCTGGGAGGCAAACAATGCTTCAAGGAGTTAAACCTAATGAAAGCCTTTGATCCTGAAAGATATTAGAGAAAGAGAGAGAGAGAGAGAGAGAGAGAGAGAGAGGGAGAGTGAGAGGGGGAAAACAGTCAACTTGCTAAAAATCCAACTCCAAATCAAAATGCAAATTAAATGTGAAGGGTTTTCTTTTCTTTCTTTTTTTTAAATATATTATTATTATTATTCTTTTCTTTCTTCTAGTTTTTAATTAATGATCACAGCTTTGTTTGCATCAGTCTTAACCTACTAAAGTATGAAATCTTCTTCTCTTTGGCACATCATTCCTTATTTATATCGTTGGGAATGAAAGTGCTATTTTTCCAAGTTGTTACAACAGATTAAAGTGTCAGAACGCTAAAGGAGAAACACGGGGACCGACAATGCAGAGAGGAGGAGAGGGGGAGAAAAAAAAGAGAGATGGGGAACAGAAATAGATTTGTGTAAGTAGTTTTCCTTTTGGGCGTTTTAGCATTGTTAATTTTCCTCAGCTTTTCTCTGCTTAGTATATTATGATAGCTCTCCCTAGAGCAAATAAAGTGAAATTGTCTAGTGCGCGGCAGTGCTTAATGACTGCTTTGTTGGGATGTCAGTGCCGTCGCTGACGAGATGGGAGCGTGGCTGACCCAGGCTTTTAAGATGTGACAGTGAACATGTGTAATTGAAAAGAGCTGAAGGTGAAAGCGGCTCCTCCTGCTTTGTTCGAGGAGCGGGATGAGTCTCCACACAAATTCCTTCACCATCTCTCGTGTAAAGCTGCTGTCTTAGGGAAAACTAGCACCTCCAGAAAAGTAGATTAATAATGAAAAGGAAGCATTTCTGAGCCCCACTTTATATTAAGTGTATTAAAGCTGGTAATCTATTCACATAAAAAAAAATATATATATATATATTTGTTTTATCTTGGTATGTCCCCTTCTCCCAGATCAAGTGTCTCAGACCACCATCATTGAGCTTACTCCACAGCCTTAACAAAGTAAAGAAGCAAAGCAGATTTTTCCACATGATATCCAGTTTTTTCTAGTAAATCTAATATTTTTACAGTAAAGGTGCCATTCACGTTTCATTTTTTCATTCTATTATTTACATTTGCTTCAAACTGCAGTGCCGTAGCTCAGTTCGGTTTGCTTTTTACTGTTTTATCACCAAAACGAACCATAGCTACTACAGTCCAGTTTAACCCCCAGTTGCTGTGACAGAGTCTATTTCTATATAGTTACACTATCAAATATCCGTCCATCAAATGTGTAAATAATGGTGATGGTAGTTATTGAAAGAAATATATTATAGTAGTACAGCTTGAGTTATTACAAATGTGTATCAACTATACTTTTTTACAAGCCCTTCTCAATAGTTGTAAGCAGAAACAGTAGCTTTTTATATAAATATTATATATACATTTATTGTATATAGCGCACGAGCTACTGAGATTGCACTTGTGTGATGACATACTGCAGCTCTGAATCAGTTTCTCTGGTTTTGCTATTTATAGGTACATGTTTGAGTAGAATAAACATTGTTGTTTATTCTATGAACTACGGACAACATTTCTCCCAAATTTCTAATAAAAAGATTGTCATTTAGAGCATTTATTTGCAGAACTAACTGACTAAAATAACAAAAAGATGCAGTTCATATTTATAAAGTTGTAAGAAATCAGAACTCAATATTTGGTGGAATAACCCTGGTTTCTAATCAAAGTTTTCATGCATCTTGGCATGTTCTCCGCCACCAGTCTTACACACTGCTTTTGAATAACTGTATGCCTTTACTCCTGGTGCAACAATTCAAGCAGTTCAGCTTGGTTTGGTGGCTTATGATCCTCCATCTTCCTCTTGATTATATTCCAGAGGTTTTTATTTTAGTAAAATCAAAGAAACTCATCATTTTTAAGTGGTCTTTTATTTTTTTTCTAAACTAAAGCAAAAACGTGTATTTCCCAAAAGTGGACCACTGTCATCTGTAAGTCTGAATTCTTGTCACTTGGATAATTAATATGTGTTACACAATGATTAAAAGTTGAAACAATTTATGTTAAAACATAGAAATAATGTTTTTTTTTTAACATTCTATTTGTCTGTTTTTCTTGAAGTAAGCCAGTGGTGGCTTAGTGATTAAAGCACCTGGTTATTGATGACAGGGTTGTGGGTCTGATAGCCCGTGTTTGGCAAGCTGCCACTGCACTGTTGGGCCCTTGAGCGAGGCTCTTAACTCACTGTGTTGCATCCACTGCATGGATGGGTTAAAGGTGGAGGCCACATTCCAGGTGTGTGTCCTGGCCTCCATCTTGTCTTGTCTTGTCGTGTCTTGTCTTGTCTAAGCAGTGTAAATAGCAGCTGGTGTTTTGTAGAATGTAGGAAAACAACAAAAACCAGTTGTAAAACCCTTTTTTTTTTGTTTAATAAAAATGTGAAGCTGTATAAAATAGCCCTTGCTTGGAAACGAATAAACTAAAATACAGAAAATACAGAATTCTTATTCTAATTCTTATAGAATGTCTCAAAGACATTAGAGAGTAGAGAAATTTGCGGAGAGCATCCTCAGCCTCACACAGGTTCACACAGACGTCCCAAAGACTCAGCTGCAACTGGATGAGGATGATGTGTGCCCTTCATAAGCCTTAACCAAAAGCGAAATCTCTATAGTTCACGTTATTGTGTCTTCCTCCTTTGTGTTTATATAGAGCTGCACTTCCTCTTCTTGTGTGTGTGTGTGTTGTTCTGTGTGTGTGTGTGTGTGTGTGTGTGGGAGTGTATGCGTGCACTCCCCAGCTGCGAGTGGTCAGGCCTGGCCTGAGGGCTTGGCTCACTGGACTGATGAACTGCAGGCTTGTTGCCCCGGGGGGCGGTTGAGAACGGGCCGCATTGGCGGCGGTGGCCTCCTCCTCCTCCTCTTCTCTTTCTTTTCTCTTTTTCCTTCCCTTTCTTGCAATTTCTCCGCCTCGGCCCGGGCGAAAGCAAATAAAGAGATCTTGAGGAAGGTGGCAGAGTGGCAGGTCGCCGAAATGTAAAGTGTGCGCAATCACTCAGATACAAGTGGCACCGCTAAAAATTGCCTTCATATATCAGCTTATGGTTTACAGGCACTGGCAGAAAGGACGCCGAAAGGTCAGGGGGAGAAACATATAGATGTGTCAAGCCTGGCGCTCAGGGCGGCAGGACCGCAGGATGATGGGATGTGATATGGGCTCTGGAGGGACTGAAGAAGTGCTTGATGGGGCAGTATTCTTCCCTTTCCTTCTCTCTCTTTCTCTCTCTCTCTCTCGCCCCCTCCTCGCCCCCTTCGCTTCTCCGGTGGAGAGAGAAGCAGGCGTGCAGGCGTCAGCACCGGAGACCAGGTACACCAGGGCTGTAACCTCTTCTGCCGACCCCCAGTGACAAGACAGATAGCTCCATTCATCTGCGGCTGAGCAGCGGCGCGCGCCCGCATTTTTCACCCTAAGCCCAGGATGGATCTGCTCGCTGGGAGGAATGTCAGCGGCCTGAATGCCCTGATCTGTCATGTGCCCACCATCTTCACACATATCGCACAGCGACTCTGACACAGAGAGAGACACACCTTCGCCAGCCAGAGAGAGAGAGAGAGAGAGAAACAGAAACACAGTAAGAGAGAGAGGGAGAGAGAGAGAGAGAGACAGAAACACAGTAAGAGAGAGAGAGAGAGAGAGGGGGGGGGTTGAGAGACGGCCACATCAACCACATCAAGAGAAAAAGTCGTGTAAAAGTGAGAGAGTAACAAGCACCCACCGTCCAAACTTTACCAAAAAAAAAAAAAAAAAACAACAGGAAAAAAGTCCTTTTTCCAAGACAGCACTTTGTGTTTATTACCATAAAATAGGGGTTTTACTAATCGTCTGCAGCAGCACTGTGCAATTAACCGAGCCTTAATTTGTTTTGCTCCTGTTAATTATGCTGTAGAGTTTTCCTGCAGCCCTGATCATATCCACCTGATCCTTAACGTTCACGAGCTTCGCAAAGGCTTGATTTACTGAATCAGGTGTGTTCAGCGGGGAGTTGCTTAGTAATTTGAAGGGCTCATATCTACTCATATCTATTTCTCTTGTATCTTGTGTTTTTATTCAGTTGAGGTGCAGTCATTACATTTATATACAGCATTTTATATACAGCACAAATATAGGGCTTATTTACGTATTTATGTGTTTCTTGAATTTTGCCCTTTTCTTTTCTTGAGGTGCACATAAAGGCTTTTTGTGCAGCTGTACACTAATATTGAGTAGCAGTAGTAAGTAAATTCTAAAAAGATTATAATCATATAAAGTTCATTTACTAGGTTGTATGATTGGAAATTTCACTCACAGTAGACAATGCAGTGGGTGGTAATGATGGTGACCGATGGTATCTAGCTAGAATTGTCCATGTGTGTAGAGACAAGCTACACAGGCAGAACACACATCCACATTCAGGATCCATTAAATATGGCAAAAGTCATGGGACATGACACAATACTCGTTTCTGTCCCATGTGGCATGTCATTGTATATGTAAATGAGCTCTATTTTATGGTTGCCCTCATTGTGCATTATTCAGAAAGCACTCTGAGCTAAAACTCTCCTGAGGCTTGCAGTGTGAAGGGTGGGGCTAAACTGTGGTAGGCTGATTAGGTGCGCCTGTGCATATTTTTTTTTTTTTGTAATACAGAGAAACCACAGAGTGGTTAGGGAGTCAACAGTATGATTGATAAAGTTTAAAACTCTCAATCCTTTTACTTTAGTAAAGTGAGTAAGATGGCATGGTGGCTTAGTGGTAAGCACGTTTGCCTAACAGCGCTGGGGTTCCCTGGTTCAAGTCCCCATTGGGGTTTCCATTTTCGCCGCATTTCTGTGTGGGTTTCCTCCAGGTACTCTGGTTTCATCCCACCGTCCAGTGTATGTATTGTGATGTAAGTAAGTATGTATGTTTGTGTGACTGTATGCACAGATATATGGATTGGCACTGTGCTGTGTCAATTTCTCTCTTTTAGGTGGATGGTTGTTTCTGGTTGAGAGTACGCTGTGCACTATTGGCTTCTGCTTTTGACTGGTGTGATTTGAAGAGTGTAAGTGATTGTGTGTAGAATGTAATTGTAAGTGTGCTTGGGTGCCTAGACATTGACACATTTATATACAGCTCTGGAAAAAATTAAGAGAACACTTTAGTTTCTAAATCAGTTTCTCTGATTTTGCTATTTATTGGTATATGTTTGAATAAAATGAACATTGTTGTTTTATTCTATAAACTACAGACAACATTTCTCCCAAATTCCAAATTAAGATTTTGTCATTTAGAGAGAGAAATGGCTGAATTAACAAAAAATAGAAGCAGATCTCAAATAATACAAAGAAAAAATGATCATATTCATAAACTTTTAAGAGTTCAGAAATCAATATTTAGTGGAATAACCCTGGTTTATAATCACAGTTCTCCTTCACCAGTCTTACACACTGCTTTTGGATAACTTTATGCCTGCACTCCTGGTGCAAGTATTCAAGCAGTTCAGCTTGGTTTGTTGGCTTGTGATCCTCCATCTTCCTCTTGATTATATTACAGAGGTTTTAAGTGGGCAAAAAAATGAAAGAAGAAGAAATGTAGTGCTTCTTAAAAACTGCTATAATGAAGCAGGACAGTGCTGGTACTGCAGCTACAGTCAGGAGTTCCCAGGAAGAGTTCAGTCCCTGCCATAACCTGCACGAGTAGAACTGTATTGATCAGTGTGTACAGATATAATCACTTTTAAATTCAGGCTTCATCTTCATCTTCTATGGCCTTATGTATCGACTGGGTTTTACTTCTCTCTCTCGGCAATGCAAGCTGTGTGTGTGTGTGGTGGGTGAAACGACCTGTAATGCTGTGATGTTTTACGAGGTGTCATCCTTTGTTTCCTCTTCAGTGTTTTATCATTGCTGGTGGGAGTGAGCGCTCGTGCTAAATCCAGCAGAGGGCTGTGCAGCAGAGAATGAGAGTGAAAAGTGAGAGAGAGAGAGAGAGAGAGAGAGAGAGAGAGAGAGAGAGAGAGAGAGAGAGAGATAGATAGCGGAGAACATCTCTCCCAACACAATCCAGCTCAGAATTAGGCAGTAAAAGGCAATGGTGAGTATTATCATGAGTGTAGATTAAAAATGTCAGCGTTACAAATTAGAACACACACACACACACAGAGCGTACCCAGAGAGAAGCAAGAGCATTTGGTACCTACCAAATTGGTGCTCTTCCAGTCTCAGGCTCAGCCAGTCTGTGATTTCCTGATTGGCTCAATGTGGGTCCTGCAGTGGTACTACAAATTGGAGAAAGTTTGAGTCACCAACATTTAAAATATAATATATAAAGTTCTCAGTCAGTTTCTAGCCCTAACATTTCACTATACAATGCCATTGAACAGGAACTAGTATATGTATGTGGGGGCCTGTCGGTTTGTACAGACAATTCTAGATGCCAGATCCAGATGCCATTGGTCCCATTGCCATGTCATGACCTGTGTTCAACATCTATCACAAGATAACACCTCATAACTCACACAGTGTAAGTGTTTCCATGTTGTCATGAGGTAACACTTCATAGATCTATTGAATTAAAAATGAACTCGTCGCTCACCCATCCATATCATTGAACTCAAGTTCCAATCACTTCCATGGCCTTAGGTGTATAAAACCAAGCAGACTGCTTCTACTAACATTAGTGAAAGAATGGAGCCGTTTCTCAATACAGAGTACACAAGTTTGCACTCTTGTACTTGACAAGAACAAACTAGGTTTGGCTAGCGAGGACGGGAGGACGCGGGGCTTTTATTCTGTAATTAGAACAGCTGCGTACTTGATTAAATACCTTTCTCAGGGCACGGAAAGTGTAGTTTTGAAAACGGAGATATCCATTTTCCCATAGTCATTTTTTAAATAAATAAACCACATATCTGCAGTCTAAATCACTACATTCTCGCCTGAAATTAACTTCAAACTTTATTTTATCACAAAGCAGTACTGTTTTCAAAACGTATACCTGAAGTGCATTCTGGGATATCGGACTATAAGGAGTCCACACAAGTCACCTTCTGTGCAACCTCTATAATGAGGGAGCATCAAGAACACAACCGGGTCTTTGTTGTGTACTTGGCTAACTGCGATCTTCTAAATGGAAAAGTACTTGGGCTGCGACTGATGATGTTACAGACAAGAACGCAGATTGAGAAACGGCCTGGGTCACTATCAGGAGCTCAGTGATAGGATCCCAACTGTGCAACAAGTACAGTCGTGAAATTTTCCTACCAGTAAATAGTCCACAGCTTACTGTCAACTCACGCTGTCAACGTAAAATGTCAGGGTGCGGTCAGCTGAGGGATTCTAAGGAGCATAGTGCACAGTGGTTGCCAACTTTCTACAGTCAAACTCTACAGACCTCCAAACTTCATTTGGCCTTTAGATTAGCTCAAGAACAGTAGAGTGTAGAGAGCTTCATGGAATGGGTTTCCATGGTCGACAGCGGCATCCAAGCCTTACATCACCAAATGCAAAGCGAAATGCGAATGAAGACTTTAGGCAATGTTGTGTACAATTACACTGCTAGTGTAAAATCAGATGTTTTGGTGTGTGTATATACAATCAACAAATACATTTAGTTCGGTAGGACCACACAGGTAGTGTGTGTGATTTACAGTTCCAGGGGTCTAGGCTCATGGGTTCAATTCAGTTTTGGTCACAATCTCCTCATGTCCCTGTGGGATTCATCTAGCTACTCCAATATCTTCCCATCTCCCAAAAACTCTCAAAAAAGGCTCATCTCTGCTTAATGTATAGAGTGTTGCTGCTTATCACTTAATGTCCCATTGTCCATTTCCCTGTGGACTGCCTCTGTCATTAAACACTTTTTAAGGTCTACCTGGTTTTGGGTTTGATTGAAGTGGGTCAGCTCTCGCAGTCAGGGAGTATTGGGTATGTGTGCGTGTGTGTGTGTGTAAGCACTGAGCATTGTATGAAGCTGAAATAATGATGATTTAAATCAGAAATCCAAAAAGGTGTTCAGGCCGCATCTGGTGTGAGGCACAGTGGCAGCGGCTGCGGTGCTCACACACAGCTTCACCGGACCACTAGCAGATGCCAATTTTCTGCCCCGTTGAGGCCTCCTGGAGGAACACTGCCCTGCCTGCCTCGTGCCCTACTCTCAGCCCTAGCATTTCAGCAGAACACACACACACACACACACACATACATACACACACACTCGTGACTGCTCCTGCTCATCCCATGGCCACTTCAGAGCACATCTCTGCCCTGGAGTTAGCTCAGTCTGTAGACTCTGTGTGTTTGTGTTTATATGTGTGTGTGTGTGTGTGTGTGTGTGAAAACACACAGCAGTGGCCTGATTTCCTCTCAGCTCTGAGGCTGATGCCTCACATCAAGCTGTGGTGTCTTATGTATGCTGATGTTGACCATTCAACACATGCTTTTAGCGCAAGAATTCTAGCAGGCCGCTGACAGTCCAGACTTCCTCTGTACCTTGGATGCACACATTTGTTGCTCGGGACTGTGTTGACATCTAAATGTTAATGAAGGTCAATGTAAAATATTTTTGGGATTCTTTGGACTATTTCTTTTGGCCCATTCTGTATCATAATTTTATGTATCATAATATTATAGTTGGAAATAATCGTGAGATCAAATTTGCTGATAGCCTATGGTTGTTTCTTAATTTAATTGGTAATTTTGGAGCATTTTTATGCATCCATTAATCAGGCATCAATTGAACACTTTAAAACTGATAGACAGTAGAAGAGAGAGGTCACTTGAAAATTCTGCCCACAAATAAAAATTATAAGGCTGGTTTGCACCAAAATAGAGCAATCAGAGTGCCGTCCCTCTCTCTCTCATAACAACTGACACTTTCTCTCTTTACAATATTACCAGGATATTGTTTATATATTTTGACCGGCCCCAGGGTTTAGGGGCGTGGCCACTGTGACCCGATAGCAGGAAGCACACAGAGATACACAGACACGGGGAGTAAATGAACTCAAATGTACCTTTATTTGGTTATAAATGCCCTCCACCACACCCAAAAGAACTTAAAAGAACATAAATACGGCCCAGTGGGGCTCTAGAGTTCACTAGTTCACTTAGTCTTTGTTTTTAGGTCCGTGCAGCCTCAGCTCTCAACTCACCAGTGAAGTCCCTCATGAATGAGGGCTGAGGCTGGGTTTTTATGCCTGTCCCTGCTGGTGGCTTAAACAGTCCTGATGCCGTTCAGCTGGGACAGACAGGGCTGGGCGTTCTGGCGTGGGGCGGACCCAGAGCTCCCCCGCCTCCTCACGCCACAATATACAGTACAGGCCAAAAGTTTGGACGCACCTTCTCTTTTTTAATGCGTTTCTTTATTTTCATGACTATTTACATTGTAGATTCTCACTGATAGCATCAAAACTATGTGGAGTTTTATGTACTTAACAAAAAAAGGTGAAATAACTGAAAACATGTTTTCTATTGTAGATTCACTATTTGGCGCAGAAACGAGAGACAGAGAAAGAGGGGGAGAGAGAAACAAAGAAAGAGAAAAATAAAGAGAGAGAAACCAAACAAAGCTCTCCAACCGGGTCGGAGCTGGAAGTCTGAACTGGAGTGTTACTGCTGGACACCGTAAGAGCGTTCTGTTCAATCGTTCAGCCAGAAAACAAATCAGTGCGTCGGGTGGGGGCGGGGCAGATTATGGTGGAAGTAGGTTTCAAACTTGGTGCCTTAATTAACTTGCATTAAAAAAAGTAACGCGTAACTGATTCCAAATTAACAGCCCGTTTTAACGTTGACAACCCCAATACATATTGCCCCTATGAATAAGTGGGTGACTCCCAGGACTTCCTGGAGTGGTGGGATGCCTGGAGATCTACACCCCAAAGTAGTGGTAGTTTTAAATTAAGTGGAAAAAAAAGTGAAACTTGTCAGTGAAGCGTCAGTGAATATAGACACTATAGACACTATAGACTATAACTATCCAAACAGGTATGCATTCATAGCAGTCTAGAACAGCACCATGAACTACACATGTTAATAATTGCCTAATTGGTGGTTAAAGCTAAAAATCCTTCATTTATCACCACTACAGCCAATAAGCAAAGTGCTGTAATTCCCTTTGAGCTCCCAAGATTAATCGCTGCACACGCGGTAGATGGTCTGGGAGTGATTGTTTGAAATATAAACTTTGCCGTGACTTTTTTTTTTGCGAGTGTTTGTTATGGCGGCGCGGGGAGAGGAGGGTGGGGGGTGGGGGGGGTTTATTTATTTGGCTTGATTTTCACTTCTAATCTCATCCTGCTCATGCAAATGGAGCGAGCGAGGAAGGTGCCGTGGTTATCTTTCTTTACATCAATAAATAAAAGGCTCCAGTGGACCACAGGGCCCTGCTAATTTTCCAAACCAGTGAAGAGGCTTTTTATATGGGGAACACCTCTTCCATTCCACCTCTCTCACTCACTCTCTCGCTCTCTCTCTCTCTCTCTCTCTACCCCTCCACTCTCTCACACACACTCTCCTTGTGTCTCACTCTGCAGCCCCAGCCTCTTTCATTTCCGTCACTATTTCTTCTTGTCTTTACAGTAGCTGTGGTTGACGCAGGCGGCGTGCCTGTGCGCCTGTCCGTGTGTGTGTCCATGCGGGTGTGTGCGTGCCAGGCCGAGAGGTGGCTCGGCCACTCCGGGGCCGGATTTGCATCAGGTTCCTGTGAGGTAAGAAGACGGAGCATTAAAGGCCAAGCCGTAATCTCTCCATGTCATCTAATCTCCTCGTATTAAGTTTCTCCAGAACGATAAGACGCCGGGTGGCCACCTTGGCCGGACAGCTGACTGTACGGTCCAGAGACAGTTCAGGGCAAGCAGGACACACACACACACACACACACACACACACATCCTCAAACACAAACACATCCCTGGGGGAGATTAATTGCTCCCAGTTGAAGCCGGTCTTTGGGCCCTGAGCTGTGGGGTCACTCTGGCAGAGGATGATGAAGCGCTCTGACCGCTGCTTTAGCCCTGACCCAACTCCACCTCCGACTCCTCACGCCATCTGCAGAATGAAACAGCTGCACAGGCTGCCTTGAACAGGCTGGAGAGTAAAGTGTAGGGACTAAGAGAGAGAGAGAGAGAGAGAGATTGTGAGTGTTGTCGAGTCACGATTAAAACCTTTGTGTAACATCCGGTCGGTACTGGATCACACAGTATAAGTAAGTGACCAAGATATAGACTGCTGACAGGCCCGTTGCAACATGGCAAGCAAACCAATCAATTTCCCAGGGGCCCCTATACAATAGAGGGATTTCCATCCACCAAGTTTTATAATTGTACCCTGCTCTACCCTATAATACATTTAATTAGACAGCAGTGCGACACCACTAGCCTCAAAACCCAACAGCAGAGAAGTGACTCCCTGGAATCAGAAGTCTCATGAAGATTCTCTCTCTCTCTCTTTCAGCGTCTCCAGAGTGTGAGCCTATATTCACTTCCAGCGCCCATTTATTACCCATTTTCACAGAGTTTTCCTCAGCTTGCTCCCGTGCCAGGACCATCCATGAGGCTGGGAGCCACACCAGAGCCCCGTTCTCCCGCTGAGGAGCAGACAGGACACCCCGCTGTCCAGAAAAAGAGAGAAACAGAGAGAGAGAGTATACAGGCTAGGAGCCGAGACGGCCAGACCACGGCCAGATCACACCCACAAACGCACACGCGCTTAATAAACGTATATGTCGCTACACGAGGGTCATTTAATCCAGCTCTAGTTTTCCATTTTTTGAGCAACCTCTGGACTTGAACTACCACCCACTCCAATAAGGGCTCCCGCGGCCCTCGCTTTTATGTGTTTTGCAACTGGATTCCTGCGAAGGCAACCCAAGAATGTGATGAAATGCGCAGATCTCTGGCCAGGCCACATGCATGCAGACATAAACAGAGTGCCTAATGGCGCTCAGGCCTCTGCGCCGGTCCGCTTTCAGCCGGGCCCTAACCACTCGCAGCTGAGCTGGGCTGGCACCAGCCATGTTTATTGGGGGGCTTTAGCCCATCAACTTATTGTCAACAGTTCAAGAGCCTGTCAGCGGACCCTCCAGATGTGGCTGGAGAGAGAGAGGGAGGGAGGAGAAGAAAGTCGGAGGGAGAGGGACAGACAGAAGTAAAGGGTGAAAAAGAAAAAGGGAGGGGAAAAAATGACTGGATCTGGTGCAGGCTTTGGTGTGGGTGTTTATTTAGGAGGAAAGATAATAATAACAATAAAAACAATAATATTAATAATAACATGAATTATCTATTAATTATAAATAGTTTTTATTGTTATAGTTAGTCTAACTACACTGCGCTCCAAATTATTATGCAAATTATATTTTTCCCTGATTTTCCTAAAAGTTCGATGCAAATGACAGTCAGTATAATAAAAGTCATCACCTATTAAGAGTATATATCAAACTGTATTGAACAAACCTCACGATGATAACATTATATTCTTCAAAAAAAATGCCTTGGTTAGGGTTGGCCGAATAGTAGCTTTATGCACCACAACAACAAGCCTTTGAAGGATCCTACACCTTCAAATACCTGTTTGCTTTTTTTTAGCCTCTCTTTTAATCCGATGAACTTGCCTGGCAGAAACCTTCCTCATTTTGCCTTTATGTGCATGAACCCATCTGTGCTTTAAATCAGCCACAAATCTCTTCACAGTACGGTGATCACAGTTAAGTTTTCGTGAAATATCTAGAGTTTTTATACCTTTTCCAAAGCATTGCACTATTTGACGCTTTTCGGGAGCGGAGAAATCCTTTTTTCTTTCCCATGTTGCTTGAAACCTGTGGCCTGCTTAAGTAGTTTTCCTTTAATTGGGCTCACCTGGCAAACTATTTATCACAGGTGTATGAGATTGATTTCAGTGATCCAAAGAGCCCTGAGACACAATACCATCCATGAGTTTAACTGAGAAACAAAAAAAAATAATCTGTATGACACTTAAATCAAATTTGCATAATAATTTGGTATGCGGTGTACACTTAAAAAAAATCAAGCTGTTTAATTGGATATAATTGAAAATAATTACAGTACCTTCCCATCAACACCTCTGTTTAATCCTACGCCAGTCATAATTACAGACATACTGTAAATCCTGATGTTTCTTTGCATACTTTATTATTACTATTATTATTCTCTTTTCCACCGGTTCTGGGTCATTTTTAGCTCTGCATTGATTCTGGCATGGTGGTGGTGTGTAAGTGTCTTGCACTGGTATGAGTGGATCAGACACAGCAGTGCTGCTGGAGTTTTTAAACACTAGTGTTCACTCACTGTTCACTCTATTAGACACTCCTTCCTACCAATCTGGTCCACCATGTACTCTGTAGATGTAAAGTCAGAGATGGAAGACTATTTGTGTTGGTCATCCTTGGTCAGTACTTCACCAATGTTCACGAGACGTTGCCCACAAGACACAAGAAAACAAGACAAATTTGTGGACTATTCTCAATAAAGCACACAGAGCAGCGACAGTGAGATGTTTAAAAACTCCAGCAGCACTGCTGTGTCTGGTCCACTCCTTACAACACCACACACACCAACACACACCAACAACTATGTCAATGTCACTGCAGTGCTGAGAATGAATGACCCTCGCCCACACAAATAATACCTGTTTTCTGTAAATGGAAATGGGCATAAGGTATTGAAACAAAGAGGTGGTTATTATAATAATATAATAATAATATGCTTGATCTGTGTATGTATTTCTTACACACATGCAGGTTAGGTTCTCACAGCTCTCTCGCTCTCTCTCTTTCTCACAGCTTTATACACATTCTTGTTTGCAATGGGGCGGGGGGGTCAGATTGACTATCTCTCTCTAGATTTGCCTGTTGTGTCTCTTCTCCTGCCCCATAACCCCCCCCCCCCCACAAGCCCCCTCCCCTCACAGCCAATGTTTTGCAACAGTGGCCAATGTTTACCAAAGTTTAGATAAGCTCATTTCCATATTAGATGTGATTAGCACAGTTCATTGTTGGGATTATGCTTATTGGGTGACATCCTCGCTGAGCATCAGCCGATGGATTGAGCTCTGCTTTCGCTGCGCAGGGGCCGGTAGCATTTTCAGCTATGCTAATGAGCGTACCTATGTAAATGAGCTAAAGCTTAAGCGTGGGTAAAACAATCTTCTCTTTCTTTGCGCCGGGGATTCGTGAGTGTCTGCATGTGTGCGTGTCCTTATGTGTGATTCATAAGGCTATACACACACACACAAACACACACACACACACACACACACAAACGTCCTCAGGACACTCTGAGGGCTAGATTTGCCCATTTATGATTTTCCCATCTTAAGACTGTGTCTTTTCCCCACGTTGTCTCATATGCATAAAGATACAAGTAAAAAGACACGCATTAAAAAAAAGGAAGCTTGCTGGAAACACAGAAAGAGCTTTTCAAGGCAGCAGTGCCGTTTTTCTTTTCTTTTCTTTCTTTTTCTTTTTTTTTTTTGCTCTGGGAGAGCCGTTTTATAATTCAAAGTCGCGGTCCAACTAAAACACATCTAATTTATGGGCCAAGAGTTTGCAGGCTAATGTTTTGCGCACATGTTGGTCTCTTTGCAGTGATGTCTTCACTCGAACTGTTGACTTTGCAACTGACCCGTGATCTGCTAACGGACATGAGGCAGGACTGCAGCACTGGCCCACAGCAGAGAGCCCGCCCGACTGCCGAGCCTGGACTTCCTGCCTTTTCTGTGTAAGTGGGCACAGGGTTGACCTCCGTAAGTGTGTGTGTGTGTGGTGGGGTGTGCATATATTTCTGTTTTTTTTTTTTTTTTTTTTTACATTTTTAGGACGAGAAATAGTCAAAATTTACAGGCAACCCAGAGAAAAACAGGTGCAAGCCTATGAAACTTTAAAAAAGAATATGAAGAAGCCATATATATTTCAGAAACACTATTCAGATTTGGAATCAGGCCACTTTCTAGCACTGCCAAATGAACCAGAGCACATTGGCTATACAGGTGCATCTTAAGAAATCTTAAAAAAAAAAAAAAAACTTTATTTCAGTAATTCGGTTCAAAATGGAAAACTCATATCGCATAGATGTATTACACACACAGAGTGATCTATTTTATGCATTAATTTATTTTACTTTTGATGATTATGGCTTACAGCCAATGAAAACTCAAAAATCAGACCAATTGGTATTTTTGGCAGTGTGGGCAGTGTGCCAAGTCCTGCTGGAAAATGAAATCCACATCTCCATAAAAGTTGTCAGCAGAAGGAAGCATGAAGTGCTGTAGGATTTTCCAGGAAAACAAAACACTGCACTGACTTTGGACTTGATATAACACAGTGGACCAACACCAGCAGATGATTTGGCTCTCTAAACCGTCAAAAATGCGAATTTAATTTTTTCAGCAGGACATGGCACCAAGTTCTAGTATGAATGGCCTTTAACAATCATTTTCTAAAACCTTTTTTTAATCCTTTTTGGGGGAAGGGGAGTTGATAGTCTGTTTCAGAGGGGTGTCCTATTTAAATGTATCACACTTACTTATTACAATGTACATTTTTTGCATAAAAATTAGAATTATGATGTAGATGTGGACTTACCTTATCAGTTAAAATGAATATATAATTAATTTATATCTTTAATTTATATCTACTGATGCATGCATCATATTAATTAAATTTAATTTAATTTTTTTGAATACAGCCATTGCCATCCACATTGTTTGAACACTATATAATGAATGGAATAATAGAAATGCTCCTAAATTAAAACACAAAATTCACTTTGATGAAGACAGGGTCATGTGTCAGACCATGTGTGTGTATGTGTGTGTGTCAGTGTGTTTCCTGTCCTCCTTTAGCCATGTACGGCCCTACCTCTGATCTAAGAGACACTGAAAGTGTGTGTATGTGTGTGTGTGTGTGTCTGTCTGTGTGTGAGGGCCACAGCTGTGGCCGCTTCCCTGGCGACCCTGCGGCCCTCTGTCCCCCACGCCGGCGTTCCTCTTACATCTGCTGCAGCTGGAGAGCAGCATTTCACACACTCTGCACCTGAAGGCATTCACACACACACACACACTCTCACGGTTGACCCCGGGTCTCCCAAGCCCTGTGCTCTACGCCACACTGAGCCCATGTGTCAGCTCTGGACTGGCTCAGGAGCCCTGCTACCTTCTGTTACACAATATGTGTTTGTGCTTGTGTGAGTGTGTGTGAGTGTGTGAGTGTATACCCTCTTTCTATAGTAAAATGTGTTTTTTCACATTAGTACGATCAGATCAGCCTTTTTTTTATTGTAACAGAAATACCACTGTCTAGAGTCAGAGCCAAACACTGCCTAGGAAATTAGGGATTAGAGATTATAACACCTCAAACCCCCACAGTGGAGTGAGTGGCACATAAAGCTTAAATAATAAACATTAGCCAGACATGTTTTGTTAAGAATAATGTACAGCTGTATCTAAAAAAAATTAAAACATTTACTGTATTATGAGTTCTTTATAGTAAAATGTACGTAAAAGTTTCACAACTTTCTGCATTTGCTTTTTTTTTAAGTAAATTTAATTTCAGATAAATTAAAAAAACTTCAACTCTGTTTCAAGACTTAAATGTTACATAGAGTAAATAAGTGAACTGAACTTTAGTCAATCCTTTCTTTTAGTAAACTTTACTTAATTTATGCATACACTATTAACTAACTACAATAGCTTTATTTGTATAATATTACTTAAATAATTTATGATACATAATATATTATAATTCCTGAAATTTAAAGTCAAAACACATTTCAAATATTTACATAATCTCAAAGATTTATTTTGTAAACAGACCAAGTCCCACTGTCTCAACACATGGATGGCATGTAATACATTTTTTTTAGTATACTAAAAATTGTGTATTACATGCCATCCATGTGTTGAGTCAGTGTAATATGTGTGTTTTGACTAAAAATATAAAAATTTCCAGAATCCTGGAATTTTAATCCTGCATTCCATTTCTTAGTGCATTGCCAGCACTTTGTCACACTTAACAGTGCAGAAGATGGTAACTTGCTCTTATAGCCAACAACACATCAGCTATGCAAAAAAAAAAAAAACATTTTTAAAAACATTTTTTAATATCATCATAAAATACCCCATGAAAGGAGCCCTGGTGGTCAAGACTTCACACTGATGGTAAACTGGGATTGGGGGACACGCCCATTAGAGAGTTCAGTCATGCTCCTCAACACCTTGGAATAAAGTCTACTACACCACCAAAGAGTTCCCCTCAACTCTACTTGTAGTTTAAATGGGAGAATAGACTCACACAACTTAACACTTTCTCACATTTTTGTTTAACTCTAGATTTTTGAACCTGGAATTTGCTTTGTAATGAGGGAGTAAGGAGCCATTTCAGTCACAGCTTTCAATGTTAATATGCCAAAAATAATAAATACAAATACTCCCAAAACATCCAAGTTCGAGTTGAGTCTGAAGTCTTTCAGCATCAGTCCAGGTCAAGTTTTAAGTCTGTGTCTGCGACTTAAGTGTGTCTCGCGAGTTTATTCAAAGGATTTGACCAGTTGATCTCCTACTAAAGTAAGAATATTTGCATATTCAGTTTAAAGATCGCGGAAACCACACCACAGTAACTTTCAGCTTTATTGCTCTTTTTCCTAACCTGCCAGTTTTGTTAGCCTCCCACAAAGAGATAAGTAATTAGTAAGACTTGTAAGCAGTGATCTGTAAACTTTACTAAACTTTATTCAGTGTCTCTGTCAGCGCGCGACATTTACTATAAATACAGCAAGCTATTAAACAAGCTGTAAAACAACACTGCAAGAAAGTGCATTCAAACACCGACTGTAAACGCAGTCAACTCTTGAGGGATCTGTGGCCTGCTGTGATGTGGGCCATGCACATACAGTTGTTTATTTTTCATACCGCAGCCATATTAATCACTCCCCTTGTGTCTCCTGGTGGCAAGTTGTTTTTGTTTAGCTACAAAATGTCTAAATTTGAATGGGGAAACGGTCCAAAAAAAAGTTTGTAATTGCTGAGCTTAGAATTAAAGTTTATTTATGTTCTGGTGCTCCATTTTCAGAACTCCACGCCACCAGGGGTCACTCTTAAAAAAGGGCCAAACTACAGTACTTAAATAAGAGTCAAGCTTTCTCCTTTTCTTGTATTAATTTAGCTGTGTCTAAAGCTGTATCAATTCCCTACATGTGAAAATTTAAATCACTATATAGAGCACTATTTATAGTGAACGTACTGTAATTCGACACAAGATAGTGAACGATTGCATAGATATGTCGTAATACGTGTGAGCTTATTGTTGCGTGACAGCAGATTGCATCAAAAAAACAAAAAAGTGTGAAGGTAGGTCATCCTCAGGGATGCTGCAAATCAAACAACGAAATGAATTATGAGTATGAGTATTCCATGTGCAATACTCTACATTATTTGTACACTATATATTATGATGCTCCAGAAAAAAAACATAAAATTTGAGCTAAAAATAAACATCACATTAATCAACATTATTTTCAGACCCACATTTTGCATCTGGTTAAAGTTTCAGCTCTAGAAAAAAAATAAGAGAGCACTTGATCACAAAATGATGAGTTTCTTTTGATTTTACCAAATTGAAAACCTCTGGAATATAATCAAGAAGAAGATGGATAATCACAAGCCATCAAACCAAGCTAAACTGCTTGAATTTCTGTACCAGGTGTGGCATAAAGTTATCCAAAAGCAGTGTGTAAGACCGGTGGAGGAGAACATGCCAAGATGCATGAAAACTGTGATTAAAAAACAGGGTTATTTCACCAAATATTGATTTCTGAACTCTGTATCTCTTTTGCTATTGCAGCCATTTCTCATTTTCTACAAAATAAATGCTCTAAATGACAATATTTTTATTTGGAATTTGGGAGATATAATACATTCATAAATGGAAACTGATTCAGAAACTGAAGTGATTCTTTCTATTTTTTTTTCCAGAGCTGTATAATTCTTATCGCTCAATCGGGCCCAAATACATACATACATACAGGTGTACAGGTAGATAGTGAACGCTCCCACTATAGAGAACTGGTTGAAACAAGCGCCTTATTCCTCCCATAAGCCCCGGTGCTAGACTGCCACATTAACCCCTCTTGACCCTCTATTCTCACCTGTAATAAAGCAGAGGACAAGCAGTGCGCACACACACACACACACACACACACACATACATACACACACACACAAACACACAAACTCCAACCCCAACACAGAGCAGAGCAATGGGCCTTAGAGTGCTCATGCTCATTAGCCCAGCTTCAGTACCCCATGGAGGAGGGGAGTGTGTGTGCGGACCAGGCGGTTATTAGTCGACTGGGTGAAATCTCTGGTGGCACACAGTCAGATGAAAGAGAAGAAAAGAGAAAGTAAGATGTGTGACAATGCGGCGGTGGTGTGGGGGCCAGCTGCTCAGGTTCTGTGAGTGTGTGTGTGTGTGTGTGTGTGTGTGTGTAAGCGAGTGAAGGTGGACGGAGAGGGGCCATCAGTTCACAGCCTGTGAACCCCTCATTAGGCTCTTTCCCACCGAGACGGGGCTGAGTGAGGAGGGTGGGGGGCAGCTGTCAGTACGCATGATCACAGTGCCCGTCTTTATACACACCCTCCACACACACACGCTCATCACACACACACCCTCACGGACGTCACACTCATTACACGCGACTGCCACAGACAGACACACACTGGCGTGTGCGTAGCTGGCACTCCCGAAATGCCTCGTTTTTGAAGACTCTCTCACTCCCGCTCTCGGCCAGTGTCTCTCGCCCTCTCTCTCCCGGCCGGAGTGTCAGTGGCTATGGGAGTTTGGTGCTGAAGTGAAATCTGATAATCAGGAGTGACAGGGCTGATAGAATACGAGTGTGCTTGAGTGAAAGTGAGAGAGGCGGACAGACGGGTGGAAGGGTGGAGAAAGAAAGAGAGAGAGAGAGAGATTGAGAGGGACACTGTTTGCTGATAAACTAAGGACTTCTTGAATGCAGACACTTTCACTGATAGATGGATAGAGTTGTAATTTGTAAATATTGCATGTCAATATCCTACAGACTGCAGCCTAGCAGTATTATCAATGGTGCCACAGAGGTGTAGTAAAAAAGGTCATAGTAAAATTTAATAATATAAAAAAAGTCACATTTAGTAATTTTAACTCATTTTAACTTAAACTCATTTGAACCACTGATGGTCCCTGGCTTTTCTCCCTAACTTTGCCAATTGACATTACTTTGCATGCACAACTGTTATCATTTAGTAATCCTTAGGGTAAAACATCAATGCATTAATTAATAGGTTAATGCATCCCCCCCAAAAAATAGGATATAAAACAAATATATAAAAATATATTAACACGGCAAAATTAATAGATGTTTACTGGGTATAAAGGTGTCAAAATAATTTACATTCATTACACAGGTGAAGTATAGATACTAGGGTTTAAAACAATTCTCTAAAAGTATTAAAAAAGTATCAAGTCAAGCTTTTTACTCAATTAAAGTGTAAAAGTAAAAAAGCTTAACCCTTTCAGACCTGAATTATCTCCAATGGAAAAAAATGTAAGAATGCTGTTTTCTGTCTGTGATACACAGAAAAGAAGACTGTAATATTTTACTATAAAATCTATATAGCAAATAAATCCATTTACTAAAATATTTTATAGTTTTTTTTTGCATTGGAAGCCTGTGTGTAATGTTTTATATTTCTAATTAACCTTTTTATTTAATAAATCATCCCTAAAGATGAGAAAATACATTATTAAAAAAATCCTGTGTTCTAAATCTAAACATAAAATTATTCAAAACTAGCTGTTACTTTGCCTCAATGGCTATAGTACTACTGTTTTTTTCAGTGCAGTGGGCGAGGCCGAATTACTGTTTTTGATTAGTTTATTAACTAGTCCATGATGGACAACAACTCTCAAATAGTGTTATGTGCAAAAAAAACATTTTACATGTTCATTGTAATGGATGCAGGGCCTGAAGGGGTTAAGCTGCGCCACAGGGCCCAATAGTGCACTACCCCACTTCCTCCCAAAAAAAGAAAAAATCTAAAACCATGATAAGATAAGATGAGATAAGATGCTTTAATAATAATATAACATTATATTAAAATATTAATGTTGATAAATTTGGGATGCACTAGACTCGCAAATATATGCAGATGTATTAAGGAAGCTTGTTGGGGATGAGTCTCTTGAGAAGCAGGCTGTTGCCCCACTCTACAGTTCAGTTTAATTACATTACATTACATTACATTACATTACATTTGGCAGATGCTTTTGTCCAAAGCGACTTACAATATTGAAGTGCAAATAATAGAAGAGGTTAAGTACAAAAATAAAAGTATTAAAAATAAAGCATCTATAGATAGGGCCTTAAGGAGGTCAGAGGGAAATAATGGGATAGAGGAGTAGAGAAGAGGAAGAAGGAGATGAGGTTAGAATTAGTTAGTTTGTTAGAGGTGTTAGGAGAGTAAGTGCTCTTTGAAGAGCTCTGTCTTCAGGAGTTTCTTAAAGATAGCGAGAGATTCTCCTGATCTGGTAGTGGAAGGTAGTTAGTTCCACCATTGGGGAAGAACTCTGTATGAGAACAGTCTGGATTGCTTTGTGTGAGTGTTTGGCAAAGCGAGGCGACGTTCATTGGAGGAGCGCAGCGGCCGGGAGGTAGCGTAAGCCTTCAGGAGTGAGTGCAGGTAGGAAGGAGCCTGTACTGTCATCACCTTGTAGGCGATTGTAAGCACTTTGTATTTGATGCGAGCAGCAACCGGTAGCCAGTGGAGCTCAATGAGCAGCGGAGTGACATGTGCCCGTTTTGGTTGGTTGAAGACCAAACGTGCTGCTGCATTCTGAATCATCTGTAAGTGGTTTTACTACACAGGCCGGGAGGCCAGTTAGTACGGCATTGCAGTAGTCGAGGCGTGAGATTACCACAGCTTGTCCAGGAGTTGGGTGGCCTGTTGCGTCAGAAACGGTCGAATTTTTCCGATGTTGTAAAGCGCAAAGCGTCAGGATCGAGCAACTGAGGCCACATGGTGACTCATTAATATGTACATATTGTTGCTCTTTCATAAATATACACATAGATTGTTGATTCTTGCTAGGCAGCAGGGAAATGTATTGTGATGATGTAACAAATTAGCTCTTTACTTCATATAGCAACATCTGGCAACACATCTCTACAGTGGCTCGTCTAGTGTGAGGAAGTCATACATTTATATCCCAGCTACAGCCTGGTGCTTCAGTGTTAAAAATTCCAATCTGCAGTTATATACAGCAGATATATGCAGGAATATATGTATCAATAAGCAATTAGTGAGGGTGGGGGGTACAGACAAAATCATATAAAAAATTTAAGCAGTTTTAGCTAAAGCACGTGTATACTTACTAGGTTTTGTCTTGGCTCACCTTTATATGTAATTATTAATTATTTAATGAAGTTACACTTATATAGTGCCTTTCTAGAAACCCAAGGATGCTTTACAATTTACACATATTACACACAACCAACTTAGCACTCATCCACTCACCGGTGAGAAGCGGCAGCCAATAGCGCACAGCGTACTCTCAACCGGAAAAGACCTTACACCTGGAGCACTGCATAAGGCACTACAGCATTTATACATTTATCCATATCTGGGCACACAGTCATACATATTTTTATACACACACACAATCATACACAATACACACATATATACAAATCAATTTAGAGTATTACATTTTTTGGCCAACTTACCTAATCTCCATGTTTTTTAGACTGTGGGAGGAAACCCATGCAGACACAGGGAGAACATGAAAACTTCACCCAGATAGGGACTCGAACCCAAGACCCCAGTGCTGGGAGGCGAACGTGCAAACCACTAAGCCACTGTGTAAGGATATAAACTAACAGGGATAGAAATATGTAAACGACGCCAGTTAGGAGAGTGTGTGACTAATTAATTTAAGCTACCTCAAAAAAAAAAAAAAAAAAAAAAAAAAAACTCCCTATAAATCCAATTCGTTAATTTATCTCTAAGTTAGACGGCTTTGACATTTTTTCCCACAGTGCATAATTATTCCATACACATCATGTCCTGACAGGCAGATGTCATGCTCATGTCACAGGTTGTCATAACAGATTATGCGCAGTAATAAACGAGCTACATGTAGCTATCTTGGTACATGCAACAATATGTGATGAAATGGCTATTTAGGCTATTATCTTAGCGTGTGTCATGATATTAATCGTTGCAACACATGTCATAACAGTACAGGTATTGGTTACTGGTAACATTATTGTTAATGGAATTAATCTGTCATGACATCTGCCTGCCTTGACATGTTAATGACATGGATATGTCAATGATGTTGAGTTGTGGGCTTTAAGTACAGAGTTACTGACTTGTTTTTTGGGGTATAACCAAGAAGATAACTGTAAGAGCGTCCTTCCATCTTTTGGAAGCGGTGAGAATTTTTGGCTAGAGCAAGAGTGTGTATGTAAGCAGATGTGTGTAAAGAGCAGCAGGGGCTCACTCTCCTTCTTTCTCTCTCTCTCTCTCTCTCTCGCTCTGTTTCTGTGTATGTGTGTGTTTTGGAATAGAGATGTCTGGACCCTCTCTCTGTTATTGATCGCCCAGCGCTTTGAGAACAAAGAGTTAATCCCTGAAAGGCGAAATAGCACAGATTTCGTCTCAGTCATGAAAGTTTAAAATGTCTTCTTTTTTTTTTGTTTGGCCCTGTGAGACATGTTCTCAGTGTAGCTGGCTGTGTGACCTGGGGCACATTGGAGATCTAATACCGAACCCTATTCATCCTACATTGAACCAGTCAATACCTATTATTAGCTACTGTTGGCCTATCCGCTCAGCTATGGAGGAGAAAAAGTAGGTTTCGAGATTGGCCGGCAGAGGAGAGGAGCGCTGAAAACCCCACCCAATCCCTCCCTCTTTCTCTCTTTTTCTCTCTTTTTCTCTCTCTTTTATTCACACAGTCTTTCTTTCTTTTACTCGCTCTCATCACAGTATGGAAATGCTTTAGTTAAACATGCTTTAATTGCACAGGATAAAAAGAAGAAGAAAAAGAAGAAGCTAAATAACAAATAATTCATGGAAATAATTGATGCAACCCCAATCGCACGTAACACTCTCATCATATACATCTGGGATGGATCTGTATAATAAGAAAAGAACAATGCTGATAATGAGAACTGATGATGGGGGGAGATAATAATGATGGTGATTATATGTTTATGTTAATGAAATCATGCTGTAATTAAACTCATCATATTATTCTCTATTAGAGTGGCGTTTAAATGTTGTAGTTGTTTCGTAGCAGATTTATTCCTATATTAGCCATATTGTGTGTTGTTTAAGAGTTTTCGCCTGGTGTTTAGTTGTATAAGAATTGTGTGGTGTAGTTTGGTGAGGTGGCTAGCCTGCTAGCCTCTCTCTCTCTCTCTCTCTCTCTCTCTCTCTCTCTTTCTCTCTTTCGCTCTCTCTCTCTCTCGGGTGCTGCTCCTCTGGGCGGTGTAACACACTAAAGCCCAGTGTGATGAGTTATGCAGCTCCGGCCACTCCGGTGACAGTATTGGGCCAGAGCTAAGGCTCAGACGGAGAGGAAGGAGCCTGTTTGCTAATAGGTAATAAATTGTGGTTTTAATTATAACAGCAAGGTAATTACAATAAAGGAAACACCCAAACCTCAGAGGGGAATAAAGACAGGAGAAATCCCCCTTAAAGAAACAATCACACCTGTGCTAGGCGGCACCAGACTACAAAGGCGCAACAGAGACGGGCGGAAACTGAACTCGCCGTGAACTTGCTGTAATTTAGGTTGCTTTTTCGCGTGTTATATCTTAGTAACGTCCTTTAAAAACCAACAGGGCCCGAGGGAGGGCAAAGAGCACAGGCGGTGATGTAGGCCTGTGCTGAAGGACAATTCTCGCTGCCTCTGTGGGTTCCCTGCGAGTGTGGCATCAGAGGGAGGGAGGGAGTAAGAGGGCCATGGCCGGGTCTTTCTGTCTCCTTCTCTTCCTCTCTGACTTTCATTTGCTAAATCTCATTGTTTAGGTGGCCTGCAGTGTCTGGCTAACTTCAGTCGTCCCTTAAAACCGAAATCATTGTTGACTGTCCAATTCGTACACACATACACATACACACAACACACACATATGCACACATTGACTGGATTTTGCAAATTGAGCACAGCATCTGTTCAACAAAATTCCGAAAACAAAACCAGCATTCAGCGCACTGGTTCTGCACTGTCACTGTCTGAGAACATAGTAGTCTCAGAATAGTAGCATCATTATAGCAAAGAGTGTACATATGCAGTAATATAATGTATCTAGGTATAGTTTATTGTAAAAAAAAAAAAAAGAGGTTTTCCCAACCAGCTTGACAGGTAGCTAATATGCTAACACAGTGCACAATTACTGTAGTGTGTTATCAAATGTTTAAAGAATCACAAAAAAAAAAAAAAAACAACATATACACTGACACGCCATGTGTATGAAGTCATGCGCGACCAGTATGTGAATTGAGCATGAAGTGCTTTCTCAGGAAATGGTCTGGGAATGTCCTGTATAAGTTGTGAGGTGCTATCTTATGATTGAGGTTGATAACTGAATCGTTTTTTACTTCGACATTTAATGCTAAAAAAAAATCCATGCAAAGAAGGTGATGACTCTAGATACTAAGAGTGTTCAAAGATCTCATGCCACGGTATCTCGCGAGATTAAATCAGCCCGGGATTAACAAGTTGTTCCATGTTCCAGGTCTGTATAGAAGCTTCAGGTAGGTTGTCACAAAATATTGTTTAACTCCGAGTCTCTAACCACCTTCAGACAGCCTGCTACTGTTATAGTAGAGTTGTTTTTTATTGTTTTTTGGTCATAGTTAATTTTTTTGGTAAACTTTTTACATTTTGCTTTGTTTTAGGTTATTCTATTATTATTTTATTTATAAATGAAGGCCACCTTCAATCTACTCTGAGTTTAAATAAAGATTAATTGATTGATTGATGTTTTTATTCACAGTTTTCATGCATCTTGGCAAGGTCTCCTCCACCAATCTTACACACTGCTTTTGGATAACTTTGTGCCACTCCTGGTGCAAAATTTCAAGCAGTTCAATTTGGTTTGATGGCTTGTGATCATCCATCTTCCTCTTGATTATATTCCAGAGGTTTTAAATTTGGCAAAATCAAAGAAACTCATCATTTTTAAGTTGTCTATTTTTTTTCCTGAGCTGTTTATCTGTTACATGCTGCGGTCATTATTTACAAAGCTACTAATGTTACAGTTAATGTAACAGTTGCCTGTTGTAACAGGTTTGTTCCTTTTTTTTGGCAGCTGCTTGAATTCTAGTGTGTTTGACAACAAACACAGATGTTGGAAGGAGCTGAACATCAAGCTGCAGCGATATGTATTTTTTATTTGTTGAGAAACTCAGGAATTATACACAGACACTTTTTATTCATTTATTTATTTATTGTTTATTGATCGATTTCTGCGATTTGTATCATAATGCCTGGACAACTACAGCGCTCCTCGGCTCTGTTTATCACACTCGTACATGAAGGCCTGTTAAGCGAAAGCCGCTGGCGATCTGAAACAGTGTGTGATAATGTGACTTTAACGTGTGATAATCTGATTTCTATAAGCATTTTCATCTGCGGCTCGCTGCCGAACTTAGCCTGAAAGATTGGGAACTCTTACGACAAATCAGTCGAAACGCGTCTTTGCACAAGGCCGCAATTACTGCGCTGCTGATGTGTGTGAGAGTGACCCTGCCCTCAGTACGCATACAGTCAGGAGTGTGTGTGTGTGCTTGTGCGTGAGTGTGTGTGAGTGTGTGTGTGAGAGAGAGAGAGAGTAAGTACAGGGACTGAAATGGTTCAGTGTCACGTCGGTGCGCAGTGACATGGCACCTGAAGCGCTCTGCAGTGAGAATAGATTAGAGGAGGAGTCTTCAGTGCCAGGTCAGTTCTCCCACCCCCCTCCACACACATTCCCTCCCCACTCCTTCCCACTCCTCTGCTGGCCGCTTTTAATTGTGCGAGCGGGCCTAGCAGGACTCAGCAGGGGGTCATCAATCATATGTCTATCTTGTGCGCCGTCTTGCACGGCCTAAGTGGCGGCCTGCGCAGCATATGCTTTTAAACTCGCCCCGTTTGGGTGCGCCGCGAGCGGCGGCTGCTTTGCGCAATGTGAGGACGGAGGGATGAAGAGGCTGGCAGGCACCTCTGTTTGTCAGCACCGCTCGCCTTCAAATGCTCGCCGCTGGTCTCAGCCCGCGCTTCTGCTCAAGCCAGGCCAAATCCATCGCTGTGACAAGGGGCCAACAGTGTGTGTGTGTGTGTGATTGGGAGTGTGTGTGTGTGTGTAGGATAAAGTGCCCAGTGACTGAAAACTGTGAGCAGGGAGCATGGAAATAACCTTTGCATATAGAGATAGAGATAAACTGGTCTATACAGGGGTTGGACAATGAAACTGAAACACCTGGTTTTAGACCACAATAATTTATTGTCCCGACGGACAGTTCTGGTGGAAACGGGAGAGTTGAGGTGCACATTGAATTCTGCCGTGATTTGGGCAGCCGTGGTTTTATGTTTTTTTTTTTTTGGATACAATCCGGGTTAGCACCCGAACATCCCTTTCAGACAGCTTTTTTCTTGCGTCCACAGTTAATCCTGTTGGATGTGGTTGGTCCTTCTTGGTGGTATGCTGACATTACCCTGGATACCGTGGCACTTGATCCATCACAAAGACTTGCTGTCTTGGTCACAGATGCGCCAGCAAGACGTGCGCCAACAACTTAATAGTTTTACAGTGGTTTCTAATGTTTAGTATTATTTTTTTTTAAAGTGCTCCAATGCTCCTGTTTCAGGCTGTTTTAGTTCAGTGGAGAAGTGGGCAGGGAAGAATGGGAACAGGATTTTGGCTCTTACTAATCAGTACTAATGAATATTCATGACGTACCTCCTCTGATTGACTAACAGCACTGTCACTCTCCCTCAATGGCTCTGCAGTGGACGATTGCAAGTCAAAATGGACACGGCCATGAATTCTAATTAACGGGTTGACGTTAGTTCGAGGGATTTTCCTCATTTGCTCGTTTTTCAGTCTATTTTCTTTTATTGGCTAATGCAGGCAATTATAGGTAGAAGAACAGTTTCACACGTAACATGCATATTGGAGCTTGGAGTGGAATGTAACAAAAAAATAAAAATTGTCCCCTAATGCAATTTTTTCACTGTTCGACTCCCAGGAATGATTATGGGTTAGTTTGGTGAAGAGGCTCATTATTGCTGGTCCAAAAAGTGGACAAAAGTTTTTTGGCAAATCTTTTTGGCAAAGTATTAGGTCTTGTAGGTCCATTCATTGCTGTTCAATATTTGCATAAAGTGCCGGAAGCACCAGAATCCAAATGAAGTGAACCCTAGAACAATCTTTTTTCAGAGAGACAAGACATCAGTTTTTTGGACCTCTACTAAGCTTGAAAACAGCCTTCACACCTGACCCAATAAACAGAACTCTCAGACTTAGTGCTCCCAGATCTGGACAACAATCCTAGAGTTAAAACTGATTTCATTTCTTTTGAATAAAATTTGTGCACTTACTTTATTAGGCAATCAATAAAAACATGTCATTTAAACCCATACATTTGCATACGCTAAAGAAAAGTAGGATGAGACAAAGGCTTCTTTGAGCATTACCATCAAAGAATAAAAAAGGTTCCATAATAAAGAAATAAGTAACCCAAAATGGGATGGACAACAAACAAATCATACATTTCTTTGGGTGTGTCCAAACTTTCGTCCAAAGTTTTGGGTCCATGATGTTACAAAGAAGCTTAATTTGATAGTATAGAGCATCCTTTTTTCTAGGAATATTTTTTTTTTCATCAGGTCTATATGTATACAGTATAGCTCAACTTTTTTTTTGTCATAAAGCACCATTTCCAAGATCAGTGTCTGACACCCTAACCTAATGAGCAAGCCAGAAAAGACCATAGCAAAGGAAACCTCACTTGAGGAAGAAACCTGAAGATTAACAAAGACTCAAAAAGTGAACTCATCTCTCCCAACTCTGAATAGCAAAAGGCAAAAACACAGCAAAAGCCTACAGTATAGCAAATGTATATATTTTCATATTCCTAACATAAATTATCCATATTTCAGAGACAGTGAGACAGATTTCATGGTGCTCATCAGTGTTGCTGCTCCTGCAATGGTCTGAGACAGGCCTGAGAGGAGATGTTTCACTGGGCAGCTGACACTATTGGACTCAGAAGCTCATGAGTATCTGCTGTGGGGTACGGTTCTTAATCCCATCATCTCCGCTCCGCTATGACTCCACCAACGCCTCCCCCGCCCTGTCGGCAGTCATTACCCCGACCAGAGGCGCTGCACCCAGCCCCGGCGCTAGACAGGAGAAACAGGGTTGGAGAACAGTTCCACGTGGAACAGATATACACTTCCTTTATTGGCATTTTTTAGGGTCATAAATATTGGTAGGGGAATGTATTTACCCCCATTTTAGCCTTGAGAACGCGTCAAGATTCAAGCTCATAAAATTTGTGCTCCCACAAGGGGCACTAAAAAAGACTCGAGGAATCGATGGAAATGCCGTTAAAACATGAAACATTCAAGTACACTGACTTGAATACAGCAATAAAGGACAAATAAACATAAATACTGCAGCCAGTCATGCAGCTTGCTGGGATTGTATTGTGTGTTTTTTTTGTTGCTGTTGTGTGGGTTGAAAAGTTATCAGAAGTGAAGAAGTATATAAACTTATCTTCAAATAAATAAAAAAAAGTTTAAAAATAGTTGCAGCCGGCGGGAAGCGTTGGATTTTTATGCTGTTTGAAAGGACAGGAAGGGTCAGTAGAAACAATAATTGATTAGAAATTTAGATTCCAGTGTAAAGCAGGTGTAAAGCAACATGCCAGATGTCTAATTATGGATTTTTAGAGGTTCCTATTGGTGTCCCACTATAAATATGGTGCATTGATAATACAGTAATTCTCACTAGGGCTGTGCGATACTGCAAAATCTGGTATCGATCCAATACCAAGTAAATACAGGGCCAGTGTCTGACTGCAACAATTCTTTTTTTTAGACTACACAGCACATTTCTGGAGTTCAAAAATCTGGAGTCAAACAAAAATGTGTGAAAGTGTTAAATTTAGTGTGAGTTTATTCTCCAAATTAAATTACAAGTTGAGTTGAGGGGAGCTCTTTGGTGGTAGTGGTAGTATTTCAGAGTTTATTCCAAGGTGTAGAGGAGCGTGACTGAACTTTTTAATGGGCGTGTCCCCCAATCCCAGCTTACCATCAGTGTGAAGTCTTGCCCACCAGAGCTTCTTCCATGGGGTGTTTTATGATATTTTATATAGTGTTTGTTTGTCTAGCTGATGTGTTGTTGGCTATAAGAGCAAGTTACCATCTTCTGCACTGTTATGTTTGACAAAGTGCTGCAATGCATATTTTTACACTTGTAATAATATACACTTGTTGATTATGAAATTGTCATTGTAATCAGTAATGGTGCTTTTTGTTGTCATTTTTACTCCTAAATGTTCCAGCGTTTTAAAATATTCCAATGTTTTTAAATAATATTAGTTTAATAACACCGTGTGAAGGAGTTTATGGTCAGTCCAGCTGAGAGCTGTATTTTACTGTAGATGGGATAAATATTTTTAACTCCCACAACAGGTCAGATTTAACTCTTTCTGAACAGAGTTAAAAGGCCAAATCCCAGAAAATAGTTATTTTAACTCTTTCTTTCATAGAGTGTATTCAATGGTCATGCATATACACTTAAAATGAGTTGATTTTAACTCTCAGGGAGTTGTTTTCCCCCAAAAAAACAGAGTATGCTGTGTAGGGTGTCTTAAAAGGAGAAGCATCATACTTGATACAGACCTGCAACATTGAACCCTTGACCCTTTATCATTCTAAAACACCTCAGTTGGGTTTCTCAGAGTCCCGCCACGGTCCCAGGCTCTTTACCCAGTATAATGAGAGCGTGTCAGTGTGATACACATTATTTGTTAAAAGATATTACCCTTGATGCAGCCTCTCCCGGCCAGACCTTGACAGGAAGTAATGGGCCACTTTTGATAAACAAAGACACCAGAGTGCACATGCCCTTCTCTGACAGTGACTGAATGGGGGCAAGATGTACAGTGACAAGCACCGGCACATAGGTGCTCAGATACACACGTATACACACACACACACACAGACACACGCCGAGCGGTGTCCGCACACATGCTGATGGAGGCATTGTGACATGGACAGTGCAACAGACTGTCACTTCAGCTTCACCTGTGAGCAGCTTTTTTGACCACGATGAAATGCTCACCGCTGCTCTTTCGCGCCGCTGCCCTGGGAGAACATCACACTCTCCGACACGGCCGAGGCGAGAGAGCCTGTCAGCGCGGCTCACGAGCCGATAGAGCTAACAGCCAAGCCGTCCGGCCAGGGAAACTCGGCATAAACAGATGATTTAGTAGCGGCCTGGCTCGGTTCGTGCACGCTGTTTGCTAGATAGCCACCACTGCCAGGTCCAAGCACAGAGAGGACTATGCCAGCTACTGAATTTTATCAAGATTATCAAGATTGGCATGACTTATATATATATATATATATATATATATATATATATATATATATATATCATGTCTCATGACTTTGCACTGTCCCAAGGGAGCTAATAATTGCTGCTGCACTAACATGTAAGCACTGTAAGCCGGGATAGGTTGAATTTTTAAAAAAAATCTTAAGGCAACCAATAATTTGCTCCAATATTTAAAGTAATATTTACTGAAAATGTAAGTTAGTTAGACAAAAAACTTTTAGTTGTTATTCCAACACTATATTTTTTTTCATTGATCTTTATTTTTTATCAAGTGCTTTGCATGTTATGGTCCGGTAAACAGTATAGCATACAGCCAACACAAAGATAGTGTCACGCCCCCACACACAGCTCTATCTGCGATTCTGCACCACAAGACTACAATACCCAGAACACACCACAAAGAGACTCTGGCGATCATGTGACTCTACCAGGAAGTATTTCCCCTAATTACTGACACCTGTTTTACCGGATACTTAAGCTCACTCAGAACTCTCACTCCCAGCTGAGTATTGTTCGGTTTGTCCTGCATTACGACGCATTTTTCTGATCTCCATTTTGTTACTCCGTGTATTACCTTTTTTCCGTGTACCCCGACTTCGATTTTTGCCTGCCCTTTTTTCCGCTCTATTCGTGTTTTTCTGACTATTGGACCGTTTATACTACTTTGATTTTTGCCTTATCTCTGATATTGCCCTGCCCGTGTTAGACCCTGGACTGTGTACCCCTTTACGGTATGTTTGTCCCTGTATGCATCTGTTTTTCGGTATATACCCTGTTTTTTTCGACTACTCGCTGTACTGCCCCTTTTGCTATTAAACACTGTTGTTTACGTCTGCATGAGTTCTGGGTAAATATGACAGTTAGAATCTCAGAAAACAGTGCTTGTTCTTACAGCCTACAACATAGAGGCCAGGCAGTGAATCATAATATATGATCTACAAGTTTATACTGTAAAAATGAAAAAAAAAAACAAACAAACAAATCTTTAACTCAGAAAATTCATTTTTCATATGTATAAAAACTTCAAATCTTCGGTATCACCAACTTAAAAATTCACTTAATGTTTTTAGTTTTTAACTTAGGTTTTATGAAATGTGTATTGTGCGTTCTGCTGACTATCTTTTAGGATCAACAAAAAAAAAGTATGTTGTGTCATCGACATGTTTTACATTAATCAAACTCCATTAATCCAAACACTATATATTGTGCTACTTTAAATTAGCAACTGGGAACTGAGGATTTATGATGGTGAATAGAAGGTGGGAGGACACGCCCAATACGCAAATAGTGTCACCAACATCAGGTGAAAACCCCTGCAGAATTACTCAGTAGACCCCGTTCAGAGTAGTTGGCTTGGCCTCAACTAAAGTTCAACTACAGTATGTAAATTTTGCTAAAATAGTTTATTTATTCGAGCACATTTTAACAAGAAACTTAATAAAGTTAGTTGAGGTGATTAGTTTACTATAGTTTAAGGCAGAATTCGATATATTTGATCAGCTGACTTAAAAAAACACATTAAGGAGTACTTTAAGAATTTTAAGTTTTGTTGTTAAAGTGTACCTAAGGTAGCCAGGGGGAAATCACTTTACACTGAAGGTGATTCCTGCAGTGAATGTGGATGTGGTTTCGCTTGTGAGTTGCCTGTCTGTTTGCAAGGACAATTCCAGCCAGACACCACCGGTCACAATCATTCCCAATCACTATGGATGGTAATAATGCCTTCTGTGACACATTTCACTTAAACATGTGACACTTTGTATTAAGGAATGATTAATATCTGCTTTGGAAATACAGTGTCACGTCTGTCTAGCATACATTCTCAGGTTTCACTTAAAGTAAAAAATGTCAATAATACCCTTCGCCTTGCCATGAGCATTGTGGCCAAGATAACACCTCACAACTTATACAACTGTGGGCGATCCCAACCCGTCCCCTGAGATCACGCTTAATAATCAATTCACATACTGCTGTGGCAGGTCATTGTAAGTAATAAATAATATAAGTAAAAGCTCCAACAAGAGTTCTACAAGGAGACTTTAATGCTACATAATTTTTACCTATAAGCACTTTTAACCAAATGCCAGCTTCCATCCATCTTTATATTACCTCCTTTTACATGCCATGCTGCTGCTTTCAGTCACTGAGGTTTCAGGTGTTCCCCCCTTTTCCCTGTTGCCACCAGGTTGGTCCCATTTGATTGCCCAGGAAGTTGGCTTTTCCCCCAACCTTCTATGTATAATAGAATCTGAGAGGGTCCAATACTTTACTTCAAATCAGAGACGTTTTCTTCAGACATTGTTTCCTATCAAACATTTCAGTTTTAAACTTTTTTTGTCTTTTGTTTTCTTGCCTCTGGAGTGTTCTGGTACAACTAAGGTTTCCGATATTCTTTCTTAAGATAAAGGGAAGCATGACGTGTGTAGCAGAAGAAATACAGTAGCTTAGCGTGATAGCTGCTAGCATTCTCCTGCTTTATCTTAGTGATCTCCATAGGCAGAGTGCTCACTGTGGAGCCTTGGCCTTCTTATTTAATGTAGATTTATAGCTGGCCGTGCCGAGATCAATAGCAGAACAATGTGGAAAGATAGAGGAGAACAAGGACTCTCGTCGAGGTTCTGGACAGTAATGGCAGCCTCCCGCTAGGTACAAAGGACGGTGAAAAAATGCCTCGTGACAAAGTAAGGGGCATTCATCTGAAGCAGTTTGACAATTAGGGAAAAGAAAAAAAGGAGCAAAACAAAATTTTCTCTCGGAGGGAGGACGTTTTTCCGTATTTTTCCGAACCCCTCTTTCGGAAAAAAAAGAGGGATTGTCTGTCTGTCTGTCTGTTTTCAGGAAAATGCTTGTGGATTTGTGACAAAAAATACAGTAATCTGAGTAGAAAATAGTTTTATGCCAAATACGTATATATAACATTAAAACTAAAAACAGAAGCTAGGGGAGATTTTAATTGAAGAACGAGTGGGAGGGAGGGAGAGGGAGAGAAAGTGAAGAGGGAAAGAGAGGCTGAGCCAGACTGCACAGGGTTCTTTTGTCACCTGGGGACGCGTATTTGCCCATTAGATGTTGACCCGATTTAGAAGCGCAGCTGTGAAGGAACGCTATGTCAGACCCTTCCAGCATCTCCAGCCTTGCTCAAGCTTGCTCTCTTGCTATCTCTCTTTCGCTCTCTCTCTTTCCCTCACTCTTTGTGTGTGTCCCTCTCTTTTTTTTCTATGTTCTTCCTTCTTTCTTTCTTTCTTTCTTTCTCTCTCTCTCTCTTGCTCTTGTTGGACAGGCTGCTGTTGACACTGTAAGACTCTTGTTAAAAGTCAGAGTGCTCTTCTTTCTCGTCCTGTGTTGCTTCATCTCTCTCTCTCTCTCTCTCTCTCTCTCTCTTTCTCTCTCTCTCAAACACGCACTCACACATAATCTCTCTCTCTCACACAGACACACACTCTTTCTCTTTCTCTCACTCTCTCTCTCTCTCTCTCTCTCTCTCTCTCTAGGGTTGTGCCTTGCGTTCTGTCAAAAAGATGTTTGTCTGCCGTGCTTAGCATCAGGCTAAGAGGCTAAGGTGCCGTGGCCCAGTTGGGCTTCATTAGGACTGGGCCGTCTCCTCACGTCTTGAGGCACCGACGCCGTGCCACTCAAAATTAGGCTTATTAATGCCCCCTTCGCAACCCCCACCACCCCCCCAGCAACAGCAGCAGCCGCCCACCCCTTTATTTATGGCTGTGCGCAGAGCCATCCCCGTCGGTGGCCACTGAGGGACAAATCGGTTTGAGCACACAGCACAAGTCCAAAGCCATCCACGTTTGGGCAAACAATCTCTGGAGGAGGTGAAAGTGGACAGAACACCACAGCTTCCCTCTCTCTTTCTCTTTTTTCTTGCCCTCTCTGGCAAAGTGCTGCACTATTTCATCCCAGCACATATAATACAAGGCCGTCTGACGTCTGCGTTTGTTCAGAAAAAAAAGTTGGCACTCGGTTTCCTCCAGTAGTCATAATCCTCATCTTGCTCGATAAATCTTTCCTTTCCACTTTAAAAAACTGACAACAGACAGTGGAACACCTCTGAACCTTTTGTCGTAGTTTTCCACTTATTTTTCACTCTTTTCTCCTTTTTTCTTCACTGTTTTCTTCATATCCTTGACCTCAGCCTCTCCAGCGCTCATGCTGGTGTCCAGGGCTGGGGCACTGTAGTGAATAACACCGCTAAAATGTTTGGACATGAAACGTTAAACAGACGGCGATATGTGCCGCTCCCCCAAGGCTTTGCTCTCAGCCTACAATATAAAGTAAGTAAGTAACTATGTGTGTGTGCGTAAGTGTGTAAGTGTGTGTATGTGTGCCGAGAGGCCCTTCGACTCCCCAGGCTGCTCTCGCCACTGAGCCCCCTTTTAATCAACCGCGAGCGAAGCAGCATTCAGCGCCTTTCCACACCTTCTTACAGTAAGCCCACGCAAATCCCAGGCTAACTTTCACACATGTGGCGGGCTGAGCTGCAGGACTGTCGGGAGGGCTGCAGGGGACGTAACTTTAGCCCCACAGTGTGAGCACCACCTCACCACATCAAGCCAGTGGAATCAGTGGGCACTGCCATCTCCAATGCGGCCTTCTCGTGTGACGCGAGAGGAAAAACTCCAGCAACCAGGCGAGTGCTGGCTTTAATAGGGGATAGGGAAGGAATCGGCGGATTTCATTTCTTTCCGCAGGGCCGCAGGACGGAGCGGCTCCGGGTGATGGAAGCTGAAGCGAGACAGGCAGACTCGCGGAGGCCAGTGGAGCTGAACTTTCTTACGGAAAAGTGTCAGGCTCGTCTCGAGCACATCTCGCTCTTTTATGGAGATGTATTCCGCGTAAATGCGTCTCATGGGTGGGAGAAGGAAACAGCCAGTTGCGGAAAGCGGCGTCCTATTTTATTTCTCCTCCTCCCTCAGATGTTTCTATAAGACGGCTGTGTTTTATTAATCAAAGGAAGATCTTTTTTTGAAATATAAAGCCACTCATATAAACGCTCTTAGCTTCAAGCCGTTCACCACAGGATAAAGGGCGGTCAGAGCCGTAGCAGGGAGCAGCGAGATTTTTATTATTCTTTTTTTTTTTTTCTTCGGACTGAAGCGTCTTCTGGTTTGCATCAAAACACTATTGCCCTCTCACAGTCGAGGCGGTAACGCTAGAAAAGTAGCTGTTTTCTCTCTCGTTGGGGAGCGCCAACTCAAAGCAGTAACATTAGACCGGTGTGTCAGGAGCTCAAGGCCAAGCGCGGGAGCCTGCTAACCTCCAGTGTGTTCAGATATCACACATACATAAAAAAAATCACACACACACAGACACACACATATTGTGTTCCATTACTTTTGCAAAAGCTAAAGCACTAAAGTGGACTGACCTGCAGTCAGTTATGCATAAATTAATGTTGAATCTAGATGTGAATCTTTTGTCTGTTCACATGGACAATTCTAGACAGATGTCACTGGTCACAGTACAACTAGCCACAGATACTACTATCCATGGTACAACTGACTACAGAACTTTAACATAGGGAATATCCTATTCATCTGGCACCCACTATCAGTACCTGTAGGTGATTCCAAGCCGTCTCCTAAGGTAACACCTTATGATCAATTTACATGCTGTTTTACATATATCCCATGACTTTTGGCATGGGATATATGAATAGTATACAAGAATACAAGAATAGTATACTAGGACAGTTAACAGCTACAGAATATTTACATTAGGTTCTAGCAATTAGCATACTTTGTCCAGTCACTACACAATATACTATTAAATGTAATGGTGTGTTTACTCAACTGGCCTTAACTGAACTGTTACCTTAACCAGCCAAGTTGTATCCATTAATAGTTGATAGTTTTGATCACAAGAAAAGAAAAACCTTTTGTTTGATATTTTACATGCTTGCAAAATTAATATGGACATTGAATAATTGGTCATTGATTATGCACTTTCATTAAGTGTGCAAACAAACATGCATTTTTCGTTTACATTTACTATGAGACTGTATGGAAGCAAGATATTTAATATATTTCTGGTCAGCTTCATTTAATTTTTTTAAGGCATGCAAAACATTACAAAAAACATGGAACAGGGTAGTTACAGACTATAATGAAAAGATATTTTAAATATTTGGTACCACTTCAAAATAAGGCTACCTTTATAAAGTGTTTATAAATGGTTTACAATTCGTTTATTAATGGTTACTAATTAGGTTGTAAATGCCTTAAAAAACATCAATAATCAGTTATAACACATACGTAGAAAAGGCAACAATATAGATGGCTGTGTAATATAGTTTACTATTTGGCAAACAACAGGTCATTGTTGCCCTTTCTATGTATGTGTTATAACTGATTATTAATGATTTTAAGGCATTTACAACCTAATTAGTAACTATTAATAAACTAATTTTAAACCATTTATAAACCCTTTATAAAGGGAGTCTTATTTTAAAGTGGTACCCAATAATTAATTAATAACCAAAGAAAGAGTTTGCAGGTTTTTCCATCTATTGTGCATTGTATAGTTAAAGATTAACATCTTTATCAAGTACTGCAATGCAGAGCAAAACAGAAGCTTAAAGTTTATATTGTGTGTTGAATTCTGTGAGCTTGGTGCACTCTGGGATGGATCTTCACATAATAGAAACGTGTGTTTTAAACATATTGTGTTTAATGCCAAAATAGTAGCTATACAAGTGGGTTTTTTATTAAAATCAATGTAAAAAGGTTTTATTGAAAGTCTTTTTTCAATCAATCAATCAATCAACCTTTATTTTCACTCAGTAAATACATTGAGGGTAACCCTCATTTTCAATGTAGCCAAGCTTACATAAAGTTACAGGGATTGAAAATTAAGTTCAAATTATAAAAACAAGCAAACAATGTAAGATTTAATTAAGGAAAAATAAAATAATTCGAAATAAAAGGATATGCAAACAGGCTAAAATGTAGAGCAATAAAACAAAGAGATAAATACGTAGAATAATAACATTTAAGCACAGAAAAAATATATAGTAATAAAACATTAAAAAATAAAGGACTAAAATTACCACAATTATAGAAATGTAAATGATGGAACTAAAATGAATAATAATAATAATAATAATAATAATAATAATAATAATAATAAGTAAAAAATATATTAAGAAAACATAAAAGGAAGAAAATAAATGAAATAAAATAAAATAAAAACGTAAAGGTCAAAAGTAAAAGCAGTAACAAAAAAAATTAATAAAATAAATAAAATAAAAGGGCTAAAAGGTAAAACATAAAATTAGATTAAAAAAAAAAAATTATTAAATAAATAATTAAAATCTGACCAAGTGTAAAGAACCTCTGACAGATATACGTAAAATATGTCAAAATGCTCAAATAAAATCAAAACTGGATATAGCACGTTTTGTCCTGACAGTCACAATATGCTCCATAATGACAGTGACGCACGTGAGATGATGAAATATGGTGCGCACAGGATGATCAGGGTGATCTAGTGGGCTGTGGCGTGGGTCAGCGTAGAGTAGAAAGAGTCTGGAGATGTGAGTGGAAGACCAGTCAGAGCTAGTGTGTAGCAGTGGAGGAAAGAAAGAGAGAGAGAGAGAAGGCAGGGCTGCAAACAGCGGGCCGAAAGCCCCCTAGGCCCTTGATCATGCGGCCTCTTCAGATGAATTACTTATTAGGGAATATGTGCAGAATGTGGGGCTCCTTCCAGGCTGTGATCTCCCTGCCAGTTTAGCCAAAGTTCCTCTCCTCGACTCAGCCCGACTCTTTATCTGGCATGACTCTGAGCCCCGAGCTGTCCACCAGACCAACCCAGAGAGAGAGATAGAGAAAGAAAGAAAGAAAGAAAGAAAGAAAGAAAGAAAGAAAGAGAAATTAGAGATTAGAATGACAGAAAGAGAAAGAATAAAAAACAGAGAATAAAAAGAGAGAGAAAGAAAAAAAGTTAAGAAAGAGAGAAACTTTGGCAAACTATCGTCAATCACTATAATATGGAGCTACATTAATAAAAGCCACTAAAATTATTATGGTGTAAAACAGAAGCCTTATGATAACCATGTCCAGAGGCTAAGTTGTCCTCGCTGGGCTCAGATGCATCTGGGATGGATAACCACTTATTGGTGAAAGTATTGTAGTGACAAATCAGACAAAATCTAGATCTTTAAATAGATTTTTGAATTATTTTTGCACTGCCGACCAGAGAAGAAAAGGACAATCCAGACTGTTATCAGCAAGAAGTCCAAAAGCCATGGTTTCCCATGGTACAGGTTTGCATCAGTGGACTTCCTATAGCAGAATAATGCAGAAGAGTACATTGAGAACATGAGAGTAATATATTCTGCTTTTACAGGGACATCTATGGATCTGTTTTTCCACAAGACAACGCAAAACCACACGCTGCATACATTACAAAGGGATTTTGGATTGGCCTCTCTGCAGTCCTGACCTATCCCAAAAGAAACTGTGGATAATAAAAAAAGCTTCCTCATAATAGTGTTGTAGTTCTTGAGTCCAGGCTCGGTCTCGAGATCATAAACGACCAGTCTCGGTCTCGTCTCAGAATCAACCTTGTTTGGAATCGGTCTTGTCTTGTCTTGGTCGGACTCCAACACTGTGGATGACACCGGCCGAGACCAAGTCCTCTCTCTGAGGTGAAGTTCATTCAAAAAACCTAATCAGTTCTTTCTCTATGTGCCTAAAATCTGCACACAGATTGGCTAACAGTGAAAAACAAGCGACTCACGCCCTCGGCCAGTATCCAATCAATGAACACCTTTTGTTTGGAATTCGCTAGTTGCACGGGATGACGTGTTACTAGTTCAGTTTTTTTTTTGAGGGTGGATTAGTAGATTTTACTAGTCTAATTTAATTTAGTAATAATTACTAGTTGGATTTTTGCCACGTTTTTTTACAGTATATTAAAAACAAATGGAATTTGATTCAGATAACTTCATGTGGTGACTTCTGATCAGTGATGGGAGTAGTGGCGTTGAAATAAACAGCGTTGCTAACGTCGTTACTTTTTTCAGTAACGAGTAATCTAACTAATTACTATGACTGTCACTATAATGCTGTTACCATTTCCGACACCCCGTTACTGCACGTTACTTTAGCCGCTCTATGAACTTTTTTTTTACTTTGCGCATATAGACAAAGGCGCAAGTGTGTGTGTGCATTGTGTGTGTGAGTCACAAGGGAGGGGAGGATGAGGTAACCCCCTAAGCAATGATTGGCTAAGGTATAGTACAATTACGTCTTCAGCCAATCAGAGAAAATAAGTGGGTGGGTGTTTAGAACGCATGCAGATTGGCGGATGTTTACAGCGCATAGCAAGAGATGGCAAGCATCATTTTGATAAATACAGATACTTTAATGTATTTATGGTCTTGGTCTTGACCCAGACTCGACTACTAAAAAGTCTTGGTCTTGATTCGGACTCGGCTCTAGCGGTCTTGACTACAACACTACCTTATACTGTTGCGCACCTTAAAAAGTGTTTGCAGGAACAATGAGATAAAAATAACTCCTTCATCACCTCTTTCATCACCTGTCTACCAGACCAACCCAGAGAGTGAGAGAATGAAAAAAGAGAGACAGAGAGTGGGGATTAGAACGATAGAGAGAACGAATGAAGTATAGACAAAGAATAAGAGAAAGAGAAAAAAAGGGAGACAGTAAGAAAGAAAGAGACAGAGTGCAGAGTGTGAGATGAATAGAGAGAGAAGAAAAGGTTCTCCTAACGGTGGCTTTGGGCAGACTGGGGCCGTTCTGACACGTGTAGAACCACCGCAGCCACACTAACAGAGAAACAGACGCTCAGACAGACACTCAGACAGACGCGCAGACCGCACTGTGCTTTCCCTTCTTACGGGCAGCGCTTTCTGGGCCGGGGCAAAGTTGATATGGTCCGTGGTGGGCGGTCTGATGTTCAGCCAAGGAAAATCGATTAAGCAAAACCCACCGAATCAGGTTGCGTGAGAAGCCGGTGCCCGCGGTGGGTGACATTAAAAGCAGAGGCTGGCACGGGCCGGGCTGCAGCTGATGGAGAGACTGCTTGCCTTGCTTAGGTAAACAGGCCTGTGTTATATTTTCACCAGACCGCCGCTGAGGAACAGCAAAGAGCAGTGGCACAGATGGCTTTGCAAAAAAAGAGAAATTTCCAGCCATAAGCATTAAGATCCTCCGATGAAAGCCAGATTGGGACCCAGAGAGCAAAGCCGAGAGACTGAAGCTCAAATAAAATATTAGCCTGTGAATAATCAATACCTCAGGAGGCATTCATAAAAAAAAAAGAACGGAGTATTGTAATGATTTTCACAGGTGTAAAAACCTTTTTCCAAATTTCACAATGTCTGTCCTCTTATTGCATTCCTGAATATAATGGTGCCAAAAAAATCACTTTTGGTGTCCTGAAGTACCTTTCTGCAGATGGTTCTTTAAAGGAATCTCTAGTGCTTTTCAAGCAGGAATACAGTTTTTCATTAAATGCATTATCACCCACAGTGGACAGTGCAGTGGGTGTTAATGATCGAGAAGAAGTAATTTCCATGTTCAATGCAGGAGATCCCAAGCACATTTCCCACAGGTCAGTGCAGAATTCTTTAGATTCCATGGGAGTTCAATTTCTTTGGAGTAACGCAAACAAAAAAAAAATCACTTTTGGTTTCCTGAAATACCGCTACCTCTCTGCAGATGATTCTTCAAAGGAATCTCTAGTGCTTTTCAGCCTAAACTCTCGAATACGTAGAATAGAGTTACTTAACTCAGACAATAATTTCTTAAAAAAACTCATTGCACATAGAAGTGACTGCCTGTGAGCTGATATAATACATAAGAGTGTTTTGAGGCCATGAGTTTTCTTTTCTTTTACTAAGTGCAGAAAAATATGTATAAATATCTCTACTATTTCAAAAAGTCATAGAATAGTACTGTACGTATGAAGTCTTACCTCAGGGGACGGCTTGGGAACACACTTGTATAAGTTGTGAGGGGATAATACCTTGTTGTGATGTTGAAAAGATGACTTTTGCATGCAAACAAACAATAAAAACACACCCCACATAGCTGCAAAACTCTGCATGCATTATGCCTCAGGTAGCTTTTTATCTATTTTATAGATCTATAGGCAAGCCGTCATTCACTGTGCATTGTGCTGCTTGATTTAGTAAGTTTCAGTGTGTCTTCACTATCGTAACAGTGGGAAAAGTAAGCTTTGTGTGGATGAGTCATGTACTCATTCTCTCAATTAATCACTTGCCATTTCCTTTAATAGTCAGATGCACTCTGACTTTGGCAGATTGCTATTTTAACAGTGCAGAGCTTCTGCGATTTTTAGCAGAGGAGACTGACCTGCTCATTCATGCTGTGAAGGTACACAACTGTTGTCCAGGCGCACCTGTGTTTTCCATTGTCAAGATAGCTATACGTCAGAAATGTACCTGGACCTACCTCACTTCCAAACCACCACAAATTAATGGACAGAGAGAAGCATAATGGTCACTTCAACAAATTTTATCAGTGAGCATTGCCTTAGTTCCAAACCAGGTTCTGGGATTTGGTTTTTGAGCTGAGCTTCAAACTGGTATTTTTCAGCAGGATAAAGCTCACTCATATATATTTAATGATTTTCCAGGTATGTGTCAACCAAATTGAGATTGCAACACGTACTGTACTTGGACTACCTAGCTGTGAGATTTATTGGAAAATTTGCTTTTATTATAGCTTTGGCAATCTGTGAGTGTGCAGGATCTACAGATACAGCTGCAACATCTGTGGGTAACCTGTATGCCTCCATGCCTGACTGTATCGCATCTTGTATCCAGGCTAGTGGAGGTCCAACAGGGTACTAGAGCCTCCTTTAAATAGTTTTGTTCAAACAGTTTTCCCTAATTAACTCCGAAATAAACTTCTTATCATCATTACAGTGTGTCATCATTTCATTTATACATACAGTCTAACTTTACGTTCGATTCCAACCACAGACTCCTTTATGGTTATGAGTTATTTTTACATTTTGTCAATGAGTGTATAAATATATATATATATATATATATATATATATATATATATATATATATATATATATATATATATATATAATAAGGCAGGATCGTGGCTGGGTCACACTCGTCTCATAATGCTTCTTAAACAGTACTCCTTATTATGTCCTTAATAGTGATAACTGGATAATAAGCCTGCAGTTGCATTAAGAAGGCTAAGCCAGAGGCTCTGTGATCACATTCCCCCCTCATAAAACATACTGTACAAGCAAACACAGCGACAGCAGGCTGTGTGTGTAAACTGCGGTGAGTGAGAGCATGTGAGGGGGGCCTCTGTGTATGTGTGTGTAAGTGTGTGTGTGTGCCTGAGCACAGAGAAGCGATGTGTGATTTACCTGTGGGCTGCAGCCACACTGCTCCTAACACACACTGGCAGCACGCGGCTCCGGGCCACTTCAGCACCCCGCGCAAATCCAAAGTGAAACAATCATTCCGCGCAACTTCTGCTTCTGTCCTGTTGAGAAATGTAATTTAAGGCCAGTGAACGTGACCCTCGGGTTATTCTCTCTCTCCCTTTCTCTCTCTCTCTCTTTCTCTCTCACACACACATACACATACACTAGGCCGGGACTGCAGCTGTGTCTCCTTTACACACTGTGGTATGAGAAGGGCAGGAGCTAAGTGAAAATAATGGGGTTAAAAAACAATCGCACTACACAGAGCGACCCCCTCCATTGTAGAGAGAGAGAGAGAGATAGAAAGAGAGAGAGACAGAGTGAGAGAGAGAGAGAGAGAGAAAGAAAGAGATGGAGAGAGAGAGAGAGAGAAGTGTGTCAGTGGTCAAATCAAGAGATTTCCTCTGGATACCACAGAGAGTTGAAAAAGGGCATAAGAGAAGAAATAGATACATAAAGATAAGGAAGAGAAAGAAAAAAAAAAATCCGAGCATGATTAGTTGCCCTAGATTTTTAAATTTATCTCCTGTTTTGGGCATTAAGTAAAATAACCAAAGTAATATAATCAACTGGCCCCATTACTGAAAGTTCCCATGTAGGGCAATTGAACAAAGTGGCGTCCTCAAAGTGTGAAGGAGCTGAAATGAGGTCGTTCCTGGGAGCCATCGGTAATGAACCTCGTCACACGGGGAAGCACACGCGAGTGTGTGAGCGTGAATGCGAGCAGGCTGGGGAGACCTGAGAGCGAAACCGTGTAGCGCACAGCACACACAATCACATGGCACGACTCATGCTAATGTAAAGCGCTAGGGGTTACGCTAGGCTAGCGCCCAGGCCCGTGTGCTGCTGAACTTCCATACATACAGAACTGTACAGAACCTGTGCAATACACTGGAGCTTCTTTCTCTCTCTCTCTCTTTCTTTCTTTATCTCTCTCTCTTTCTCTAATCTAGCTAATATTGGAAATGTACATTATATCAGCACATCATCAGCTGTAAACTAGCATCAGAAGGGTTAAATAGAAACAGGAGGAGAGGAGTCTAATATTTTTCTATCCTTTTCTCTCTCTTGTTTGGTGTAAAACTTTCCTGTACTGCTAGTTGTGATCTAGCTGATTGTGCAGCTGTGTGTATATGATGCTTTATCAAGGCTGAATCTCTCTGGACTAAGTAAAAGTGCTGGGATAAGGCAAAGAGCCTTTTTTCTTCCCTGTGAGTAATCTGCGCACTTTTGTTCTATTAACCCCTGCAATGCAAACCCCAGGTCACAGCTGACCAGTGAAGCCTTTTTTTTTCTTCTTCTTTGTAAAATGTTATGTTTGTAGATCAATTTGTATTACAGAAAATAATATTCTAATTCATATTTGTATTAGCCAGTAGAATAGGACTCTTTTGGGCTGATGTAAACTATGTAAATGTAAACTATGCTTGACCAGTGCCAGACTTTAGAATTTAATCAAAAGGAAGATGGAGGGTCATAAGCAGTCAAACAAAGCTGAACTGCTTGAATTAATGCAGCAGGAGTGGCAAAAGATCAAAAGACCAAAATCAGTGTGAAAGACTGGTGGAGATAATGAAGGATGTGATTTGAAAAAAAAAAAAAAAAAAAACAGGCTTATTCCACAAATATTGATTTCTGAACACTGCCTGAGTTAAAACATTTGTGTTTTTGCTTCTAAATGATTATGAATTTGTTTTCTTTGCATTATTTGAGGTCTGAAAGCATGGCAACTTTTTATGTATGTTGATTATTTCTCTTTTTCCGTGTATAAATGCTGTAAATGACAATGACAATGACAATGATGTAGCGTTTTTTGCAACACCCACTTTCAAGACTTTCTATGCTTTAAGGTTAAGTCGGTACCACTTTAAAATAAGACTACCTTTATAAAGGGTTCATACATGGTTTACAATTAATTTATTAATGGTTACTAATTAGGTTGTAAATGCCTTAAAAATAATTAATAATCAGTTATAACACATATGTAGAAAGGGCAACAATGACCTGTTGTTTGCCAAATAGTGAACCCACAGCCATCTATATTGTTCCCCTTTCTATTAATGTGTTATAACTGATTATTAATGATTATTAAGGCATTTACAACCTAATTATTAACAATTAATAAACTAATTGATTGTAAACCCTTTATAAAGGTAGTCTTATTTTAAAGTGGTACCGTGAAGTCTGACAAATGAAAAAATGAAGGAAAAAAAAAAACTGTTTGGGACTATTTTGCCTTTAAAATGGCCTGATCACACCTCTCCATCCTGTATATTATTAACATAATCTTTCAAAATTATGGCAAAACAACATTTCAAACCCTAATCAAAGCCTCTGTAGTTCTTTTATGCAATACACTCCTGTGATGTCTATAATAAACGCATTAAACACTTTGGATGCCTGACAAATATCTCCAAAATGTTAATTAATATGGTGCTATGCGTCTTCTTCTTTCTCTGGAAAAAAGCATTACCCACCAAACCAAACTGACTGACTTTGTTTTATGCGAGAATGCATAATGCAATTCATCATTTTGAAAAGGCGATGACTTTCCCCTTTAAGAATTAGCATATAAGTGCAGATACAGTATCCTGGCATATGGCTGGTGGAGTCTTTATGGGGCATTAGCGGGTCAGCTGAAGAGCAGGGCTGGATGCGTACGCGGCTGGCCCTCTGTGGGACGTCCAAAGGACTAATTAAATTTCCCTGCACATCCCGGACACGCTCGGCCCCACGGAGCCCCACTGGTCTGGAGAGAAACGTCGCATTCCTGCCCTAATCGAATTAACTCGCCCCATTTTGGCAAATAAACAATACTTATCTGGACATAGATCATATGGCCAGTGGAGGCAGACACAGTGACCTCGCGCGCTGATCAATAAGCGCAGTGGAGCGCCACATGTGTTTCAGGGACGGGTGGAAATACAAACACTGCTTCCTATGCTTTGCACACTGACCACACACACACACACACAGAGAAAGAGACAAAGAGCTGGCTGACACACTGGACAGTCACAGATTTTGAGGAATTTTTTGAGGAAAAATGCAGTATATTTTTTTGTGTGCAGTATTTGAAAATAAAAGCAAGGTCAAAAGGCAGTTCTGTCCTGTGGAAGGAGTAAAAACACGGCCTTTAAGAAGAGGAAGTTGTGTGAATGTGAAGCAAACCCTGCGAAGATAATAATGCTTTTAAAATGAGCGGATTAGACGGATACACTGTAATAACAGAAAGTGGGCCACTGAGAGGCCTAGCGGGTCAAGAGGTCAGGGCCACTGCAGTTAGCACAAATGCCAGAGAGTGTGTGTGTATGAGAGTGAGTGTGTGTGTGTGTGTATGTGTGTGTGAGAGAGAGAGAGAGAGAGAGAGAGAGAGAGAGAGAGAGAGAGAGAGAGAGAGAGAGAGAGAAAAGATGAAGACATGAAGGTTTATTTTATTATTAGCATTGTTGGCTAGGAGGAGCTATTGGCCAAAACCAGGTTGACCTTATGTGCTGGCCATGGCAGAAACATCTGCAGGTCACACACACACACACACACACACACACACACACACACACACACACACACACACACACACACACACACACACACACACACACACACACACACACACACATGCATGAGGCAAAGTTTCTGTACAGAGGACTGCAAGGCAGACTGTGAAAAGCCTGGCCCTGATCTCTCTCTCTCTCTCTCTCTCTGTCTCTTTCTGTGTGTGTGTGTGTCTATCAGTCTATGTGTGTGTGTGTGTGTGATTTGAGTGTGAGCGAGCGAGAGAGAGGTGGCAGTGTTAAACTCAGTAACAGTGGCAATCTTGAGAGAGCTTTGAAGGCACCAGACTCAGACGTCTTCAAGGAAGTCTGCTAATTACTCCACACTGCAAATCAATAGCTCTCTCTAAGAAAATATATAAAAAATACTGCCATTAGCCGTCCTCCTCTGTCACGTTCTCTCTCTCTCTCTCTCTCTCTCTCTTTCTCTTTCTCCTTTCCCCCCATCTTGCTTCTGCTGTAGCACATGGAGGATGAGTGGTGCCCCTCTGCCGGCATTTTAATTGTGGCAGCAATCAGCGAGATTCACAGGAACTCATTAATATGCAGATTTACAGCATCTTTTTGCTGCCACTTGTTCCTTTTTTCTTTAGAGAGATTTCACATAAATTACCATTGAAGTGTTTCATAATTGCTTGTATAAAGAGTTAACATAAATGCACAACGCGCGCTATTTGATGGCTAATTTTAGCAGCGGCTTCGCCCGCGCTCCCTAATACCACGATTTACGCGCCCTGATTGATGCGCGGCACAACCAGCATTTTCCGCTTCATTAATAAAGATATATGTATTTTTTATTTATTAATGTGTGACGTTCTGTACATACGTGTCTATTTATAATACAATTAGTGAGTTATTACAGTGTCACATTGCATCGGGATGTGCGCGGCGCGCGAGCTCCGGCGACAATGCCCTCCTTAAATGCACTTGTGATTGCAGAGCCATCCAGGCAAAGACAAAAGCAGTTTTTGTGTGGAAACACTAGGAGGAGATTAAGGCTTATTTTTCCCCATTGTCTGGGAGAAGGGAGGGACTAAATTAGACTCATCGCCGTCGTGCTCGCCACATTAACACCGTATAAAACCTGTGCTGCACACAGTCCATTGCAGTTAATAGTCAGATAATGGGAGAGAGGAGGAGGAAAATGCTTCTATTAAATCATTGTTTAATACTTTTTTTTTTCTGAATGATTACTATAGTGTGATAACTATGTTAAAAACAGACACTGCTATATACACCCACAGATCAGCCATAACATTAAAACAATGTACTCCACAGGGCCTTGTTGAATATGTTCTGTAAAACCTGGCACCAAGATTTTAGCAGCAGATCCTCACCAAGTCTTAATATATATATATATATATATATTTTATATATATTATTTCATTTATTATCTTCGTAATGACTTTTCTATCGCTACAATTCACCTGTCAGACCTCTATTTCTTCTATCACTGAGTTCTATCACTATCACTGCTGAAACTGAGACACAATGTTCAATGTTAAGCTGAGCTAAAGGCATAGCCATGTGGGTTAGCCAGACCTGAGTCTTCCAATACTGGTTGTCTCCAGTTTTCTTCAGTTTCCCAGTGAGTTAGACCCTCTGAACTCTAGCATACCTGGTGCATTTAGAGCTAGGTAGCCAAAGACCAGGTTGCTTGTTTTGTTTAACCATGACTTGTGTGTGCTTATTTTTTCTGGAGCAGACCAGAATGGGACCAGAACACACTACAATGTTTTGGGCAATGTTCTGGTGGGAAACCTTGGTTCTAAATTTCATGTGAATGTAGTTTAACGCTTGTTTTAGCCCAACTAGACACCACCAATAAAAACTAGTGCTACCTAATGACAACAGACAGTTTAGTAATGTTAGTTTAGTAATTTTAGGAACATGGCAAAAGTGTTCAAAGTGTTGATTTGGCCTTAAAATAGTCTAGGTCTTATTCTCATTTTAGAAATTAAGTTCGGAAATGAATATCTGATATAATAACCCTGGTTTTTAATCACAGTTTTCATGCATCTCGGCATGTTCTCCTCCACCAGTCTTACACTGATTTTGTATAACTTTATGCCGCTCCAAGAATGAAAACCAAGAATCTTCCTGTTGATTATATTCTAGAGGTTTTAATTTGGTAAAAATCAAAGATCATCATAATTTTTAAGTGGTCTCTCATTTTTTTTCCCAGAGCTGTATATATATATATATATATATATATATATATATATATATATATATGTGTATTGTTTGCGTGTAGCTTGCCTTTTTTTTTTTTTTTTTTTTTTTTTGAGAAAATGATCCGTCATACAAATTTCATCTTTGTATGACGGATCATTAACTACCTCTCCAGTTTGATAGTTTGGGTGTACAGGGCCCAAAAAGCAAGAGAAACCAAACCAACGATCCACCAGTTATTTCCTCTCTTTTATGAAGTCACTTTCTGCACTGCTGCCACCTTCTCCTCCCTCTCGGCCTCCGACGTTCAGAATGTCTTCCGATGTTCGCGTCTATGAAATTAGCTTCTGAAAGGAGAGTTAATCGAATTTTTTTGCGGCAAGGATTCACGACACCCTAGCTGGGCACCGCGGCTGGCCTCCGAACACAATAGGTGCTGTAAATAATGATAGAATGTCAATGGCCGTATTGCGTTACAGTACACAACAGGCAGTAAATGGAGTTATTCAGATAGTTTGGGGTCAGGCGCGCTGCTCCGCCACCCCGGGCCCGGCGATACGGACACAATGTCTCCGTGTCTCTTTTACACACGCGTTTACACCTCGTGGCTTTGTGTGAATGGGAATGCGGAGGGAATTTTGTGTCAACTGCATTATTCGCGGCGTGGATTTGTATATCCGCCGCCGTATTATTTACCGTCTTCTCTATTACACCTATATCCTATTCCAGAAGTTGTGGAGGAAAAGTAATTGCGCGCCGGGTATCTGCCTGCATTATCGGCGCGCGGTGGCGTTTACTGTAAATTGATAAAGGACATTATACACAAGGCACATTGTGCAGGTGGAATGGAGTTTTTCTCTCTCAGACAATAAAGGGAGCATGCTTTGCAGTCGTCACATGACCTGCTCGTTCTGAGCGAGGGGGGCAAAAGATAACACCAGTCCATCTGCCTACTGGCAGTCAAACTTGTACATGTACAGACTTCCTCTGTACTGCTCTGTCTGTGTGTGCCTGATTTTGCTATGCTTTACACAATGGAATGGGACGTGAATGCGTCTAGGCAGGGATGTGGTCAGTGTATTATTATTCTGAGGGCCAAAAAAAAAAGGATTTCGTTTAGTTTCGTTTAGTTTGGTTTCGTTTAGTTTGGTTTGGTTCAGTTTGTCCAGGTTGTTTCTTTCTCTGTATCTCTGTATTTGTGTGTATATGTGTGTGTGTGTGTTCATGTGAGTGTGTGTGACAGTATGTGTGTGGTTGAGCGGCGGGGCGGGGAGCTTGTGGGAGTGAGGGGCCTCACTGGAGCGAAGCCTATGAATCCTGGCAGCATGAGCGCAGACAAAGTCAAACTGCTGCTCACACATATTTGGGGAGATATTTAATTAAAAGTGGATTACAAGAGTGTTGGATAAACAAAGATCAGATTAACAAATAACTGTACGCTATTTTCCCATTTGCCAATGCAAATTTGACTTTGTGGCTAGATCCGTGACACAGAAGAGAAGATTTATGACACTTCCAGAATATTAAGTCTTGCGTCTGGAAACGAGTTCGAGGCGGCAAAAGTTTTCGCAAGAGCTGATAAATCCTCCCACCTGCCAGAATAACCTTCAGCGACCGTGTTTGCGCCCGCTCATCAATCGCAGATATATCTAAATGTTAGACCGAGCATGCAGGCAGGCTGCAGTGAAGTCCTGTCTATCAATCAGTCAGTCACAGCCTTTCGTAACACACACACACACACCCTCATACACACATACACACACACACACACACACACACACACATGCGCTGTTTTAACTCTACGAGATGAGGCACCCAGGTAGAAAACACATTGCACCACGATCATGAACCCCCCCTGACCTACGGCAGTATGCACGCCTCTGTTTGGGCCATTCTAATTGGAATTTAAATTGAGTTGGACTGGGCTGCAGTGGTTCACTGAGGCCTAGAGAATAGCAAGGGAATTTTCTCTCTTCTTATGTATTTTTTTTCCCTACCTAGTTTCTCTCCTCTCCTTTCTGAGGCAGGAGTTTCTTTTCTCGCTCTTTTCTCCTCTTCTTTTACTTTCGACACCGCCTGACCTTGCCGTGATAGACTGCCGGACTTTGTGACTGGGCACCGCGAGGTAGCCGGTCGCTGAGACAGAGATGAGGAGAGGGGGGGAAAAAAAATGGATTTATTGACTTGCGACTTTGACTCAGGCTGATGTATCAGAGCCTGTATTATGGGGGATGATTAGGTTGCGGGATGTCAGGGACAACTTAATATAAATGAACCCCAAACATCGCTCACGCCCCACCCTACCCCCTAACCCCCCCCTCCGTCCGACAAACAGCCGCCGCAGATCCAGAGAGCGCTCCAACTCAAACATATGAGCGTGGTGATGGGATGAGAGAGAAAGAGAGAGAGAGAGAGAGAGAGAGAGAAGGAGAAGGCTGAGACTGAGGGATCAGACACCCAAAGCCCTGTATCATCAGCTCCTCTGGAGAGTCTAGTCCTGCTGGGGCAGTCAATCTCTGCATAGAGAAAAAGAGAAAGAGAGAGAGAGAGAGAGAGAGAGAGAGAGAGAGAGAGAGAGAGAGAGGGGGAGAAAAAAAGCGAGAGACACTCAGGAAAAGTAAATAATAGTATAGGGTATTTTTTTTTTCTTTTCAGGATATGAAGATAAAACCTCTCCTTTATGCTTCACCTCATAACCCCCTCCCTGCCTTTACTCAGCACTATCAATGATCAGTTATGGATACAACAACAAACTTAAGACAAACAAAGACTTAAGACTCATGAAAACAATGAGCCCCATTCACCATCCATTCCTAAAAAGGTTTTGAGGAATGTTTTCTTGTTTGAGAATCAATCAATTAATAAGGACAGTGGGATCCACTGTTAGAAGAGCGTAGCTGTGAAAAATTCTGCACTTTAAGTTTTGACATTTTTGATTTCAGGACTTTTATCAAGAAGAAATCTAAGAAAATTCTTAGAAAGATACAGTACTGGTGAATGAGGCATGAAGGTCATTGTACTGTAAGGGGCATGCTGCCTAGTCAATGTAATGTTTTGGACCTTACAAAATTTGAAATGAACCTATGTGAAGTGGCTCTCATTTTCTTGCAACTCCTTTTTTTTTTTTTACCACTTTTTACTGTCAGTCTAACAACCAGTATTTGAAAAATGGGTATCACTTTAAAATAAGATTACCTTTATAAAGAGTTTATAAATGGTTTACAATTAGTTTATTAATGGTTACTAATTAGGTTGTAAATGCCTTAAAAATCATTAATAATCAGTTATAACACATAGGTAAAAAGGGCAACAATGACCTGTTGTTTGCCAAGTAATGAACCCACAGCCATATATATTGTTGCCATTTCTATGTATGTGTTATAACTGATTATTCATGATTTGTAAGGCATTTACAACCTAATTAGTAACCATTAATCAACTAATTGTAAGCCATTTATAAACCCTTTATAAAAGGTAGTCTTATTTTAAAGTGGTAGCGAAAAATGTAAGTGAAACAGATTCTTTGTTTAAAAGTTTGCTTATAAAACACAAAAGTAGACACTGGACTTAAAATGTCTCAGTAAAAAAAACTTGCGTATAACTGACGGAAGCCAACAATACAAAAAAAGTTATTTCCAATTTATACATTACACATTTATAAATGATGCATTTCAAAAAGTACAATTAAAAAAAAAATCTTATTCAATTATTTTCACCACATTTTAACCTCCAAGTGAATTAACCCATAACTGGCTCTTACATTGTGAATACAGTCATAATTCTACAATTGTAAAGTACAAAAAACAAAAATGACTAAAAATTACAGTCAGGTCATAAGTATAGTATTTGGATACTTTGTATATTTTATGTTATTACAGATTCAAAAGTAATCAGATATAATCAGATTGTTTATAGTGGTTGTTTGGAAAATAACGATGGGATCTGTTCCCTCATTATTCTATAATATATATATATATATATATATATATATATATATATATATATATATATATATATATATATATATATATATATATATATATAATATAAAATAGAAAAATATAAAAATATAAAAAGCCTAGTAGATATGTTTTAATTATACAATTGTTATGTAGTCCAAAGAGAAATGTAGATGAGGAATGTTTCTCATGATTCTCAAAAGCCTACAATCAAAAGATGTCTGTCTTCTTTAAAATGTAAACATAAGGGCTAACACCAATATGCTAACCATTCTGCTAACACTCGAGAACATAAAAGCCAGATTAGCCTGCTTGAAATAATCTCAAATGCTAGCCCAGGTTTGGAACAAAAGATTATTAAACCATCTTTAGACAGAAGAAACAAGATTAACATGATCTAAGAGAGAAGGGTTCATGAAATCTGTCAAACATGGTGGAGGCAGCATTATGGCTTGGTCATACTTGGTTGCCAATAGAAATAATATTTCTACTAGTATTTATTAATAATTTGACTGTTGAAGAAGCAGATCAAATTGTAGTTCATGTACAGTATGTTGGTGAAATGTTGTAAAAAAGATGGGACACAGTAGTAGTGCTTGACAGAATGGATTTTGAATGACCTAAAACATCTTGCAACTCATTCTTGCTGTGTACTTTCCAATCTCATCACATCCTGGCTCCAATTAGCTCTTAGGTAACACTTTATTTTAAGGAGCACAAATTAGGCACAAATGTATGTCTTATTATTTGCTTAGCTTAATAAAGCCTTAATTATACATTTGTAAATGATTTATTCACTACTTGTTAGGCTTTATTCTGTGTTATTGGTGCTTAATTAGGGGTCTGTTATGTGGAAATGATGAATAATGGCTGTATTAGTTCTTATAGTGCACAATAAACAGTTATGTTAGCACCCTGTTAAGCAGATTATTAAGCATTAACTATATTAAGGTTATGGCTGTGCTGGAGTTTACTGAGTTAATAAGGGGTTAATAAGTCACTAATAGACCAAGATGAATAATGGAATAATGGAATAATGAATAATGGAATAATTCAACATGGGGATCGCAGATAATGTGCTGTCATGGTTCAGATCATACCTCACTGGGCGCTCGTTCATGGTGTCGTGGCAAGGACAGCTGTCCTCAGCCTGCTCCTTATCCACTGGGGTTCCCCAAGGTTCGGTACTGGGACCCCTTTTTCTTCTCCATATACACCACCTCTCTTGGTCAGGTTATCCGCTCACACGGATTTTCCTACCATTGCTTTGCTGATGACACCCAGCTATACCTGTCGTTCTCACCTGAAGATCACTCAATCTCTGCACGGATTTCGCAGTGTCTCTCTGACATATCCTCATGGATGAGGGAGCATCACCTTCAATTAAATCTCTCAAAGACTGAACTTCTGGTTATACCAGCAAAACCATCTTTTCAACACAACTTCTCTATAAGTATCGACTCTCTCTCTCTCTCACCGACAAAGGTTGCTAGGAACCTGGGTGTTATGGTTGATGACCAACTCTCCTTCACGCACCATGTGGCCTCAGTTGCTCGGTCCTGCCGCTTTGCGCTCTATAACATCCGAAAAATTAGACCGTTCTTGACGCAACAGGCCACCCAACTCCTGGTACAAGCGGTCGTCATCTCACGCCTCGACTACTGCAATGCCCTGCTTATGGCCTCCCGGCCTGTGTAGTAAAACCACTCCAGATGATCCAGAACGCAGCAGCACGTCTGGTCTTCAACCAGCCAAAACGGGCACATGTCACCCCGCTGCTCATTGAGCTCCATTGGCTACCAGTTGATGCTCGCATCAAATTCAAAGCTCTTACAATCGCCTACAAGGTGATTTCAGAACAGGCTCCTTCCTACCTGCACTCGCTCCTGAAGGCTTACGCTACCTCCCGGCCGCTGCGCTCCTCCAGTGAGCGTCGCCTCGCTTTGCCAAACATTCACACAAAGCAATCCAGACTGTCCTCATACAGAGCTCCCCAATGGTGGAACAAACTACCCTCCACTACCAGATCAGGAGAATCTCTCGCTATCTTTAAGAAACTCCTGAAGACAGAGCTCTTCAAAGAGCACTTACTCTCTTAACGCCTCTAACACACTAACTACTTCTAACCTCATCTCCTTCTTCCCCTCCTTCACTCCTCTATCCTATTATTCCCCTTTGACCTCCTTTTATCCCTATCCAAAGATGTTTTTCCTTTAAACTTATTTTACATTGTACTTGACTATTGTAAGTCGCTTTGGACAAAAGCGTCTGCCAAATGTAATGTAATGTAATGTGTATCATACTCTAAAGTGAGGTTCTGTTCATCACTAATTACACACTAAAAATAACTGAATAAATATTTAATCAATCACAGACCCCTAATAAAGCACCAATAACACTTACACAGAATAAAGCCTAATAAGTAGTGGATAAATCATTTACAAATGTCTAATTAAGGCTTTATTATAGTAAGACAAATAGTAAGACATTAATAAGCTCTTAATTTGTGTTCCTTAAAATAAAGTTCACCATGCACTGTGAATGGTAACGTTTATGTTTAATGTGTTCAATAAAACCATGCAAACATATTTTTTTTTGTGTGGTATTAGTTTAAGCAGACTGTGTTTGTCTATTGTTGTGACGTAGATGAAAATCAGAACACATTTAATGACCAATATATGCAAGTAATCTAAGTAATCTCAAAGGGTTCACAATACTTTTTCTTGCAACCATATATGGACATTCATAGCTGAAGAGTTACCACAATTCACCGCTACACTTTGCTTATTTTATCTTTTTCTTTGTCCTGCTTACACTGGGCCACTGAGCGAGAGAGGAAGAAAGAGGATGCACGAGAGGGGAGGAAGACTCCAGAATGAATAGATGAGGGGAAACGGAGCGAGTGGACTCTGGGCTGCCGGGGCCAGGGAAAACAGGACAGCACTTGGAGTTTGTTTGCTAAATAATGCAGGTGAAATGCAGCAGGACACGAGCTGCTTCCCCTGATCTTAACGTCATTCTGTGTTTCTGCGGATTACTCTTCTTCTCTTCTCCAACACAAATACATTACCCGGCTCTGCCAAGTCCGCTCTCTCTCTATCTCTCTCTCTCTCTCTTTCATGTGGATGCAGTGGATTTGCTGGGGTTGGGAGCATTGTTGTTGAGAGTGGATCGGGCGCTTGACACAAGGAACCAGATGAAAATTGCAAGGAGGACGAGGGGGAAGAAGCAGATGCAAAGGAGAGAGGCATGTTAGGGATGAATTCCCTTCAGCCATTACGCTGTCCCTCATTTCCGAGAGGATACATAATTCAGAGAGTGGAAAAGTCAACGCAGGGGCTTGCGAAAGGGGGGGGGGGGGGGGGGGTAAAAAGAAAGAGTGAAGAAGAAAGAGAGAGAGAGAGAGAGAGAGAGAGAAAGAGAATATGCACAAAAGAGAGAGAGAGAGAGAGAGAGAGAGAGAGAGAGAGAGACAGTAGAGAGATGAGTCCGGCCAGTCCACTCACTCTCTCAATCACTCACTCACTCACTCTCCCTCACTGAAAAAAATGTACGTAACATTTACTTAAAAAAAGGTTTCGCAATTTTCTGCGTTTGCTTTTTTTTTATAAATTTAATTTCAGATCAATTTTAGTCACTTCAACTCAGTTTCAAGACTTAAATGTTACATAAAGAGTAAATAAATAAACTGAACTTCAGTCAATCCTTTCTTTTAGTAACCTTTACTTAATTTCTGCATACAATATTACCTAATTACAATTACTTAATGTATATGTCACATATTAGCCTGTGTCTGTCCTGTGTTTTTCCCTCTTTTGGTTTTCTGTGCTCCTGCCCTGTTTTCCTGTCTTGTGTTTCCAGCCATGTGCTTTTTTGAGCACATGGCATTGTTTTGTTATTGTTCTGTCTCCGCCCTAGCCCCGCCCTAGCCCTGCCCAAGCCATTACTGTTGTCACCTTGTGTCTCATTTGTAACTCCGCCCCCTCATTACTTCCACAGGTGTCCCTAGTGTGTGCCTGTGTATAAATACCTCATGTGATCCTTTGTTCTCTGTCGCGCTTTTTGTTTGACCGTGTCCTGTTAATCTTTCCAGATCGTGTTTTAATGTTTTGTTTAGCCTCAGACCTGTTGTGTTTTTTGTCTTCAGTTTTCCAGGGTTGCTTTATGTAGTTAGTTTCTTTGTTATTTTGGCCTGTTTGTTTCAGTCTTTTAGTTTATCTTCTGGTGTATAGTGTTTGTTTCAGTAACCTTTTTCTTTATAGTTCTTCCTTAGTGTTTTGTTAGTTTATTTTGTAAATATGGAGAATAAACCTGACTTGCGCTTACATCCTGCCTCCTCCATGTTACAGTATACGATATTACTGAAATTTTAATATTTTTATTTGAAACACATATTCAAATATTTACATAATCACAAAGATTTATCTTGGAAACAGACCAAGTCTCACTGTCTCAACGAATGGACGACATGTAATATTAATCCTTTTTAGTATACTAAAAATAATGTATTACATGCCATCCATGTGTTGTTTTAACTAAAAATATTTAAATTTCAGGTATTGTAACGGAGAGGAGGAGGCCGGATGCAATTGCAAGATGGTTTTATTTTCCATACGGCAAAATAAACAAAGAACAAAACACTAGGGAGAAATATAAAGAAAAGGAAACTAAAACAAAACACTATGAAACAAAGGAGAACTAGAAGACTGAAACAAACAAAAATTAACAAACCAAGAAACAAACTACATAAAGCAAACCTGGAACTCTGTAGACAATAACACAGATGAACATCTTGACATGACTTCACAGGACAGCATGAACTAAAAAGCGCGACACAGAACAAAGGAGGGTATTTATACACAGGCACACAGTAGGGACACCTGTGGAGGTAATGAGGGGGGGGCGGAGTTACAAATGAGACAGGAGGGGTTACAGATGACAAGGTGGGGCTAAGGCGGAGACAGGACCAAAACACAGTAACACATGGCTGGGAAACATGACAGGTAAACAAAACAAGAGAACAGAGGACAGGAGCAGGAAGGAACCAAAAAAGGAAAGACACTGGACAGACACAGGCTAAGGTGTAACAGGTATTATAATATATTATGTATCATAAATTATTTGAGTAATATTGTATAGATTAAGAAATTGTAATTAGGTAATATTGTATGCAGAAATTAAGAAAAAAAAATTATAAAAGAAAGGATTAACTGAAGTTCAGTTCACTTATTTACTCTATGTAACATTTAAGTCTTAAAACCGAGTTGAAGTTACTTCAATTTATATGAAATTAAATTAACTTAAAAAAAAAAGGAAATGCAAAAGGTTGCAAAACTTTTTTAAAGTAAATTTTACTGATAATTTTTTTCAGTGCTCTCCCCTGCAGTGCCACCAGCAGGTAGGCTTAGACGCAGGCCGCATGTTGGCGAGGCCGGGCCGGCGTGGCCGCCCGCGTTTCCGTGTTTTGGGCTTTGTAGGGGTGCTGCCGGGGCAGGGAGAGAGAGGCCAAGGTCCGCCGGCCTGTCACGTTGAGTAACATCAGCGGAGCCCGAGCCTGGCACTTAAGCCGGGAGCTGGCGGCCTGGCAGAGACGGGCAGGACAGTAATGTGTATTGTCACTAATGCAGGCCCCCGTGCTCGGGGTTAGCCCTGCTTGGCCCCTGCTGAACTCTCCGCAGGCCTGGACACACATGTTTAAGAAGGGCCAAGCCGCCTGGCACTTCCTACTAGATAATTGATTTAGTGCCCGTAAGGGTCTCTGACGTAGTTACGCAAGGATACACACTCACACACACTCAGATGTAGGCTGACATACAGAGAGCTATACACATGCAAATCCAATAAAACAAACATAAAAAAATATAACATACCTACATACATACAAAAAAACCCTAAGCCCTGCACATGCATAAATAGTAGCCTACTGTATAATGCAAACAAGCATTGTGTAGGTAGACGCTGAGTGATTCTACTTATGGTACAAGATACAGATCTTTTTTTTTTAAGTCTAGAGCGGCAGATCTAAAGCAGGGGAGACAAGGCTTTATATAATATATAAGTCAGGGATGTGAAAAAAAGTTTTTGCTTTTTTGTCATTCTGATATTTTTCCGATTATCAAACAAATGTTAAAATAAGAGATAACTGAGAGATAACCTGAGTAAATATAAAAAGCACTTTTTTAAAATGATAATTTTATCTATTAAAATACAATTTTAAAAACTATCAAAACATCTAGCCCTGTGTGAAAAAGTGTTTACTCCCTAAACCTAATAGCTTGGCGGCAACAACTTCAATCAAGCTTTACCAATAACTGCCAATCAGTCTTTCACATCTCTGTGTAGAAATTTTAGCATCTTAATCAGACTTTGACTAGGCCGCTCCAAAACATTCTTTTTATTTTTAAGCCAATCAGAGCTGGACTTGTTTGTGTGCTTTGGATCACTGTCCTGCTGCAGAACCCAAGTAGGCCTGAGCTTGAGGTCATGAACCGATCTATCTGTCTATTACAGGCCTAAAGCAGCAAAACAGACTGAAACCCTCACACTACTACCACCACCACCACCACAATAGTATATTGTAAAGAGAGACATCAAAACACCACAAAGAAGGAAAAAGAAAGAGAGGTTTTATTACAGATTTCACACTACTATGTAATTGGTGCACTATGCAAGTCATGAAATGCAGATTCATAATCTAATAAACAGATCATAGAGAATTCATATTAATTCATGTCAAAATCTGAAATCTCATCCTTTCTGCATGTATACTTATTTAGTTCATTAAATAGGGAGGTTCAGCCAGAAACATGCGTTGTGACATCAGTCTTATTTTAAAGATTAATTTAATAACACACACAATAAAGGTAAAATCTGAATATTCAGTAATCTCCACCTCTTCCTCTTTGTAGACAGGAAGACACAAAACAGACAAATAATATCTAGATACATGCGGATTGGGGCCTTGAGGTGATCATGCTTTTTTCCCTCTATATCAGTATGTAATGTTAAATAATTTTGCTATGTGAAAACATGTAAAAACTAAATCTTTACCATTAATTTATTTTTTATTTTTACATAGCATTAGAAATTAAATTTAGACACTTTTTACATCTTTTTGTTTTAGGTCTGCAATTCAAAAACAACTAAAAGGCGCAAATCTGGTCAAATGCATAAATTATCCTGTATGATAAGATTAGATCATTCTTTATTAATCTCACAGTGAGGAAATTTGCACATGATTACTTCAGCAATGGTTGATTCATAAGCAACAGGTACCTAAAGTGTAAATGTTTTTTTTTTATTATTGGTTTGTTTGATTGTTTTTTTTTTATGATCACATCTACCCTTGTGGAAAAATGGAAGCACCTTGTCCTCCATGTATTGCAGATATAGAGCAATATGTAAATGATTGTTTGGCACACAAGCATACAACACACACACATGCACATATATATATAAAAATAATACTAGAGACTGGTCTAAAAATCTCTCATGTAGGGAAGTATGGTAGAGCCACAGTGCCATGGGATGAGAAACTACATGAACCTCAGTGTTTGTGACACAGTGGACAATATTTCATCCTGTGTATTCTTCAGGGAGTTGCTTTTAAGCATTGTGCACACTCTCACACACTTTGCTCAATGTGTATCACACAGGTGTGGATGCACACCAATACACAGGGGGGAAACCGAGTGTGCCTTTATACACTGACCAGATAGAGAGAGAGAAAAAAGAGAGAGAGAGAAAAGAGAGAGAGAGAGAGAGAACCCGCATTCTTCACCAAACCCAAACACAAATATCCTCATAATGTGCATCACAGGAAATGCATCACACTTGTCAATCAATTCTATTTAGCCTCAGCCTGTAGGAGTTAGTGTAAGACTCGGGCCCTGAGAAAACAAATAAAGCTAAACCCCACTCTCAGCCTAATCCTAACGCTCCAAACTCTCCTAAATCTCTCAGCCCTGCTCCTGTATTGACACATCCTCCTTCAGTACTGCAATCATTACTAGCTCAATCTCTCCCTCTCTTTCTCTCTCTCTCTCTCTCTCTCTCTCTCTCTCTCTCTCTCTCTCTCTCTCACACACAACACCAATACAGCCACTGTTTATGAGTGGAGAGACTTCCACTCCATATATCAGTAGCTATTAAAGAGAGCAGGAGATAAAATGCATCACTGCCATAGTAGGCCAGTAGGGTGTGTTTATGTGTGTGTGTGTGTGTGTGTGTGTGTGTGTGTGTGTGTGGTTGTGTGTGTGTGTGTGTTGGGTTTGTGGACTGTTGGACATCATCACTGGCACTAACATTAATGTTATTTTGTCTCTCTGTCCACACTTATTCACTCACTGACACAGTGTGGAGGAGTGAGTGAGCATCGAGAGAGACACACACACTACATTGGTTTAGCTTTAAGGGTTTAAATCTCATTAAAAATTATTATAAAAGCAAATTATTTTATTGACTATGATTATTCATTTATTTTTATTTTCTCTTCTGTTCTCATTTGATCTCTTTCCCTCTCATTTTGTTTTCACTTCCCATCTTTTTTTCAACTTCTCTTCTCTTCTCATTGTATCTCATCTCACCTTCTCTGTTTTCTTTTCGCTTCTCATTTTCTAATCCTTACTCATCCTAATTCTTCTCATTCCTCTTCCTGTTCCACTTATCTGCTCCTCTAATTGTCTCGTCTCTTCTCTTTGCTTCTCTTCTCAGCAGTTCTCAATGTATTTATTGTCTCTTCTCTGTTTCCTTCTCTTCTATTTTTTTTCTCATCACATCTTGTCTTGATGTTCTTCTTTCATATTTCTTAACTCTTTGAGTCTCATCTTGTCTCGTCCTCTTGTCTTCTCTTCTCTTCCTCCTTTATTTTAATCTTGTCTCATGTCACTTCATCTCATTTTTTCTCTTCTCTTCATTTCTCATTTCTCCTGGTTGATTTTATCTCTTCTATTTTCTCTTCTCTTCTCTGTTCTCTTCTTGTCATGCCTCTTCTCTTCTAAATCCTTCTAATCCTGTCTTGTCTTAGTTCTTCTCTTCATTTTTTGCGTTTCATCTTCATCATGCGTCTTGTCGTCTTATGTTCTTTTCTCTTCCCTTTTTGTTTTACCTTATCTTGTCTCATCTCATGTTTTTCTCTTCTCTTCACTTCTCATTTCTCCTGGTTGATTTGTTCTCTTTATCTTTGCTTCTCTTCCCATCCCTTCTCATTTTATTTATTCTCTTATTTTCTCATTGTATTTCTTCTCTTCTCTTCTCTTCTCTTCTCTTCTAATTCTTTCTTATACCGTCTTGTCTTAGTTCTTATCTTGTTACATTTTATCTCTTTTTATCTCTTTTGTCTTGTCTCATCTTGTCTCGTTTCATCTACTCTTCTCATATTTTCTTTATGCTTTGCTTCTCTTCTCTTCCCTTCTCAGCTAGTCACATCACATCTCACCTCGGCTCATCTCTTCTCTCCTCTCTTCTCTCCATTTTGCATTCTTCCTTCTTGTTAATTTGATCTCTTTTCTTCTAATATAAATTTCTTCTTTTTGCTTCTCTTCTCATCCCTTCTCATTTGATTTGTTCTCTTCCTCTATTTTCCTCTCTTCTCTTCTAGTTTCACATCCTCTTCTCTTCTACCCTCTTATTTATTGTCTTATTTATTCTCATCTTCTCTCCTCTCCTCTTCCATTCTCTTCCCTTCCCTCCATCTTGCTGGTTGCTGTCAGTGAGAAAGCGTCACCCCTCGGTGTCTGTGACTCCAATTTGAGCGGAGCAGGCGGAGGTCTCACACTCTGTCAGCTTGTGCCCCCCTATAACCCTCCACGCACCCCTCCCCAGCCTCAGACCCTCCCTTTCTCCCTCCGCTCCTGCAAACAGGGGCAATTACACACTGAACTGCCACCTTGTTTACACCTTAAACTGCCACCAATTACAGCAGTGTGACACCCTCACCAGCACGTGCACTCCAGCACTGCTCTCTCTCTCTCTCTCTCTCTCTCTCTCTGTCTCCTTTTCTCTGTCTGTCTCTCTCGCTCTCTCTCATGAGCAAGCAGTCTGCTGGGGTGGGAGCAGCCACTAATGGAGGCGAGGCTGGCTTTGACTCTGCTCTGGCTGGAGGGATGACAGGACAGAGGGAGGAGTAGCAGAGACATGCTCAGGGTTTAGGCTAAGTGTTATAGGAGAGTATGAGCAGTGGAAGAGAGAGAGAGAAAGAGAGAGAGGGACTGCACTGAGCTCTCTTTTACCTTTCAGAGCTACTGTAGAAATGCAATAGCCATTTCAGTAACTACAAACTTCATCGTCATCATAGCACAGTAGAGCAGTACACAACCGGCATCACGTTTAACTTATATTTATTCTGTATGTGTCAGAGTCTTACAGTTTTTCTCAATTGCTAAAACACTAAACCCTGTTGTCGGAACCAGAAATGCTCAGTGCCTGGAACCCATTTATTGAAATGGTCACCCTTTTGGCAGAACCTTAAGCACTTTTCACCTGGTTAGACACACCTTACAAACATTTTGACCCACTAAAAAAAACACATTTTGCACTGTGATACACTTGGGTTGCAAAATGATAAGCACAGGTAACAAAACTCAGTGAAAAAGCACAGGTGTCTCGACTAAAATACAGGAACTCCCTATCGATCACACCCGTGGCTAATGATGTGAAGAAACCAGAGACTGTAAAAAAAAAGATGGACGCCGTGTCGCCGTTCCTATTCATTCAATACAAATGAAGCCAGAATCTTCCGCCATGTTGGCGATCCTGATACCCGAGTCTGCGCAGTAGAGACCAGAGGAGGGAGAAAGACTGTGGAGAGACAGCCTACTCATTTGAATAACCCCGCCCCTGAGGGCTGCCTGGCAGTCACAGGCTGCAGAGCAGACCGGAGCGGAGCTGACAGTCTGTTATTGGTCCCGCCCATAACCAGCCCTTTCACAATAACCACACCTCTTGGAATAGAGCTGAATAACGTTTTTAAAAACGAATTCTGTGGGGATATAAAATTTGACAATATAAACAGAGGTTACACTAGCTGCTGCATTTAAATAATGGAGGTAGAATTAAAGTATATTAGAAAAAAACGTGATTGAAAGTTGTCTGTTTTGCCATTGAAACCTATGGGGATGGGTGGGGTTACGCAGCTTTCTGAAACCGAACAGCAGGGGGCGCCCGACCTGTGGTGGCTTCGCTTTTGAGAGACGATGCTCTGTCCAGCTATACACAGTCTATGGAAGAAACCAATATAAACCAGTACAAGGAGCCCTGATCACTGAGGATTCATTATGGACAGAAACAATCAGAGAGAAGAAGACATAGAAGAGGTGGAAGAGGAGAAAGGGAAGGAAGAGGAGGTATGAGACAAAAAAATAAATTTCAGACAAAATACAGGCAAAAATACAGGTTTTGGGTTCTTTTGTGACCTTCATACTTTCTCACATAGGGCCAGGTTGGATTGGATTAAAAATTTTATTCCCTTAATTCCACTTTTGCACTAAAACAATCTACACTAGTTGCTTCAGAATAAAAAAATGAACATCTATACTCTAGACTCTGGTAAACTAAATTCCAGCCTGTGGCTACTGTGTGGCTAGTAGAGTAGAAGACTGTACACATCATGCCAGTACAGTCATTCTTGTGACTCTAAACACTAAAGACTTCACTGGTTTCCACTTGTTTTCTCAGCTTTTCTCTCTGAAATAGCTTAGTCGGTATAGGCCGTGTTTTTTTTTTAAACCTCTGTCATGACACAGAACCTTCTGACATTAAAAAATAGCCATACATGACGGTTCCCCTTTAAGTGAATGTATTATCATATGAAACCTTCCAGAATACAAATCCATCAAAAGATTACTCAGGGGTGTCACTAGAGATTTATGGATGGGGGCCTAGCCTTTATCTGGGGGGTCGGGAGCAGGTTTTTTTAAAGAATAAAAAAGCCTTAAAAAAATGTCAGTTCATTATGACTGTTAAGAGTAGCAACAATTACTGTATTTAATGGTCAAATATATATATGAGTATCTTTTAAAGTTGGCTGTTAATTAGCCTTTAATTAGTATTAGAGACAAAAAAATATTTTCTCAAACTTATAAATATAATAAACAGACGTGGTCCTGATCAGGTCTGTGTTTGCTAATTTTATGTGTTAACAATCCTTTTTTGGATCCCACCATAAATTATAACACCTGTATAATTTTTATCTATTTTTATTTCAGCATGCTCATGGTAAGTACACATTATTTGCCCCCTTACAGATTTCTTAATTTAAAATTAATGTTTACTTAAATACATACTAAATGTACTATTAAAAAAAAAACGTATGGCAACTTAAGTTTATTTCAGTTGTAATTAAGCTATATTTAAATACATTAACATAAAAGCATCATATTGGGCTCTTTTATCATATATCTTCTATGAACATAAGTAGATTTACATATGTGTTTGTTTTTTAGACATAATTTTAATACACTTGAAGTATATCGTAAATGTACTACTTTGCATATTGATTCATATATTGTGTACACCACCTTAATGACGCTGGAAAACAACTACACTTAAGTGCATTTTAAGTGGTATTTAATGGCACTACATATATTTTCTATCAACACAACGTATAATTTAAAGCATACATTTGATAGAAATGCAGAGAAAATATACTGTGATATAATGTGTGGTTTTCTTATTTTCTAAGTATATTAAATAGAAAATGCACTTTTGGTATTCTATACATAATTTGAACATTGAACTTTTAATGCTTTACAGTTTTCACAAGGGGTGGAAGCTCCTTTAGGTGTAATGTGTCCCATCATTTTTAAGTTATCTTATAAGTGACGGCAGCATGCTCATGGCAAGGCCAAAGTATTTGCTACCCTACAGATTTCTATTGTTTTTTAATGATGATTTATCATTTAATAAGGGTAAAAAAAGCAATTCAAACCAACTTGGCCCTGTGTTCAAAAAAACATGGAGGTCACAAAAGAACCAAGAACAACATCTAAAGAACTGCAGATCTCACTTTCCTCAGTGTTACTGTGTGAAAATGGTTCCAAGGCAACTGCTAACCAAAAGGTCTGTGTACCATTACATATGGCATAAAACTAACAAACAATTTCAGAAAAAGAGTATCATTCTGGTGGTGCTAGTATAATGGTCTGGGGCTGCTTTAGAACCTGGATAGCTTGATGTATTTGAGGGAACCATGAATTTTGCTCTCTCTTTTAGAAAATCCTGACGGATAATGTCCGTCAAACAGTTCATGACTTTAAGCTCAGGCATATATGGGTTCTGCAGCAGGACGATGATCCAAAGCACACAAAATGCAGCAAACAAAAATATATGTTTTGAAGTGGCCTAGTCAAGTAAAGTCTGATCGAGATGCTGTAGCATGACCTTCACCAATCTATTCATTCAAAAACCAAGGAAATCTTTAAGGCGCAATTGTTTTTAACAGCACTGTACACACATACTCAACAGATCAGTAGTGTGTACTAGTACTTACCTATGTCACGTGACATTTGGCATGCCAGTGTACTTTTGTTATTTTGGCGATGTTATTACACTACACACAGATCAGAAAAATAAGAGACCACTTAAAAATGACAAGTTTCTTTGATTTTACCTAATTTAAAACCTCTGGAATATAATTAAGAGGAAGATGGATGATCATAAGCCATCAAACCAAACTGAACTGCTTAAAGTTTTGCTCCAGGAGTGGCATAAGGTTATCCAAAAGCAGCGTGTAAAACTGGTGGAGGATAACATGACAAGATGCACCAACACTGTGATTAAAAAAAAAAGAAGAGTTATTCCACCAAATATTGATTTCTGAGCTCTTAAAAATTTATGAATATGAACTTGTTCACTTTGCATTATTTGAGGTCAGAAAGCTCTGCAACTTTTTTGTTATTTCAGCCATTTCTCATTTTGTGCAAATAAATGCTCTAAATGAAAATATATTTTTTATAAGTGTTGTCTGTAGTTTATAGAATAAAACAACAATGTTTATTTTACTCAAACATATACCTGTAAATAGCAAAATCAGAGAAACTGATTCAGAAACTGAAGTGATCTCTTAATTTTTCCAGAGCCATTTCAAGTCCATTTAACTGACTAAATAAGTGTAGCTAATCTGAGGAGTAGAATAAATCCGAGATGAATAAAGCTGAGTGTGTATCACACAGTAAAACTGACTCCAAGCAGAAACACACAATAACAGAGCCACCTCACGCGAAGAGACGACAAGCATGGCTGTAGTGAGAGAAAGAGTGTGAAAAACAGTAAAATAGGGTGCAGGCATCAGAGAGTCAGGGTGAGAACATGCAAGCGTGTGTGTGTGTGTGTGTGTATGCATGTGTATGCATGTGTGTGTGTGTTTGTGTGCCATGTGTGCATGAGTGAGTGTGTTAATGAAGTGACCTGCTCAGCCCACCTGCTCTCCCCAGCTGCCTGGTCTAAGATGGAGGCAGCATTCTGTAAATATCTGGACAAAAGTCTAGGGAGCTTTCTTTCTTTCTTTCTCTCTCTCTCCCTTTCTCTCTCTCTCACTCACTTCACTTCATCTCTCACTTTCCTCCGCTTCCGCTTCTCTCTCTCTATCTTTCATATATTACCACTTATCCCCTTGACCCTCTCAGCACTGAATAGCCTCTGCAACACAGTCAGTAATGTGTGTATTGTGAGCTACATGAAGTATGAGCCTCAGACACGCCCACAGACATACTCAGAGCATCTGATATTTAATGTGTGTTTATCAGTGGATACCATACTACCAATATTGTCATAAAAAAAAGATGTAGAGCTTTCAGACCTCAAATAATGCAAAGAAAGCAAGTTCACATTCATTGAGTTTTAAGAGTTAAAAGCATCTTGGCATGTTCTCCTCCACTAGTCTTACATGCTGCTTTTGGATAACTTTATTCCACTCCTGGTGCAAAAATTCAAGCAGTTCAGCTTGGTTTGATGACTTGTGATCATCAGTCTTCCTCTTGATTATATTCCAGAGGTTTTCAATGTGGTAACATCAAAGAATCATCATTTTTAAGTGGTCTCTTATTTGTTTTCACAGCTGTATGTATTCCCAGAAGAATAGGACTCTGGATTGGCTAAAATGATGCGGTTGGCCTAATGCCAGCCATGAAATAGAGGGGTATGATGCTTCCCAGCATTGAGCTGTGAAGCACTGAAACTGACAGTGTTTTAGCAGTACTTTTGGGATGATGCTTACAATACTTACAATACTCCAAAATATACTAACCCTAGTGCCAACCCTAGACAGTAGAGACACTTTAATACGTCAACAACAGAAGGATAAACTCTACTTTTCTTTAATACCATTTTCAGAGCATTTCAGAAGAAAGAACGAATGAGTGTCCCAAGTGTCCCAATACTTTTTGTTGTCCATGTAGTGTAAAATGAGGCCTTGGGCTTAATTGCCTTGGGCTTAATTGCATTGCAATTAATTTTAGTATAGTGTAGTTTAGGCTGTATGTACCTATGGAAATCTGGAAATCAACCCTGTATGCTACAAGGCACACACTACTTTTTTTTTTTTTACTACATTTTACTGTACCTTTTTAAGAAAACAAGCTTTTTTTATATATATATTCTTGATTTGGTTTCTTCTTTTATGTTCTGATTCCAAGCCTGACTAGTCCTCTGTGGCTCAATGTCACATTAGTCATTGCTGAACAGACATACGCCAATATCTCTCGGCAGTGTTCCGGGGTAATGACCCTGCCACAGCGCAAGGAGAGGCCCTGGACATCCAGGCGAGCACAGCCGGGACAAACGCATCACTTCCTCTTTGTTAAATCTTAATGTGCGTTGGCCCAATTCCCCACCACGACGCTTGTGCCAAGTGCCTGCCTCTCTCTCTCTCTCTCTCTCTCTCTCTCTCTCTCCCTGCTCTTTCTCCCCGCCTAATGTATGCGGGCCCTTAGTCTTAGTCTAATAAGTGACACAGGAGGGGCAGTGTGCGGGTATGAGTGTGTATGAGTGCGTTTGTGTGTGTGTGTGTGTGTGTGTGTGTGTGCGTACGCGCAATTTCCGTTTATGCAAGGCAGGTGAAAAGTTGGAAAATTGGTCCGTTCCATCATTGCCGGACATGGAGGCAGCGGTGACACCCTGATCAGGTGTGCATGCATAATCGCCACCAAAAATAATCACTGTTTTGAATAATTCCCCCCACCGAATTCCTGCAGCTTCGACTTCTTCTGGGGAGGTATCTCATAAATCTTTACAATGAATGTAAATCAGAGATGGAAGGGCTGCGACGCTAGGCCTCTTAGGAACCCTGTAGATCTCTCTCTCTCTCTCTCTACCTCTCCCTCTCTCTTTCTCTCTTTCTCTCTATCTCTATCTCTCTGCTCTCTTTCCTTGAGAGTTTACTCAGATGATGCATGAGGGCACTGGTGGAGAGAGCTAAGGAAAAAGCGACGTTTTAACATCCATCTAGGAGGTGATTTTAGACTCCCCCGTTGTTCGTCGGCTCTCTGTAAATGAACGCTCTGCTTTCCTCTTACCTCAGAGGATCTCACCAAATCCCATATCTTCATCTTCCTCACAATAACAACCCTTCAGTGCAGTAGGGCAGCGAGATGCCACCATAGACACGCAGTCATAAACGGTTCTGCTCTGGAAAAGCTTTATCTTCTCCATAATCACTACCGAACCTAAAGGATAAGGACAATAGCTTAATAAAAGTAACTTTTAATAAAGAAGATTGAAGATTTAGGATTCTTTTTTTTTTTTTTGCCAATTTTATTGTCAAGTGCACCTACAATGAAATTCAATAAAAGTGTAACAATGTAATGCTTAGTATGCGTGTCAATGTATGAATAAAAAACCAATATATATATATATATATATATATATATATATATATATATATATATATATATATATATATATATATATATATATAAAAAACACATTCACATACACTACACCATTTGCCACCACATGCATTCTTTTTGAAAAATGTCTAAAGTAAGTAAGCAATAAATATATTATATTAAGTAAACTATTAAAACAGTAGTAGAGAAGTGTTTCTTATACTTCATAGTTAAAATAATATTATTGCAGAGGCATTAGCACAGGTACGTCCAAATAAAATGTGCGTTTTTAAAAAATGTGCTGTTTTTGTTTGCTGGTCTAATTCTAGGCTTCTGTGTTGTAATTGATGGGGAGGAGAGAAGGAGAAAGGAACTGGAGGGGGTGGGGTTAAGAGACAGCATGGTGGCTAGGCAAATCGCATGCAGACCAGTGTGTGTGTGTGTGTGTGTGTGTGTGTGTATGCACCAGCGTTTTTCCGCTCTGGGTGATTGAGCGACCCTGCCATGGTGCCATTGTAATGAGCATCCACTAGAGTGAGGAAACTTGGAGCCGAGAAAGTTACAGAATTATTTAGAGGGGCTCTGTGAAAATTACAATATGCACAATCTACCTTCTCGTTAAAGGATGAAAAATAATAAAATTCTTTGTGACAGCCTTCCAGCCCTTGCGATGTATAATGATTTTTTATTTTTTTCACCCCGTGAATAATTTTTTTTTTTCTCTTCCTCCAGAATCTGGATACATCTGTTTTGCATGAGATGCATAAAATGACAGGACTTAGACAGCTAGTGCATCTAGTGACAAAGATTACTGTCAGCCACCTCCTTGAGTTAATTCATCATTGGAAATGGTCCGTTCCCTTCCTCTGTCTCTTAGCAACAGCCTATCCCCTGGTGCTGCCTTTGCCACATGTGTATGTGTAATATAGTGCTCTTCAGAATACCTTTTACATAAAAATAAGCAGATAATTTCGACTTTACATTTTTATTGCATTAACATAAAATATTGGGCATATTACATTGGAAATTCATATCTAAAGAATTTGATTCTACCAGCTATTATGCAGTGCGAGGCGCACTGGTTATGCTTGTTAATCTGGGTGCATGAATAAGGAAATATTTGCTTTGGATATTAGTTTTCGGTGGCGGAGACGGGATGGGGAAACTTTGCAATATCGTGGAAGGGAGGGAGGGGGAGTAACCTCTTAACATGCAAATCACCTGGCTCACCTCTGATGAATGGCTGCGGTACCACGTTTAAAAAATTGTCCTTTCACGCCAGACTTTCCGCTAAAGGATTAGGTGCTAACAAGTGCGAACAACGCTGAAACAAACAAAACTTATCTCTGTGCTGGAGCGCTCTGCTGACTTTAGCAAAGGTCGGCATGACTGACACTTAGAAAGTTACCCTGTTTCCCCATATACCCAAGTCTAGAGTCGGGTCCGTAAGTATTTGGACAGTGAGACCATTTTGGCACCATTGTTTTGCTTCTATACAACACCACAATGGATGTAGGTTTTCTTCCTTAAACTGTAGAAAGTAATTGGACACATGACTACTGAGCAGTTTGTGGCCAGATTCATCCTGTTCCCTTATTTCATGATGAGCAGTAAAAGGGTGTGGACTAACGTAGGGATTTGGAGAACGTAGGTTCAGATCAGGATCCAAACAATATTTGTCAAACTCATCTGTCAAACATGGTGGAGGCAGTGCTATTGCATTGGCATGTATGACTGCCGATTGAACTGTTTTTTTTTTTGTTTGTTTGTTTTTTTTAGCAAATTCTGAAGTATAAACAGTTATATTTTCTGCCAGAGGCTCCGAGTGGTCCAGTGGACTAAGGCGCTGCCACTATGATCGGGAGATCGCTGGTTCGAATCCCGTTCATGTAGCTTGCCGGAGCTACCGGAGCCCTGAGAGAGCACAAGTGGCCTTGCCCTCTTTGCACGATGTTAACATGTACTATTAAATCTGTGAAAATGGAAGGATTGTAAAACAAATGCTATACTTCTTAAAGTTATACCAACTGAATTAAAGCTACACTATACTATACTCTCCTTTCAGACATAAATTATCTTCAGTGATGGAAAAAAAAATTAAGAATGCTGTTTTCTGTCTGTAATGCACAGAAAAACAGACTGTTTTATTCTACTATAAAATCTATATAGAGAATAAATCTAATAAACTAAAATATTTCATAGTTTATTTTTTATTTCCATTGCATTAGAAGCATGTTTACAATAGTTTATATTTTATATTAACCTTTTTATTGTATAGAACATACCAAAATAGTTTAGTACTGTTTCTGTTTTTCCAGTGTTTTTGCAGGGGATGGCAATTTGCATGCTACTGTTTTATTGGTTTATACGCTTGTTCATTGGCTGGTTTATGGTCTATTCTGATGGACAACAGCTCTCAAATAGTGTTATGAGCAACAAAACATTTAAAAAAACACAGAAAATACATGATGTCCATTGTAATGGATGCAGGGTCTGAATTGGTTAAGTAATTTTAGAGCATTTCTCTGGACTTTATGATGAAATTGACACAATGTGAAGTTTAAATGATCGTAAACTAAAAATCTACCAAAAAATTGAGACAGGTTTTTCTTTGGGACGGGAACAACTATTTCTCTCTCTTTCTCTTGCTCTCTCTCTCTTTCTCTTTCCCTCTCTCTCTGTCTCTCTCTCTCTCCGGCGACACTGCAGTGTTACAGCTTTATCTGCCATGAAAAGGTGAAGCCATGAGTGATCTCCCCAATTTAAAAGCACTCAACCCTTACATCCAGTGAGATGAATATTTTGCATATATTCATGGAACAATGATTCAATTTAAGAATATTATTTTCAAAACATTGCCTGAGCTCTTTTCCCGTAACAGATCATAGACGATATCACTGCAGCAACAAACGCACACGTTGAGCTTGATACAATCAGAGGAAAATGAGTCCTAAAAAAAAAAAATTTAAAAAATTAAAAGTGAAGGATAAAAGATAAATGAGAGAGAGAGAGTTTAAAGGAAGAAAGAATAAAAAGAATTACCAATGGGTCGCCCCTGAAATCTGCATCCTGTCTTTGGTCTCTAATGACCTCATTTCCTGCTAATGAATTGCTGACAAAAAAAAAGAAAATAATAAAAAAATGTAGATATATAGATAAGGAGCGCAGTCCGGCTCAGTCTGTATGATCATTTTAAAGCAGATCAGAGAGACAGAGGAGACAGTGAGGGAAATTAAGATCTCTGCTGGACGAAGGGACATGGAAACTGCATTTTTAAAAATAAAGTAGCCATAAGGGCTTCAGTGGAGGGAAGCTGCAGAAGAACATTCAGTTCTTAGTGAAATTTTCAAGGGCACTATTTTTGTAAATGAGATTTTTTGACATTGTAAAAGCTTCTTCTCTTCACTCTGATTTCTTCACTGATTTCTTGGTTTGAACTGTAATGAAGATTATGAGAAATAGATTTCCATAATCTTTGCTAATGCTTGGCGAGAACAAATTGTGCTGACAGATGTAGTATATAGAGTATATAGTATATAGTATTCCTTTTTTTCAGTTTAACCATTTGGAATTGATTTTAATTTAATGCAGTGCAAACAGTACTTTTTGATGGAAAGTACTTAAAAAACAAAAAACAAAACAAATCAGAACACCTTCTATACAGGATTTTAGTAGTGTGGGCACATTAACATTTAAGATTTTTCATTATTTTGAGCAATTCAAATTTTTTCCAAGATTTAAGTCTTTAAGTAACAGATATCTTTATACATGTTACCTATGACCCTTGTACGCAATCCTGTTTATTTGTATTAAAATCTAGTTGATATACTACACATTAACAATGGCAAGTCACTGTAATGATTGGACCAGAGTTCAGACCTCAAAGGTAAAAAAAAAAACATTTGATTTTGATTGAAAACCTCTGGAATTTAATTAAGAGGATCACAAGCCATCAAACCAAGCTGAACTGCTTGAATTTTTGCACAAGGAGTGGCATAAAATTATCCAAAATCAGAGTGTAAGACTGGTGGAGGAGAACAGGGCAAGATGCATGAGAACTGTGATTATAAACCAGAGTTTTTCCACCAAATATTGAATTCTTTACTTAAAACTTTATGAATATGAACTTGTTTTTTTCTTTGCATTATTTGAGGTCTGAAAGCTCTGCATCACACTTGTTTATTTCAGCCATTTCTCATTTTCTGCAAATAAATGACAATATTTGTATTTGGAATTCAGAAGACATGTGGTCCTTCATTTATAGAATAAAACAACAATGTTCATTTTATTCAAACATATACCTATAAATAGCTGTATATTGGTAATGAACATTTTTAAACATTCTGAGCTACTAATTTTTTTTTTCTCAAGATTCAGACCTATCCAAGTCTTTCTACTCACATTTTGTTTACAATCCAAAGACATGGCTTAGGAATAGAATAAGGCAAGTGCTGTGATATAACAGCACTTAAATCAACCGTGTGGTCACTAAAATAAACTACAATCACATTATATTTGATCTAATTCTTCATCAATCCTTGGACCAAAAGGCCTAAAAGACCCTAAAGTTTTTTAAAGAATTTTAAGGGGATTTTTTTATTTTTTACAAATCACCCTTCACCGTCTATAAGAACTGAGCCTAAGAAATACTGTATTTTTTTATTCTTTATTCTTTTACTTTTTAGAAGACCCAAAGTTTTTGTACAACATTAAAATAGTACAGTACCTTTTCCCTTCTTACACACATACAGGAAACACATATAATCTTACCCAAACTACTAAACTACTCCTCTGATAATGATTTTTTTTAAGAGCATCTACTTCAGAGCACAATGCGAAAAAGTTTTTTTATTTTTTATTTTTTTAAGATTTTTAAAACATCATCCACCGGAAAAATCGGTCAGCATCCCTTTCGCCGCCTCCATCAAAACAAATACGCCGATTATTTCCCTGCTTATTTTGGCAGCGAAATTGCGAGAGGGAGAGCAACAATACCAAATTATAACAGCACTCTCCAACAGAATAATTTACCTTCAATTCAGCTCAGCAAGCAGCCGACTCAGCGTCTTAATTAAGCGCTCGGCCAGAAAAGAATCCGAGTCGAATAATGATCCGCGCATGTGGATAAACAGCGGCTATTGACTCTGTAATAGGTAGGTTTCATGGGATGTGTGGTTCAATAGTAATGAGATGAAGTGAGGAGAGCCTTCTCCACACAATGAACTAAGTACTGTCCAGACAGTGGCTTTCAAATGCAATAGCTACTCATCAATACTTTCGCAGGGGTTTAGGCAGAGTGGAGAAATTTATCAACACCTTGAAAGGAGCCCGGAACGTGGCGACGTGGCTGAAATAAAGCCGCGTGATCGATGAGATGCTGCGCGTCGCTTTTCTGGACAAAATGAAGTAAATAAGCGAGCGGCTCAGAGGACTATCAGGGAAGTCATTTGCATTAGAGAGAGTGATTTTTAAAGTGCTTTCATCTGTTGTGTAAGCAGGGTTACTTTCAGTGATGCGGGCCACCACGAGCGGATCGTTTTGGGCGAAGACCCCTCATTAGCGAGGTGACAGCAAAAACAAACAGTATACCTAACACAGGCTGTGTTTTGTTCCATTTACATAGTTCAAGCCAATCTGCGCCATTACCCAGCATAAGAGCAGGATGCTTTAAAAAGCCAGTCCTCCACTGGCCGTGCCCTCGCCAGTCAACAGCCACGCATCAATCAGCTACTGAGCTAATTTAGCGGGTCTCTCTCGGATTCTGCTGAGTGCTACATGCAGGTGGGCTAATGCTCTTTTGTAGGCCGCTACTCAATTAGAGTGCGGCGCGCCACAAAACAGCAAACAAAATGCAGCAAAAACAGCAGTCCGTGCGCTACCTGAGCGTACCTGGGCCGACTTTAAGAAGCATATACAGCGCGAGTTTAAGTGCATCAGCATGGGAGACATGATCAAAGATAAGATCACACTCGCAGCGTGACTCCAGAGCTCACCTGCATGGAGTCATCCGCAACTGCCAATCACTCAATTCTCCAATTTTACAGATAATTTAAGTATAAAGACTACTAAATCTGCACTGTGGTAACTTCTACTCAGAGCGCACTCACTCTCGCATTCGATGTGCAGAGAGTATCTGCTATATCTTCTTTATCAGGGGTGGCAAGCAAGCATGAAACATCTGGCCTGTGAGGTTGTTTGAACTATAATAAACGATGATGAAAAAAAAAAAATAATAAAATGCTTCTACTTCAAGCTTTTCTTTACATTCCTCCCCTGTCTCTCTGCCGCGTTCAGTGTGGCTTTAGTTTCCACCCATTCTCGCTTTTTTCTGCCCCTTCTTGGGCTCCCTATCTCTTTATATGGGCTTTCCCCCCCCCCCACCTGTTTCTCAACTCACTAGCCGGGGCAGTGTATTGGGTAATGTATGGGACCACGACCCTGACAACACAGGTTCGATTTATTTACTTATTTTCTTTTCTTCTTGGGTTTACCTGCTTTGAGATCAACTGTTCTGCAATTGGGTTCAACAACCCTCTGGGCTGGAGAGCTACTAGTATGTAGCACAATATCCCATTACACTTAATTCTCCAAAACAGAATTATTTTTTGGATATTTTTAATATCTGGCCCATGGCCAAACTTTAATTTCCACAACATAGTAGAATCAAAATCATTACAGTCTCTAGATCAAACCCAGTACAGCCGCTCCCTGGAGCTACATATGCAACACACATTACCTGACAAACAATGCCAATGCATGCCAATATGATGTGAGTCTGTAAACACTGTACATAAAATCCTAGCTAACAGGTTCACGTGAGGTTGACATGACTTCTCAGATATGCCCAGTGTTTGGGGCCTATGCCTGATTGGGGGGGGGGGGGGGGGGGGGCATCGCTGATATTCATACTGTACAGTACAGGCCAAAAGTTGCACTGTGGACACACCTTCTCATTCAATGCTTTTTCTTTATTTTCATTGTAGATTCTAACTGAAGGCATCAAAACTATGATAGACACAGTTAGGTGGAGTTATGTACTTAACAAAAAAATATGCGCAGAGTGAAGGGGCCAACAAGTGCTAAACACCTCTGGGAACTCCTTCCTTTAAGACTGTTGGAAAACCATTTCAAGGTGACCACCCCTTGAAGCTCATTGAGAGAATGATGCCAAGAGTGTGCAAAGCAGTAATCAGAGCAAAGGGTGGCTATTTTGAAGAAACTAGAATATAAAACATTTTTTTCAGTTATATACATAACTCCACATGTGTTCATTCATAGTTTTGATGCCTTCGGTGAGAATCTGCTATGTAAATAGTCACGAAAATCAAGAAAACGCATTGAAAAAGAAAAAGAGAAGGTGTGTCCAAACTTTTGGCCTGTACTCTATATGGGGCCAACAAGGAACCAATGGACAAAAAACTGTATGGTTCCCAGACAGTTATCCATAAAGGCCTCACACAGGCAAGTTATCTAGGATGCACCATCATTTTATATCAACCCCACACTCTGAATGAAGACTCTGTACACATCCCAACATAATCTGGATCTAACCCCGAGTCTTAAAAGTATATAAACACAGCTTGCTTCCATCGGCCTCTCTCTCTCTCTCTCTCTCTCTCTCTCTTTTCTCCCGCGGTGTGTGTGAGTGTGTTGGAGCGTTTGGAGTGGAGGGTTCTGAGGTGGGAGCTGTGGTATTAGCAGGCTTAGTTAACATTAGGGGCGTAAGGCAGGCAGAGGAAGTTGTGGCGGCGTTTCTCGTGTCATTACTCTGAGATGGCTCTAATGGCCGTCCCGCTGGAGAGCCACTTCACAGGCGACGCTCGGCGAGGCGCGCACGCTTTAAGCGCCCCCGCGCACCCGCAGCCCGAGAGCTGGCGCGCCGGGCGTTGTATGTAAATTCCCCCTCATTTATGGCATTATCTGAAGGAGAATATTGTCACTCCACGGTAATGTGCGTGTACGCGTCCCCATGAAAACGAGAGAGAGAGAGAGAGAGAGAGAAAGCGAGTGAGAGAGCAAAGAGAGAAAGAGGGAGAGAGAGAGAGGGAGAGGGAGGTGGTTGTGGTGAGGGGTGTGGGGTAGGGGGGCATAAGAGAGATACCCACTAACAAACAATAGCAGCAGCACCAATGCACGAATGCCAGGCAAGCACAGAAACAGAGGAATGGGAATAAGAGGGAAATAAAGCAGGAGAGAGAGAGAGAGCTAAGAGAGCCACAAGAAGAAGAGAAAAAGAGAGAGAGAGAGGGAGAGAGAGAGAGAGAGAGTGGAGGAGGAGGAGGAAGAAAGGGGAGGGAGGGTTGCTGAGCTGAATAAAGAAACGTCTGTATTGAAAAATAGCCAGGTGGGTAAATTTAACTAGCTCAGCCATTTGCAACACTCTAAAAAAAGTGGACGAAAAAAGGAAGAGGGTAGAGAGAGAGAGAGAGAGAGAGAGAGAGAGAGAGAAAGAAATGAATATGGAGATGGAGTGGTGCACGAAAAAATGTCAAAAAATAAATAAATAAATAAAATAAATAAATGAGATAAGGAAACTTTCTTTCTTTTTTGTTAAATAATAGCAATATACTGTATAAAAGATGTGGTACACTGAGCTTTCATACTTACAAAATATGAATAAAATAAAGGATTAATAGCCTTACTGAAAAGCAAGGCCTATGATGATCCATTAAATCTATATTAGTAGTTTGCTGGTTTACTTTTCCCCCCGGTGAATGTTAACATGTTGTGTTAAATTAAAACAAATAAAAAAAAATCTTTTTTTTTTGTGTGGTATTAGTTTAAGCAAGCAAACTGTGTTTGTCTCTTGTTGTGACTTGATGAAGTAATGGAGATCGGAAGACATTTAATGCAGAATCCAATTTACGCAGAAATCCAAGTACTCCCAAAGGGTTCACATACTTTTTCTTGCAAAAAGTAATTTGTAAATTGGTAAAATTTGTAAAAAGTAATTTGTAATATATATATTACACTTTGGTATTTTGTTGGCTCTAGTGATCATGTTTTTTAGTACAGAGCTGTCTCTATGGCTTTTTTCTTCTTTTCTTCTTTAAGGTATTACAATGTGTTCCTGAAAATGGCCTTTTCCCCATTTTTTCCACATTTGCATAACACATTTTGTTAACGTATTGCATTGCGGACGCTGCTGAAGTACACACTGCTGTAACTCATGGATTTAAAGCAGAGATTCAGTGTTCATTTTCCAGAAAAGCCAAAAGAAAACTCAGCCCAGACATTTACTGAGAGCTACCAAACATATTAAAGAGACCATATTATACAAAATACACTTTTTATAGAAGAGTTTGATATGGCACACAAACATTTTAAGAGTTTCAAAATTTATGACACACAGTAAATATGTGGAGAATTGACTTAAAACACACAGTGTTTAGAATTCGATTGCATTTTTGTGATATAAAAATGGTCTCCACTTCACATTGAAGTTTCCAGTAGTGTTTCAGTAGTACTTTAATAGTGTTTCAGTACTAATATACTACTGCAAAATGTGTACAAAACATTTAAAGGTCTCATTTCATTGTTTTTTCATTAATATTGAGGTGGTTTCTAGTATAAATGAATGCCCTGTGAGATTTTTTTTTTTTTTTGTGTAAAAGTGATCCGGTGCTCCTGTTTCAGGCTGTTTTAGTTTGGTAAAGGAGTGGGCTGAGAAGAACGACAGGATTTTAGCTCTTTCTTGTAATTATTCATGACATGCAAATGTTATACCTATGATTGACTAACAGCACTGTGATGTTCCTTCTATTTAGAGCTAACGTCCAGCACCTGGTTTGGTAAATCAGTAAGTATTGACGTTAAAACAGAAACAACAAACAAATTGTACTAAATTTATGTTTAATTATCTCTGTTTTAATGTGATATGATGTTTTTAACCCTTATTGTGTAGATACATAAATAAATAAATAAAATGATGTGTTTAGGTGCCTAAAACTTATTTACTTAGTACCAAAAACAACCTGTTTAAAAGAAAGTTAAAAATGGTGGCATATAATGTAGATTTTGACTGAAAAACAAATTTAAAAAAAAAATTCATGATGGAACCACTTAAACCAGCCCTTTAAGCCAGTTCAGCACACACTTCTATATATCTACATTTCTACTGTGTGTTATATATATATATATATATATATATATATATATATATATATATATATATATATATATATATATATATATATATATATATATATATAAATTCATTTTATTTCAAAACCTTTACACACAAACAAATATGTGCATTTTTTTTTTTTTGCCTTGGAAATCTCCCATGGATTCCAATTTTCCACTGACCTTAACTGACGCAAGTGAGACCTGTAGTTTTTAAAATATTGCTCTGGGTTTTTTTGTAACCTCCTGGATAAGTTGTCCATGCCCTTTTTGATTCATTTCTGTCATCTGTCATTCAGCCTGGAGTCCCAAAGCCTATGGAATGACTTAATCTTTTCCAGACTGACAGATGTCAATGACTTTTTTTTTATCTGTTTTTGAATTTCTTCAGATTGTGGCATAATGTGATGCTTTTTGATTATCTTTTAGGTTCTTCATGTTGTCTGACGGGTTCTATTTATGTTATTTGATTATCTTGATTCTACAGGTCTGGCAGTAATCAGGCCTGGTTGTGGTTAATGAGATTGAAATCAGCTTTCTAAAAGATGTGATTAATCACAATACATTTCAACGCTTTTAAACACTTTTTCACAAAGGACTAGATTGATTTGGATCGTTTTTTTTCTTCCTTTAATAAACAGAATTATCATTTGAAAAGTGATTTTTATATTTACTGAGGTTGCATTTGTGTGATATTAAGGTTTGTTTGATAATATGAAAAATATAGTTAGTAGTCGGAGCAAGCTGAAGGATCTTTTACTTCACAGCAGTTGACGGACAGAGTCAAAAATAAGAGTACTAGCCCTGCCTTTGACCTGACTTGACGATGCAGCCCATTTTCTGGCCTGTAGTTATATATCGACAACAGCTCAGAAACGCAGCCTATTGATCTGAGTGGCAGCGTGTGCTATTGAGAGGTCACGCGAGTGCGTGTGTAAGGAGTTCAGCAGAGTGAAAGTGCTTGGCTTTATTCAGCCCACAACAGATTTTTACTGTACGTGTTTGATTTACCATACTCTAGCTGTCCGACGCAATACGCATCAGGTGATTCAGTGCATCGGCGTGCGGTACGACTCTATCTATCTGTCATCTGTATAAACAGAGAAAGTAAATATGTAAAGCGTAGCACTTTGTGGCTTCTGGAATTGCTTTGTCATGATTAAATTAATAAACGGAGTCTGAAAAGCAGATTGTGCTTGACAGACTACAACCTCTCCGTTTCCCTGCCACTGCCTCTCGCCTGGGCCTAATAAGCTTCAATTACGCGCAGCTCTTTCATTCATTAAAGACAGCCACGGCCCTTTGTAGACCTGCAATAAACACGAACAGAGAGAAATATTAGGGCCCGTTTATTTATGAACCCGTTAATAATGAGGCGCTTGATGAAAATAGCTTTCTCAGCAGTGCTGTTGCTGAACAAACAATGTGCATTCGGGAGAGGTAGCTAGTTAGCCTCTGTGACTTAGACAAAGCTACGGAGACACGACAAGTGCCGGCAATTAGCTGAGCCTTCTCCACGGGCTAACCCTATACATCTCTGTCGTTCTCAATCACCCAGGACTGCGGCACGACGGTGCAGAATTAAAGTCTGGATGTCATCAATTTCTTTTAAACCCGTCCCATTGTTCTGTGTTCGTGCACATCATGCACATGTGATACATGACTGCGATACATTTTATTAGAAACGCCAGCGAGCACGGGAGTGGAGAGTGATGGGAGAGTGAGTTCCTACAGGAGGTGACTCCGGTCCAGGCCATAAAATTTAGACATTCTACAATAAAAAAAACAAAGTTTAGTACAGAAAATGGTTCTATACAAAACCAAGGCAAATCTTAGATTCAATTAAATGCTTTTGCTATGCTTTGCATTATTTTTTTAGACTGGAAAACAACATTTAGTAGATTGCTCTAAAATTAATCATTTTGCCTTATTGTACAGTTTATTTTTTAAATAAACATTAAAGCATTAAAGCGACATTACGTAGCATGTATGTTGAAGCTACTCTGTTTTGTAAAAATAAGAACATCATATTTATCATTTGTACTTCAGTCCGGCTTATTGTGAACTCCAGTACTAGTTCATCTCAAAAAATTAGAATAGCATTGAAAAGTTGCTTTATTTCAAAACTTAATACAGTTCAAAATGTGAAATTCATATACTGTATTATATAAATGTATTACACACAGAGTTATCTATTCTAAGCATTTATTTCTTGTATTGTTGATGATTATGGTTTACAGCTAATAAAAACCCAAAAATCCCTGTCTCAGGGTCTTAGAAAACCTATTGGTACTTTTGGCTTTGTGGGCAGTGTGCCAAGTCCTGCCGAAAAATGAAATCCACAACTTAAAGTGCTGTAAGATTTTTTCAGAAAAAAACTGAACTGACTTTACACTTGATAAAACACAGTGAATCAACACCAGCAGATGACATGTCTCTCCAAACACTCCATCACTGATTGTGGAAACTTCCCACTAGACCTCAAGCAGCTTGAACTGTGTGTCTCTCCACTCTTAATCCAGACTCTGATCCCTTGATTTCCAAATAAAATGCAAAATTTACTGATGGTCAGTGATGGTTTGGAGAGACGTGTCATCTGCTGGTGTTGGTCCACTGTGTTATATCAAGTCTAAAGTCAGTGCAGTGTTTTGTTTTCCCGGACAATCTTACAGCACTTCATGCTTCACTCTGCTGACAACTTTAATGGAGATGCGGATTTCATTTTCCAGCAGGACTTGGAGCACTGCCTACACTGCCAAAAGTACCAATTGGTCTTATATAATATTAACATTTTCTGAGACAGTGATTTTTGGGCTTTCATTGGATGTAAGCCATAGTCATCAACAAAAGAGAAAAAAGAAATAAACACTTAAAAGAGATCTCTTTGTGTTTCATACATCTATATCATATATGAATTTCGCATTTTGAACTGAATTACTGAAATAAAGTAACTTTTCAATGATATTCTATTTTTTTGAGATGCACCTTTATGTTAATGCTAATCTGTCTTGTATAAGTAGAAACACCAACTTTATCATTTGTACTTCAGTCTGGATTGTTTTTAACTGCACTGCTAGTGCATCTCAAAAAAATGAATATTATAAATAAGTTACTTTATATATTGTTGTTAACAGCACTATATATTATAATTGCATAATGAGGTTGGACCTGCGAGTCATATTTGTAATAAAATTGTAAGGTTACTGTACAATGTCTGTTAACATGCTTTTTTCACTTCTGATGCCATCTCTCAGCTTGCCCAGAAATGCATGTGAAACGTGTGTCCGTAAAGGATGGCGCAAAGTAAGAATTATTCTTCCCAAAATGAAGGATGGGGGTCTGGTAGCAACAACAACAACAAAACAATTATCGTATATTGCTGCTTTAAAGTCATACTTTTTTAAATGACCAAAAGCAGTTTCAAATGACCAAAAAACAGTAGGCAGTCGCAGAATTCTGTAAATAAATTTTAAATGGTTGAAATGCGTAACTCTATAATGCAAAATTGAGACTACAACCACAACTTAACATGCTTCTGGTTTATTTTAAAACACTGGGACATAAAATAATTATGGTTACATTTGTTTTTCATCACATTTTCCATTACTTACAGTTTTTCACACACAAAATATGACAAAAACAACAAATGTATCATCTGTCGATAAGGAATGAAAGCTACAAATGCAGCAGATAGAGAGCTGTGTGTGATTAAGGAAGAAAGCGTTAGTGGTTGCCCAGCATGCTGTTATACTGGAACAGTTAAAACTGACAGTTGCTTCAGATTCTTCTGCCTGTAAATGCCCACACTCAAAAAACGAGAGCTATTCTAATGGCAAATAAAAGCACTGCACAGAGGACTGGAGGGGGATTGTCAGTGATGTCTATGAAGGTCAAGCATAAGTTAAAAAAAAAAAGTGTAAATGTCTAGCATGGTTCAACCTACTGTTTACAAAAAGACCTGCTTCTCTTACTTGCTTTTGTCACGTCCTTCAAACTTTTAGCACAGGCTAAGATGCTGGTAGTATCTACAGCCATGTGTTAACAGATGCAACACACAGTGGTGCCACAAATCCATTTAAAGCAGCACTGAAAGCAAGTCTAAATAAAATTGTTAAATGTTTATGATTTCATTGTGTAAACCAGGAGATCTCAACTCGTCTTAACCCAGGACCCACATTTTTTCATGGTCATTAGGTCGCTACCTATTTTTATAGAAATAAATATATTTTTAAAACATAGCCTTTAAAAACCTCATTTAAACATATATATGTATGCAACGTGAATTTAAGAGCAATTGAACTAAAACTAATGAAACTAAGGAGGAACATGACAACTACCTGTTATTAAAGTTACTATATTAAAATTAAATATTAGAATTGCACAAAATAAATAAGGCCACAAAATTACATATTTTATTTCTCTGCATATCTCTGCATTCAGAGTACATTAGTAAGAACCTTTTTCTGTCTCTTTTTCACCCAGTGTAAAAGATGAGTACAAAATCAAAAGAGCATTAATTTTTTTCCTTTATTTTTTACAACCTGTTCACAACTAGATGCTAAAAAAGCAGGTTTTTAACAGAAATGGTTTGAGCTACAAAAGCTGCCCTTTCAGATGAGCTAATGCTAAAACTAATACGGATGAGGAGGACAGTTTGAGGAGTTCTAACAAATTGAAATGAACATAAGTATGAGAGCATTAAAACTTTTATACAATTTCTGTAGAATTTTTATTAGCAAATTCAGAGACCCAGAAAAAAAAATGGCCATCCTTAGAGCCTAGGTCAATCTTTTTGGTAATGCGTAAGTTCCCTTTACTTACGGTGTAACTTTTCTGTGCTCAAAAAAGTGACAGGTAGAAGTTAAAACGTTCTTTAAGCTCCACAATTAAGTTAAAGTACTAATCTCTAATCTCTAAATGAAGAGCAGCTTCATCAAACCCGGTGACAGTGCAGAGCATCTCTTGCTCTCGCAGTGATATTTTGTTTTGTTTGTTTTTGTCATTTTGTTTTTCAGTCATTTTCAGGAAGTGGTTTAGAACAGTGATAACTGCTTAAGTGCTTTGGGTTTATCTTTTGAGAGAAGTATCAATGTGGTGAACATTTCTGTAAGTTCACACTGGCAGCATTATGTTTTCCATGACTTCCAGTGCACAACTTCTACCACTCTGGCTTTAGTGATAACGTGGGTTTGGAAAGATTTGTAACATTTTTATATTTGTAACAAGTACAATGCAGCACATAAAAAAAATATATTAAACTCATGGACAGTAATGGCATTAATGGCAGTAATGATTACGGATTACTAATGACTCATTTAAAAAAAGTTACTTAGTTACTTTATGGATTAATTGATTTTAAAAGTAACTTAGTTACATTTAAGTTACTTTTAAGTTACTGCCACCTCGACATATAACAGTTTTGCCAAAACTCACTTTATTGGAAGCTTTGCTCCACCTTTGGGACTTGTTCTGTAAGTGTGCTGCTTCAGACTCCAAACATCAGATTTGATATTGATATTAATCATCTTTAGCTGATACAAACTCATAATATTGTCTATATTTCTCTCCTCCCTCGTGTGTTCATGTCGCTGTGTGGTATTACATGTGTGTCGCATAGGTCAGACATCCAGAATGCAGCAGCATGTCTGGTCTACAACCAACCAAAACGGGCTCATGTCACCCCACTGCTCATTGAGCTCCATTGGCTACCAGTTGATGCTCGCATCAAATTCAAAGCTCTTACAATCGCCTACAAGGTGATGACAGAACAGAACAGCTCCTTCCTACCTGCACTGATCACTCCTGAAGGCTTACGCTCCTCCAATGAACGTCGCCTCGCTTTGCCAAACACACATTCACACAAAGCAATCCAGACTGTTCTCATACAGAGTTCCCCAATGGTGGAACTAAAAAACTACCTTCCACTACCAGATCAGGAGAATCTCTCACTATCTTTAAGAGACTCCTGAAGACAGAGCTCTTCAAACAGCACTTACTCTCCTAACACCTCTAACACACTAACTACTTCTAACCCCATTTCCTTCTTCCCCTCCTTCACTCCTCTATCCCATTATTATTCTTTGACCTCCTTTAGGCCCTATCTAAATATGTTTTACCTTTAACTTCTATTACTTTTGTACTTCACTATTGTAAGTCGCTTTGGATAAAAGAGTCTGCCAAATGTAATGAAATGTAATGTAATGTAATGTAAAAACGTCACTCCCTGAAACACAAGAAGAAAGTAAAAAATATACTGTAGTGAATCTGCAATAACGTTCTCTGTTTATTGACTGTTTTTAAAAAATGCACTGTTGTGTTTAGTGTATAAGACGAGCGTGTGATTGGGCGAGAGAGCTCGGAGGATAGAGGCTGTACTGGTGTGTGAGGTCTGGAGAGAACGCGGGGTCTGTGTGAATGTGTGTAGTGAGCCTAAGTGCTAGGTTTTAGCCTGTTTTAGCCTGTTAGCTTGTTAGCTCGTTAGCCTGTTGCTATTTTTACGTGGTTGCGATAAACAGTTCCAGCGATAAAGCGACGACTGTAAATTACTTTCTTGTCCTTCCTTTAAACTCGTCCAGCCGGATGCTACACTATCTTTTTACTAAGAAAGTACTTTACAAAAGTAACACACACTAACTTGGATAAGTAACTGTAATCTTATTACTGGATAGACAATAGCACCACGTTAGATCACTTCCTTCTGAAAAATTGGTTAGTTTGGATGGTACCACTTTATAATAAGACTACCTTTATAAATGGTTTATAAATGGTTTACAATCAGTTTATTAATGGTTACTAATTAGTTTTTTTTAATGCCTTAAAACAATTAATAATCAGTTATAACACATACGTAGAAAGGGCAACAATATAGTATGTAGTGGGTTCACTACTTGGCAAACAACAGGTCATTGTTGCCCTTTCTACGTATGTGTTACAACTGATTATTAATGATTTTAAGGCATTTACAACCTAATTAGTAACCATTAATAAACTAATTGTAAACAATTTATAAACCCTTTATAAAGGTAGTCTTATTATAAAGTGGTACCGGTTGGATTAATGGAGTAATGCTATTAACATTACTGCTCATGGGAAATATATAGTAAAATAAAAGTGGAAGTAGGAGAAAAAAATAATACTCCAGTAGATACAGATACAGCATTTTATTACTTTAGTACAGTAGTGGAATAGTTTTACTTTGTTGCTATAGATCTCTGGCTGTGAGTTTGGTCTTCTGCCTAGATTAATCCAGGTCGGACCTCCTCAATTACACCTCACCTCGCCCAATACGTCTGATTAATTTACTGCCAAGGTCATTTTCACTGCAGGTTTCTCTGTGTGAGGAGTTTTACTGGAGCTTTTATTTGTTGAATTGGTAACAGGTATGTCATTTGGACATAGATTATAGAATATTTTTGCTATGGGTTTCAATTTAAAATATTCTTACTGCTGCACTCTAAAACAGAGCAGAAGTTTAGAAGATTTAAAGTATTTTTGAGATTTGTATTGATGTAAAATTAAATATTATTTATTTGTATTAATTTGTGCTTAATAAAATCAGCGAAATTTCTTGTTAGCAATTTTTCAGGCTGAACTGACAAACAATTTTTCGCAGTGTGATTTTTACTGCATGGCAGGACATCAGTCTGGATCAGAGGTGGAAGAGACATCTCAGCTTATTTTTTTTATTACAAAGTGAGATTGATGTTTTTTTTTTTGCATCAGGCTTCAGTGTCATTTAACTACATAACAGCTGAGTACAAATTAAGACTTATGTAACCTGCTTAGTATAAAAAAGCGACACCACACCCATGTAGGCTGGCATGGCAGCACTGTATAACAGTGTCTTTGCTGGGTTTGTGGGGACTGGACCAAAATATCATAGAACATAATCTACTACCCTTCAACCAGATATGGCCTGACCACTGCTGCAATAAAGCAGATCCAATAACTCAAGATCCAGACCAACCAGCACTGGCCACTGCTACTCAAAAGAACTGTTTCCACCTCAAAACAGACTTTTCAGGCATGTCTTTGGTGTTGTGTGAATGCAAAAAATAACTCAAAAAAACACAACAGGAATGAACTAATTTACTTAATTAATTATGGGCATGTTTTGGGCGCAACAGGCAATAAACCAGATTGTCAGATTGTCACTTGTCATTCCCTTTAAGAGTCAGGTAAGCTCAGACTTTGTCGGATTGGTATTTTAATATTGCAGCAATTCTGCGCTTCTCAGCAGAGGAAACTGACCTGCTCGTTCACACTGTGAAGGTGCACAAGCAGGTTATTTACAGGAACAGCAATGTTATTTTATTTTCTATTCCGTTTATTGTTGATATAAAAGTTGGGTCTCTGCACTGCTGTGCATCCTTGTGTGCGTCTAGCAATGTGCGTCTGACGGTTGACTGTTGTCAGGATTTAAATCAGTCAGTGGCACACCTGTGTTTTCTGTTGCAGAAGACAATACCCATTGTCTTGTTTTACATTTATTTTAATTATATATTGGCATGTTGTCCTCCACCAGTCTTACACACTGCTTTTGGATGGATAACTTTATGGCACTCCTTGTGCAAAAATTCAAGCAGTTCCTCTTGATTATATTCTAGAGGTTTTCAATTTGGTAAAATAAAAAAATAAAAAACTCACCATTTTTAAGTGGTCTCCTAATTTTTTTTCAGAACTGTATAGTATTTTTTTGTCAGTGCTAATTTGATTCAAAGCTATGTTAAAGAAAGGTACCTAAAAGGTTACAGTTTATACGCTCTATATACAATGATATGGTTTGCCATCTACAAGCTTGTTTCTGGTTGCATTTAAACCCCAAAGGGGAAATTTTTACTGAAACCTAAATAAAAGCAAACTTGCTCTTGAACAATTTCTTTGTCATCGGGGAGAAAAATGATTAAAATAGAAAATCAGATATTTTGCTACTTTTTTTTTTTTTTTTAGGCCATTTCGCCCAGCTCTAGCAGGATACTTTTTCTTTCATGAGACATGGCAAAAGTCATGGGATACAGTCCTATGTATTGCATGTCAGTGCAGAAAGTGATTTTTTTTATAGTGTATAGTTTACTAGGTTTTCATTTGTCTCTAGCAAGTTTAGGAGCTCTATGGTGGGGTCAGATCACCTCAGACTGACTGACCGATTGACCCCGTCTGTGTGTGTGTGTGTGTGTGTGTATGTGTGTGTCTGTGTGTGCCTTTACTGTGCTGTGTAATCATGTAGTATCGTATAGTCTAGGCTGTCTTGGCACTGTGGCAGGAAAGTGAGTAAGTAAGCAGAGCAGTAGATCTCGCAGGAGTGCTAACCGTCTTCACTCCTGTACCTCGGGCACTGCCACCCTGTTCTCACATACCAGCAGCACGTGTGAAGCAGCTCTGTGATCACGCACTTACATTAACAGCCGGGCCTTTCTGTACTGGTCAATCAGGCCTTGGTAAATTTGGGCTGATGTGGCCCTCTCACCTCTCTCTCTCTCTCTCTCCTCCATCCCACCATCCTCTCTCTCTCTCTCTCTCTCTCTCTCTGTGCCTGTGTCTCTGCGGCAGCAGGCAGATTGCTATAGCCAGGCTTGTCTGAGTAGATGAAAGATGGCACAGGATTGACGCTGGGGGACGATAGCCCTGGTGACACGTGCGCTGCTCTCTCCTCTCTCTCTCTCTCTCTCTCTCTCTCTCTCTCTCTCTCATTCCCTCCCTGCAATGCTCTCTGGCTTCACTCATTTACATAATACACTTCTGACACCTTTACTTTATTCATCAATCACCAGGCTTCTCTCCCAGTCTACCTTTTGTCTGAGCATGTCTCTGCTCCATCAGGACCCGCACAAAAGATTAATTTCACAGTTTTTTTTTTCCTTCCTTCCTTCCTTCCTCCTTCTCTCTCTCGTTCTCTCTCTTTCTGTCTCTCTCTCCTTCCTTTCCCTCTCCCCTCTTCCCCTCCTCTATATTCCTCTGCTTTTCCCTGCCCTCCCTTCTCCTTCCTTTCATTTCAAAGATACAAAGCTCAAAAAAAATGACAGAAGGAAGATAATGAAAACAACAATGCGAGCAATTTTTACTCCTGCAGGTCGCATCACTGGATTTTCTCTCCTCCTCCTCCTCCTCCTCCTCCTCCTCTACTTCTACCCCTCCCTTCCCTCCTCTCTGCCGAGGCGCTGCCATCTGTCTAAGGTTCACACCGCCGCCTCACTCTTTAATCTGCATCCACGCAGCGCCGGGCCTACCACCTCACTGAATTCATCTACGTCCGTCTCCAGCATCCCAAACACTAATCTTACGCTTTCGCCTTTCTGCATACTTGGGAATTATTTATCCTGCTTAGTATTTTTTTATACCCCCAGTACTCCTTTGTGGCCTTCATTTTTCTCTTTTGTGCTTACCAGCTTTTGCCATGTAGTTATGACCATAGTGCTCAGTGCAGAAAACCATTTACGGAGGAAAAACGCACAGCATTAAACGCTCTCGGAAAATTGTCCTCCGTGTGAAAACAACACCTACCACGAGCTACAGTAAGAAGAAAAAAAAATGCTGACAAACATCACGTTCACGTTCTCAGTGAAAATGGATTCCCAGTGGTCTACCAGCATTACCATGACAGCCAACACTCAAAGCTTAACATTTCTTTTCATTTACAAGTATAATGTGTCATTTGCCAAAAAAAAAAAAATCTCAAAAAATCTTTTAAATGTGATTTAAACATTTTTAGTTACTTACACATTTTTGCCTACAATATTTGACTTATTGGCCTTTATTTTACAGTCCATCATAAACAATGCAAGTCACATCTGTAGTTTTCTGTTATTAAGTTACATCTGTGCAGCAGAACTAAGCCAACTAAGCATTCAAAATATCCAGCAAACAAAAACTTAAAATGATAATAAAGGAAACAAAATGAAGGAACAGAATTAAAAAAAAAAATCCTTTGTAGAAACTAACAGTTCTTTTACAAAAAACTCTCCAGAACAGTTGATCACAAAGCAGAAAGCCAAGAAGAAAGGAAAAAATAAATAAATTAACACACCGCTCCTCACGCAGGATCGAACTCATGTTGTCAGGGTGGCGATCCAATACACTACTGCTACCCTGGCTAGTGAATTTGGGACACGGCCTTAAAAAAAAAAGCCCCTGTAAGGAGATAGGGAGCACGAGAACGAGTGGAAAAAAAAACGATAATGAGCGGAAAGTAAAGTTATGCCGAGCGCGACAGAGGCAGGAGACGAGTGTAAACAAAAGCTCATTTTATTATTCACTATAGTTCAAACAACCCCACGGGCCAGATATTTCAATAGGGCTGTCTGTTGCCGACCCCTGTAATAGAAGAAGTAGAATTAGCTGAGTACAACAGTACACAAAATGTACAGTTCAGTGTTCTTTTAATGCACCACACACATGCTGAGAAATCTCACTGGATAGAAGCTAAGGCTTGAAATCTGTCTTAGGGTTGTGTGTTTAAAGCGAGGCTGGGGAGTGGTGAAAATGTCGTGTGAAAGTGACAGTGGGCTTGGTGCTATTTTAAACAGTCCACATCTGCTCATAAGTTTTGAGGCTTGCAGGACTGGGTCACCGCATGCCTGTGGGCAGGGCATGGACATTAACCGCGCAGGACAGTGGAGGCATCCCGCTCGTTCCAACACCTGAACTTAGCCAAGGGGATAATTACCTGAGTGTGGGTCTTCTGCTCCAGATAGCTTAACGGGTAACAGTGCACACTCTGACCCAACGACCCCGAGTCACGCTGGAATTGTGCGTGCACTGCAGTGCATGCTTCTCGCACAAGAGAGACAGAGAGAGAGAGAGAGAGAGAGAGAGAGAGAGAGAGCATGCTAAACAAACATCCACAAATGGAAATCTTCAGTATACATGCATCAACATGAAGTATATATATATATATATGTATATAAATACACACACACACACACACACACACACACACACACACACACACACACACACACACACTCAATGATAGTCCTATCTCTGTGCCCACCTTGGCCCTCTCCCTCCCTTCTTCCACGATTTGCCTTTAGCCTCCTATACATTTCTCTTTCTGTCCTTCATTTTTCTCTCCTGCTGTACCCTTCCCTCGCTCTTTCTCTCTGCACCTCTGCACCTCATTCTCCACCTCTCCTTCTCCACCCCCTATATGACTTCTCTTTGTCTTTCTGGTTCTTCTTCTTTTTCTTTACCTGTCCCACTCACTCATTCACTCACTCACTCCTTCTCCTTGCCCACCCTCATATCACCTCTCTCTCTGTTCCTCCCTCGCTTACTCTCGTTCTTTACCTGTCCCACTCATTCACTCCCATTATATCCACAATCCACATAACAGTGACACACTCCATGTCCAAATGTTTGTGGACCCCACGAAAGGAGAAGACAGGTTCAATGTCATCTTTTTCAGTTTCATTCCACTTATTCAATCAGCTAGGCTTAGTCTTTAAACTTAAAAGACTAAGCCTAGCTCCAAAAGCAGTGTGTAAGACTGGTGGAGGAGAACATGCCAAGATGTATGAAAACTGTGATTAAAAACCAGAGTTATTGCATTAAATATTGATTTCTGAATTCGTAAAACTTTATGAATATGAACTTGCATACCTTGCATTATTTGAGGTCTGAAAGCTCTGCATCGTTTTTGTTATTTCAGCCATTTCTCATTTTCTGCAAATAAATGCTCTAAATGACAATATTTTTTTTTTTGGAAAGAAAGAAATGTTGTCCGTATTTTATAGATAAAAACATCAATGTTCATTTTACTCAAACATATACCTATAAATAGCAAAATCAAAGAAACTGATTCAGAAACTGAAGTGGTCTCTTATTTTTTTCCAGAGCTGTTTTTTTCTGTTATTTCTGTGTAGGAGGAACAACTCTGTCTCGAGACCCCCATTTTACCATCCTTTTTGCTTGTCTGACTTCCTCACTCTCCTTCTATACCCCAATTTTATCCCCCTTTTTTTTACCTTTCCCATTCCCACACTCTTTTTCTTTATCGTCATTATACCCCCTCTTCTTTACCTGTCACACTCCCTTACTCTTCATCTTTACCCCCATTTTACCCCTTTCCTTACCTGTCTCCTTCTTTTACCCCCTTTCTTTACCTGTCCCACTCCCTCACTCTCTGTCTACCTCGTTTTACCCCCTTTCTTTACCTGTCCCACTCCCTCACTCTCCTTCTCTACCTCCATTTTACCCCCCTTCTTTACCTCTCCCACTCCATCATTCCTCTTCTTTACCTGTCCTACTCCCTCTCTCTCCATTTACTACCCCTTCTTCACCTGTCCTACTCCTTTACTCACCTTCTTTACCTCTCCTTCTCTACCCCATTTTACTCTCTTTCTTTACCTGTCTCACTCCCTCGCTTTTAATCTCTACTCTCTTCCACTGTGTACCTTCTCTTCCTTATTTTACCCCCCCTTCTTCTTCTTTACCTGTCTCATTACCCTTACTTTTTTCTTCTCTAACCCACTTTACCCTCACTTTATCTGTCCCACCTGTTCATTTTCTTTCTCTCCTCCCACCCCATCCCATGCGTTTATCTCTTTCTCAGTTTCAGTTTGTACCCTGTCCTGTTAACTCACTCGTTTTTTTTTTTTTATTTCGACTCCATTATCACCTCACTGTCTTTCACTTTCTCCAGCACAAACCACTCATTGGGACCTCTTTTCTTTATCCATCTCACTCTTTTACACTACCTCTCCTTTCTCCATCCTCTCTCACTCTCACTTCCTTTTTCTTTACTTGTCGCACTCGCGTATCTGACTCTTCACCTTACCTTTCTCTCTCACACTCTCCTACTGTCCCGCGCACTCACTTTCGTTCTTCACTCACTCTCTCCTTCTCTACACCCCCCCATCTCTTCCTCTCTCTCTCTGGGTGGAAAATGACTGCTCACCTCCCACTGCAGGTGGCGCAGGGAGAGGTGGGGTGTAGTGTGTGTATGTGCGTGTGGGGCGTGTGTGTGTGTGTGTGTGTGAGTGGTTTGATTTATCGGAGGCTGTCAGCCCCTCTGAGGATTGGAGGCTACAGGAGGGTGGCGTCTCCTCCTTGGCCCCATGGCTGGCTCTGAGGCAGACCCCATCTCTCATTAGGAGAGCAGCACAGCTCCACTTGAAAGTGACATTCACACTCCCTTCTCCGCTCACAAATGCAAAGAGATGACAGCCCCTCGCCACTTAAAAGCCAGGGTCCCTCTTTTCAGGTCCAGGAAAACATCAATTTATTACATTAGGTTTGGCAGATATCCATATGATACCTATGCGGCTCAAACAACCCACCCACCCCATCACTCTCACTCTGCCTTTCTTCTATGCACAAACACACACACACACACACACACACACACACACTCTCCACACACTCACAAACTGTCGCTCCCTCCATCACCTCCATCCGTCTGCAGCCCACCCCCTCGTTCTCCTTCCACACCTCCTCTCTGCTGTCACCCTCTATCCAAAGCAAACAGCTTGTTTGCTTGCTGAGATTTTAATTCACAATTAGTGCACAGGAGCTTGCAGGGCAAAAGGGACAAAAGCATTTTTTTCCAGGGGGGCTATCAGTGCTGGCACAGCCCACCACAAAGAAGTTAAAACATTAAAACACCCAAAAAGTACTCTAGAATAAGAAGTTTTGGTAATGCTTTATAATATAGCCCGCGTTTTCTTTTATTAACTTCTTTGGATGAACCAGTACATTCAGAATACTTACCGGGTCCCACAGGTACTTTAACCCTTTGAACCCAAGGCTGTTTTGGTGTGTTTTTTTTCTCTGTTTTTGTGTTATAACACTCTTTCAGGTCTTATAACACAGTAATTATATCAGACAGACACATGCCATGAGCTCTTTTACACCAGAAGCCATACGGCTCCTCAAAAATGTAATCATTTAGGCCCCGAGTGGTCCAGCGGTCTAAAGTGCTGCCACTATGAGCGGGAGGTCGCAGGTTCGAACCCCCATTCATGCAGCTTTGCCTTCAAGCTGCCGGCGTTAGAGGGAGCAAAATTGGCCCTGCTCCCTCTGGGTGGGTAGATGGCGCTCTCTCCCCACATCACATGTGTTTGCAGCACAGGGCGTCTGTGAGCTGATGTATCAGAACCGAGCCGCTGTGCTTTCCTCCAAGTGCGCTGGCTGCTCGGTAATGCTGCATCAGCAGCAGCTCGAAAAGAAGCGGTGGCTGACTTCACATGTGTTCACATGTGTCTTCACCCTCCTGGTGTGTTGAGGTATCACTAGTGATAGGGGGAGTCCTAATGAGTGGGTTGGGTAATTGGCCGTGTAAATTGGGGAGAAAATGGGAAAAATTAGAAATTAAAAAAAAAAAAAAATGTAATCATTTAAAATGTAAAAGAAAGCAGAATTTTTATATTTTCCTGTAAACGGCCATGTTTTGGTCAAAAATGTTTTTTTTTTTACTTATTTGTGAATGTATAGACTTTAAATATTTTCACACCTAAAATATCTTGTCAACAATGGTTAGACTCGAGTGTATATGATTTGAAAGCATAAGAATATTGATGATAGTTCATTAAATGATTTATTACTTTGACCAAATACATGGAGAGCATCAGGCGGACTTATTTTTCTTGATAATCACACCTCTAGAATACATGTAGATTACAAAAAACTCGACACTCAACTTACCAAAGTTTCCTATTCACCCAAGCTAAACTATGTAAAGCGCAACTTGCTGCTGGTAAAAAAAAATGTGTTTTACATTCCAGCCATTGAAGGATGTCTGTCTCGAACATATATCCACTTAAGCGCGGGTTAAATGTCAGACTATGAGCCGCAGCTTTAGATGAACTGAAGGACATGTTGAAATAAAAGTCCTGACCTTGCTGGATTCCACTTTGTTAGAATGAGAAGCTTCAAGCCCACGTCTCACTTGAAAAAGGAATCTGTACAGACTTCAATAGGTTTGTAATATATGAAGCGTTAAGCATCATACAACACGTCATTTCAAAGGATGAATGCTGTATAACGTATAAGGATTTATATATATTTGATGTTATATATATATATATATATATATATATATATATATATATATATATATATTTGAATATGTTGAACATATTCACATGTTTCACTCTTTGCTTTTCCATTTTTATTTGTTGATTAGTTTAAAATGCTGCTTGCCCTTTACTTACTTTACTTACTTTTACTAAAATTTGCACATATAACTGTAATATAATTATAAAAATGCAAAGATATTTCATGCATATTTACACTACAGCTCCCCATCTACTTTAGTGGCACTGTTTTGTCAAATACGCACAACTTGTGTGCCATGCACTCGAAGAAAAATGGAGGAAATAGGATAGTCAAAGCTGCATTCATGCTGCTTTTCTACATTTTAGAGCTTCAAAAAATGAATTATTGGACGAAAAGAAACTGTGATAATTTCACTACTATTTCTACAATTGCTAGGGTTGGGTTAAGGTTAGGATTAGGTCTTGGTGTAGTAGTTAAAGCTTAGGTATAGGTTAAGGATTAGGTTTAGGCTGAGGTTTAGTTTATTTTCAGGTTGAGTTGTAGGGTAAATTTAGGCTAGTTTATGTTCAGATTAAGCTTAAAGTGTAATGGGATCGTTGGGCTTTGGGTTTTAGTTCTGGTGTTTGGAGTTCAGGTTTAAGTTGAGATGGTGTGGGCTAAGTTTAGATTTAGTCTGAGGTGTAGGATAAGTTTAGGTTTAGCCTGAGGTGCAGGCTAAGTTAAATTTAGTCTGTGGTATAGGTTAAATTAAGGTTTTAGTTGAGGTGTGGGCTGGGTTTAGGTTTAGTCTAAGGTGTAGGTTAAGTTTAGTTTTAAGTTGAGGTGTAGGCTAGGTTTAGGTTTAATTTGAAGGGATGTAGACTAAATGTATGTTTAGTCGGAGGTGTAGGTTAAGGTTGGATTAGCGTTGAGGAGTGTAGAATAAGATTAGTTTTGGGTGTAGATTAAACTTATTTTGAAGTGTAGGTTAAATTTAGGTTTAGGTTGAGGTTTTAGTTAACCTTATGTTTAGTCTGAGGTGTAGGCTAAGTTTAGGTTTAGTCTGAGATGTAGGCTAAGTTAAGGTTTTGTCTAGGGTGTTGGTTAATTTAGGTTTAGTCTGAGATGTAGGCTAAGTTTAGGTTTAATCTATGGTGTAGGCTAAGTTTAGGTTTAGTCTAAGGTGTAGGCTATGTTTAGGTTTAATCTATGGTGTAGGCTAAGTTTAGGTTTAGTCTAAGGTGTAGGCTAAGTTAAGTTTTTTTCTAAGGTTTGGGTTAAGTTTAGGTTTAAGTTGAGGTGTAGGCTAAGTCTGGGTGTAAATTCAATTTAGATTGAGACGTAGGTTAAATTCAGGTTTAAGTTGAGGTGTTGAAGGTTAAATTTAGGTTTATGTTGATGTTTAGGTAAATCTTAGATCTAGTCGGGGGTGTTGGTTAAGTTTAGGTTTAGCCTGAGGTGTAGTCTAAGTTTGGGTGTCGATTCAATTTAGCTGGAGGTGGAGGGTAAATTAAGGTTTAAGTTGAAGGTTACTTTTAGGTTAAGGTTAATCTTAGGTTTAGTCTGAGCTCAGGTTTAAGTTGAAATGGTGTGGGCTAAGTTTAGATTTAGTCTGAGGTGTAGGATAAGTTTAGGTTTAGCCTGAGGTGCAGGCTAAGTTAAGTTTAGTCTGTGGTATAGGTTAAATTAAGCTTTTAGTTGAGGTGTAGGCTGGGTTTAGGTTTAGTCTAAGGTGTAGGTTAAGTTTAGTTTTAAGTTGAGGTGTAGGCTAAGTTTAGGTTTAATTTGAAGGGATGTAGGCTAAATTTATGTTTAGTCGGAGGTGTAGGTTGAGGTTGGATTAGAGTTGAGGAGTGTAGAATAAAATTAGTTTTGGGTGTAGATTAAAGGTGTAGTCGGAGGAGTTGGTTAAGTTTAGGTTTAGCCTGAGGTGTAGGCTAAGTTTGGGTGTAGATTCAATTTAGCTGGAGGTGGAGGGTAAATTAAGGTTTAAGTTGAAGGTCACTTTTAGGTTAAGGTTAATCTTAGGTTTAGTCTGAGTTGTAGTCTAAGTTTAGGTTTGGTCTGAGGTGTAGGTTAAGTTTAGGTTTAAATTAAGCTGATGTATGCTAAGTTTGGATCTATATTACATTCAGCATGAGATGTAGGTTAATTTTAGACTTAGGTTGAGGTTTACATTTGTATTTGGTTTAGATTGGTGCAGGTTAAGTTTGGGTTTAGAATGAGATATTGCTTGAGTTTTAGATTTAGGTGATACAATTACACTGGTTGCACTTTTTTTATGAAATCTTGATATCATCTTTTAGTCTCATATGTATGAATTCCTTTTGAGACCGGGCAGGACCTGTATACATACAACAACAGACAACCAACAATACATACAGTAAGTATATAGTGTTTGTGCAAATATACTGTAAGTTTGCGCAAAGGCACAGCAGCAGCATGCAGCTGTATATATATATTTCTTGTTTATAGAGATCCGTATATATATGTGTGCTGTATATTGTCATATTACATGCCAAATAGCTTTACCATGACAAGGCTGTCAAAAAATGGAGCTGCACTCTGCATGTTTGTCTAACCTCGCCACTCGCAGATTGCAGTCCTCTGTCATTCCAGTAAGGCCACTGCCGAATTTATGGCGACTAATAAGCCTGTGATTATGAGAGAGGCACCCGGAAAATATCCATATCAAACAGCAGAGCTGTCATGGCGTCGCGAGCCCATTCCAACTTCAGGATTTGACGTTCTTCAGAACTATAATGGGTCCGGCACGCTGAAGCATGCGCTCTCTGGCTTAGCTGCTGCTCCTAATGTTGACTAATTAGCCAGTAATAATTATCGTTCTCTTTCTTTTTTTCTTTTTTTTTTTTTTTGTTGAGGAAATGGAAATCAGCCTCCATTATTGGACACAATAGAAAAGTAATAGGCTATTGCCTAGAAATACTGAGTGTGTTGACGGGAGGGCGAGAGCTGGAAGGGGGGGGTGGGGGGGTGGTAATCGTATCCCCATCCTAAGCTGTCAAACCGAGAGAGCGAACTGAGAGAACTGGCGACGGACAAGCAGGCGGAAGAGAGCGAAGTAGGAGCTGGAATGATGGACATGGGAAAATGAAAGAAAGAAATCAATCAATTAAGCTGCGTTTGCAGATATGAACGGGTGAAGCATGCAGAGGAGGACGTGGGGCAGAAGGCCAGGCGATGGAGGCGCGTCGGAGAAAAAAGCGAAGGAAGTCCGTTTTTTTTTTTCCTCTCTCTTTCGCCCGTCCAGGCTCCGTCCTCGCTCCCTCTCTCTTTAAAGATCGGCAGCGTGTCGGGAGGGGATGGGGAGCGATATGCAAAACGCCACCTCCATAACCAAAGTAGCCTGCAAAATGAGGTGTCAGCATGCGAAGCTCATTGATGTATGAATGCGGAAAATCAAAAGCGGCAGCAGACAGACGGGGCTAAAGGTGAGACAGGCGCAATGTGAGCAGCTGTACATCTACGTCAAGGTGTTGGTGTACTAGGCCCACTCGCTCTCCTTCTCTCTCTCTCTCTCTCTCTCTCCCTCTCTCTCAGCTCTTTATTTATTTATTTCCCTCCCTCCTTTCCTTTCTTACTCTCGCTCTTCTTTTCTTTTATGGAGGGGCCACAGCCTAACAAGACACGCAGGCCACAAGACGATGAAAGAATGCTACTCAGAGAAATGATCGCCATCCCTCAGGAATACTAACTAATTTAGCATGAGGACAGTTCTGTTTCTCCGCCCTCTATACTGTAGATGTGTTAAAGTGACTCTATCACTCTACACTGGGTGCAAATAATTCTCATTCTGGTCAATGTAAATTGTAAATATAAATGTGTGACGACAGTACTGTTCTCATCTCTCGTTATTTGTAATGTACATTAAAGAGGAAGTGATGCTTTTCATCCTCAGCATCATAACATTTTTTGAAATCTCAAAATATGTAGTCTTTAAAACAGCTTCGTTAACACCCTTATATATATAATACATACACTAATGTGCACACTAATGTACAGTATGTCATGGAACAGGAGGTAGTATCATGTCCCTTGTCATGTCTAGGGCTGCGACTAGGGCTAAACGATTAAACTGGTTAAAACCGATCATTGGCAACTAATACTAATTTAAAAATCAATTTGTGGGAAAATCAATAATGTGGGACAGTAAGCCAACCAAAGACAGCCGTGGTAGTAAAGCACCATTAATCTGGACGCATGTTGGAGCCATAGGTGAAGGAGATTCACTGTAATTCACTGTAGTTCCTAGAGCCTGCTAAAGTAGTTAAACAAGATGTCTGATTCCCATCTTTTGCTCACGTTTAACGAACAAGTTTTATTAGCATTTCCTCTGAGTTTTCACTTCCACCTTAAATGTGGCAACTCTTTCCAAAACACGCAATAATTTTGTTCTATATTTTCTCTCGATGTTAACAGAGCCTGCTAGAGTAGTTAAACAAGATGTGTCTTATTTTTTGTCAATTTATATCTATTCCATTCCACCTTAAATGAAGCAGCATTTACAGGCTTTTCCAAGGTCTTTTCTGACTCTGGCGTTGCATGAAAGTGTGTAAGAAAATCACAGCTAAGTATACATTTATATTACATACACTGGTATTATGTCATTAGGAATGATAATATTAAAATTCATGTAAATCTCAGGTTAATTCTTTATTTGAATTCTAAGCAATACTATTTTTAATAATGGTAGGTCACGTGTTCCTCATACAATTGAACATCAGTACAAAGGCAGTTTGGTTTATTTAAAAAAAAACATTCACTGCACTGTCCACTGTGGGTGGGAATGCCTTCTATGACATATTTGCACTCAGGCCTCACTCAAACTCCACCAATCCATGTCTTCTTGACATGTCTTGTTTTGGCAAACATACCTAAAAAAAATAAAAAGACTTAATATCTTCATTGGTTACATTACAATAAGTAATTGGTTACCTTGAGACAAGATTGAAGATGCATTTATTAAAATAGTCTATACATTTGGCCATACATTTTTTGATTTGCGTTAATTGTCACACACTATTTTGTCCTAAAACACCAAACAGCAAAGCTATGCGTCTCGTTTTCTCACAGCATCCAGGTCTATAAGGCTGCAGTTCAGCTGCTGATGGAGTAACGGCCACAGGCACACTGGGGAGAGGACCTTTATTGATGGTCAAGTCTGGCAGTGTGTAAAACAGCACATGATGCTCCTCTTTTCCAATTGGAATAGAAGCACAGACACAACAGGGCTTAAACAAGCTTCAGGCTAAGCCATCTACTGTGTGTGTGAATGTGAGAGAGAGATCAAGATGGAGTGAGAGAGATGATAGAGAAGAAAGCTTGGATAAAGGGATGTTATTGGTGGGGTGTGTTGTGTCTTCATTACTGCATGGGGACACAGAGGCCTGGCCTATCTGGCCCGAGTCAGGATACACTAAGCAACATGTTGAATCGTAGATATAAAATAGAAACACTAGCAATAGCAGTATCTGTCTGCTGTATTTTTAACTTTTACATTAATCGTCAAAAAACAGTAGCCAACAGAAGGAATCAACCAGCAGGAATGAAGCTTGGTAGGTAGTCATTTATCTTATCCTTATCTTTAGTGATGAGTACTGCCGCATCACCAGACCTATCTCTGATTGAAAATGTGTGATATTCTATTGAACGCACTATTAATGCAACTTTCTATAGAACTTTCTATCCACAGAATCTGCAAGAACTGCATGAATATTTAAGCTGCATGTGATTTATAGCAGGGATTATAGCAGGACTCCATTAGGAACCTCTACAACTCCATGTTGAGATCTGGCATGTTGCATTAGCAGAGATGTATTGTAACAAAGTAGAGCTATTTCACTACTGTACATAAGTACTGAAATACTGTATCTGTATCTTACTGGAGTATTATTTTTTCTCCTATATCCACTTTTACTTTACTACATATTTGTTATATGTTTGAGTTTAATACTTTTACTTAAATATTTTTTAATATATTTTCTGCATTGTTACTTATTTCAATTATAAAAATGTTACGAATCATTCCAAATAGAGATGATCACACTTTTTTTTTATTTGATTGAGTCATTTGATTTTGAATATCGGCTAATACCAAGTCCTGATCTGATACTTTGGCAATAAAAAAGTAAAAAAGAAAAAAAAAACACATTCAAGTTGTCCGTTAAGTTTTATTTTTTTTATTATTATAAAGTTTTAATTATTATTAAAACAATGAAATCAAAACAGACATTTTTTAATCATAAAGTAAACAAGTACTAAATCACCATATAAATTATTTCCATTTAAATATGCATATTTTCCTGAATCAACTAAATAAAGTAAAATAATACAAATAAATATTAAAAAATAAAAATAATTCTGTGATTTAAACGGGTGTCTCAGTTGCTGAGTTACAGAGTTTAAATAGAAGCTTTATTGGAGGAGAACATCTCTTCTGCTCGATTCTGATACTTCCAAAATTACGTGATTGGCCCCTAATTTCTGCTCACATGATCACAGATCACGGACATACCTAATTTCAAACCAACATTGTCACTGGCATTGTCACTGGCATTGTCACTGGGTTTGATGAAGCTCCTCATCAGTACTGTACTTTTACTTTCAGTACATGAATAAACTACTTGCAGTAGTTAAGTAGAAGTACTTGTACTTCTACTCAAGTCACTTTTACGAGATGAACATCTATCTATGTCTATGTGTTACACGTGCGTTAGACATTACTTCTGTATGTATAGCTTCAGTATGACCAAGAGTCGTCCATATCTGTCTAAATCTGTAATCTTTTATTGTTCCTCTTAATCCTGGTTTATCTTCCATCCGAATAGCATTGCAATCCGAAACACTTCCTTCCGGGTGCAACTATTTTTGCAACCATTTCTTTTTTTTTTCTTTGAGGAGGAGTGTATGATGTCGTTTACAGCGTTACGGAGCGTGTATATGTATGTGTGTATGTACATAAGACCCCCACTCAATTAAGATTTTTTTTTTCTTGTTTTGAGAGCCAGGCTGCTGTCAAACTCATCTATATGCTTTCAGAAATTGTTGTGTCTGTTCAGTAATTTGCTCCTTTGTCACGGTGGCTGACGCAGTAGTCGCTCGCACGCCCACCCCCCCCCCTCCCTCCCTCCCTCCCTCCCTCCCTCCGGAGAGAGAGCGGATAAAGGATGGCTCCTGTAATACACTCAGTGTTTGTGGCTGAGCTGATTGATAAAGTGGAGCCTGGCGTGTTGTGCAATGCCCATGTCTGGCCAGAGGGCCTGAAAGAGAGAGCGAGACAGAAAACGAGAAAGAGAGAGAAAAAAGAGATAGAGCCAGAAAGAAAGAGGAGGAACAAAGCATAAACCATGATAATAAAACGAGACAAGACAGAGCGAAATGAAGCCAAAGCAACAAATGTAAATCAAGGTGGAGAAAAGACGGAGGAAGAAAACACCAGAAGGAGGAAGAAGGAGCAGAATGAGTTAACCGTGGCCTGCTGTGGAAGCTATGAGGGGGTGGTGGTGATGGTGGTGGTGGTGGTGGCGGGGGGTGGAGGGGTCTGTGGAGGCTGCAGCTCTGAAATGAGTTCTTAAGGTATGCTCCTGGGTGCAGGACTTGTAAAGCAGATGTCATTCTAATAATGTGGAGCTGGTGAACACGCTGGGCCTAAACCCGGCTGGATGAAGCTCCACAAGCCCCAGCGCTGGCAGCTAATGCCGTTTTATGAGGCGCCATCTTATAAAGACAATGCCCGCCTCATGCCACATACTTAAGGTAGTCAGCTGCAGGCACCAGCAAGCATTTGCTGCAGGGATTTCATTTCATTATTTCATAAGCCTCAATTCTGAAATCTGATTCGTCCCCCACCCCCCTTTACTAAAAGCAATGATTTCCTCTGGTTTCCCAGGACAAGAACACCTTCAGGTCCTTCTGTCCTACAGAAGCTGAGATGTCTGTGTCTGTGAACACACACACACACGCACACGACCTCGCCGAAGTTTGAAGCGAGATTTATTAGAAGTTTTCTCTGCATACATGAACCATGTGACTCAATCATACCTTCTGCGTCAGGTCTACTCTGTTTCTTTATTGATGCACATAGACTCTTATAGATGAAGGTGATGGAGCAAAGAACCTTTCAGTACCTTTTCAGAACCTTTAAGGAAATATATGCATATATTCATATTCTTTTTAAACTAATATAGACTATTATATGGAAAATCATGCTACATGCTACAAGTGTCACCCATTCCACACAGTGCGACCAAGCTAGGAAACTATAGGCTAAGCTATAGGCTAACTCATGCCTCCTCTTAGTCACATACTGTAAACCCATTTAGTGCATCATTGGATAACACAACCAGCATTGGAGGAAAGCTTTAACTGTGAGTTGTGATAAGGCATCTCAACTTTTCTTGTGGTCTGTAAGGGAAGTATTCACAAGTCTCACAAGTCTCAGGAATCATGAGAGACAGTCTTGCTTTGCAGCAAATAACCCAAAAATCAGTGTCTCAGAAAATTAGAATATTATATAAGATCAATTGGTACTTTTGGCAGCGTGAGCAGTGTACCAAGTCCTGCTGGAAAATGAAATCCGCATCTCCATAAAAGTTGTCAGCAGTGGGAAGCATGAAGTGCTTTAAGATTTTCAGAGAAAACACTGCACTGACTTTCGATCTGACTTGATATAACACAGTGGATCAACAGTAGAAGATGTGATTGCTCATGTTTTCTTATGTCATGAATGTTCAACCTCACTCATAAGATAGCACCTCCCAACTTATACTGGTGTAAGCATTCCCAAGCCATCCCCTTTTTCATGGAGTTAATAGTCCTACACAGCAAATTATGGTTTAAGTGTATATGTGTGACCATCGAATACATTCTATAACAGAGTTAAAGAAGCTCTTTTCTGGGAGTTGGCCTTTTAACTCTGTTCAGAAAGAGTTAAATCTGAACTGTTGTGGGAGTTAAAATATTTATCCCATCTAGAGTAAAATACAGCTCTCAGCTGGAGTTAATTTTAACGTGAACTCCTTCACAGTGTTAATAAATAATGCAAAAATGTATGTAAATAAACTAATATTATATTTAAAAAACATTGCAATATTTTAAAAGCCTGAAACATTTAGGAGTAAAAATGACCACAAAAAGCATCATTACTGATTACAATAACAATTTTATAATCAACAAGTGTATGCCAGTGTATATTTTTTCAATGCATGGCAACTTTAATCCTGCATTGCAGTTCCCAGTGCATTGCAGCACTTTGTAACACTTAACAGTGCAGTGAAGATGGTAACTTGCTCTTATAGCCAACAACACGTTGGATAGGCAAACAACCACTATATAAAATATAATGGAACACACCATGGAAGGAGCCCTGGTGGGAAAAACTTCACACTGATGGTAAGCTGGTATTGGGGGTCACGCCCATTAGAGAGTTCAGTCACGCTCCTCAACACCTTGGAATAAACTCTGAAATACTACACCACCAACTCAATTTGTAGTTTAAGTTGTCAGTGTGCATAAACTGTACAGATTTGGGATTAAGTAGAATGTTTAGCAATATTTAATCTGGAGTTTAAAAAATGTGAGTTTATTCTCCATCTTAAACTACAAGTTGAGTTGAGGGGAACTCTTTGGCGGTGTAAGTTTGTTTATACACTCCATTACACATTACAACACAAAACTCCCTTTTTTTGGTGATGTTGGTCATTTAAAATTCGCGTGAAGAAGAAAGCATGTAATATTCCTGGCTCGGTAAAGTGCAGGTAACCTGGCTTTAATTACAGTGTGTTGCAGCATCGGTGTACGAAAGCAGTGATGCTTTACGAGTTGTCTCGAGCAGTGGGAGAGCGTGTGTTTTTTCCGTCCCGCTCCCCAGCCCTCAACCATTACCTGACAGCTTCGGGCTCAGGAGTATAGCTTAATAAAAGTTAATCATGAGAAACTTGCTCATTAATTACATTTCTGGTGGCTGCCTACCACAATCCCTCATACTCTGCACTCAATCCTCTCTCCCTCTGTTACTTTGAGGCACACTGAAACACACACACACACCCCCACACACACACACACAGAAGGTTTTTTCCATGGCCTGAAGCAAAGCTGCTCCAAGTTGCAGGCCCTGGTGGTAGCGGCGGGGTTGCTTGGCCCACAGACATCCACAGACAGTAGTGGCTCTGTCCAAAAACGCAGCAGGGTTTGGTTCTGGGATCCAGAAATAAAAGGGGAAGAGCTCGGCCCCCGGCACCGCTGAAAACTCGCCGCTCCGGTCCTGAAGTTAGCGTGCAGCAGGACGCTTGTAATTAAGCACACACAGATATGCACAGATCTGACCGATGCATCTAATGTGTCCAGACCTCCTCCAAGCGTATCATTTCACCTCCTAAATCACCCTCACCAGCTCGTCACGACGCTACAAATACACTGACTGTACCGGAGGTCTACTATATCATCACTGTCATATCAAAACGCACTGTAAACCTTTTTTTAGCTGCATGTTTTTTGGATTTTTTTTTTCACGCCATTTAACTTAAAACCAGGCATCACATCATGCAAAAACACATTCATCTCTTAAAGGTTTTAACATCACAGAAAAAGTAAAGAACATTTCTGGATGTTGTTCTTAAAAGACTTTATTACATGATATTTAAAGGCATATATATATATATATATATATATATATATATATATATATATATATATATATATATATATATATTATTTTTAATTGTTTTTTCCTAAGAACAATTCTATTTGAAAAAAGAAACAAAGAACTAGAAAATATGTCTAGAAAGGGGAGATTTTTTTTATTGTAATGTGGTTTCTCCTTTTCTACCTTAAAAAGATGTACTTTTCTAATGTTATAGCAAACTTTTTTTCTGTTACTGTTCCACTGTTTCTAAACTGTGATAAAGTATTTTGTTGTCACGTACAATGTTTGGCGAAAGTCTATCCTATAGGTGTTTTGGATCCTTTGGATCTATGAAGCTTAAATATTAAAAAGTATCAGTATCAATGTAGATATCGGCAATACTGGCCCTGCATTTACTTGGTATCGGATTGATACCAAAATTCCCGGTAACGCCCACCTCTACTGTGAAGTAAGTGTTTAGTACCTCTGTAAAATACAAGCATGTTCGTTATGAAATATATATAATGCTCAAAGTAGGCATCCCTTGCATCTATGCCAGCTTTACACATCTTGGATGGTTTTCTCAGTCAGTTTTATGAGGTAAAGTCACCTGGAATTCAGGCTTTCAGTTAACAGCTGTGCTCTGAACATGTCAAGAGTTCATTACTTTAATTTCTTGCCTCTTAATGTGCCTCTTATACAATAAAAAGACGAAGAAGAATGTTCTAATCTACAATACGTCAAGAAACACTTGACTTAAGTAAAAAAAAAAATACTTTAAGATATGAAGGTCAATCATATCATAAAAATTTAAGAACTTTAAAAAAGTATCCTCAAGTGCAGCAGCAGAAACTATCAAAAAAAAAAAAAAGTTACGATTAAACAGGCACTAATAAATGATAATTAATGATAAGTTAATAATAAATGGACTACAATAAATGACCCAACACTCATTTAAATACATTTAAACATCATATAACAGTATCATGTAACTAATATATATCTGCCCAGCATATTATAGCATTTTTTTCCCTATCCACATGTTCATTTGTTAAGTACTGTTGGATCTGTTTGTTACATTTGAGTTCCTGTTGTGGACACAGTGCAACGCCAGGCTGGTCCCTGCTGAATTGTGCAGAATGCGTCCAGGAAAACAGCGGCATTCAAAAAAAAAAAAAAAAAGAGCGAGAGAGAGAAAGAGAGAGGAGGAAAATAGAGAGGAGTGTGTAAACAGCCTGGGCCCTGTAATGGCAGGATGCTCAGTTGTGAATTATTATATGGCTTCGACTGAGGACCCAGGAATCCCAGCATATCATTATATACTTAGCATCGCTTCATCTGCCTCTCGCATGCTTTTTATCTCATTATGTTTTAACAGATCTGACCCCACACACTCCTCCAGAGGTGGGTTTCAAATGCACAACTCCACCTACTAACTGCACCTTCCAGCTCCACCTGCATGACAGGGCATCTTCGAAGAATACAGAAAGAAAACACACTGAGTTACCTGTCTTTCAGCTGAAGCGTCAGGGATCTTGTTTCCATCCCAACCTGTATACAGTATAATTACGATTATAGCAATGAGTAACCATGGTGTTATCCAATTTATATTCTTCTTTTTCTTTTTTTATTAATCTCCTGAACATGGATTATTTTTTCATGTAAATGTGGCATGGTGCCATTTTTTTCCAGGCAAAAAAATCACTATCAGATTGAAAGGGTTAAATACATTCGTATTACTTTAACACATATATAAAATAAACACCCCACCTGTATACAGTATAGTTATGATATAGCAATGCGTAACCATATTGTTACCCAATTTATATTCTTCTTCTTCTTCTTCTTCTTCTTCTTCTTCTTCTTCTTCTTCTTCTTCTTCTACTTTTTATCAAGCTCTTTGACATTGATTCGTTTTTTCATGTAAATGTGGCATGCGTCAAAAAGATTTGCTCACCAAATAGTAAGTGGTGAGCACCAAATAGTAATAGAATAAACTAATTAATAAGTTGGCCACATAGTGCCTGGTCCTCACCACATAGTATCTTGAGAGCACCACTTCTTTCACCTAAACAAAAAAATACACCATGTCAATCTTATCATGGGCTCCATACTTTTTCTGATAGATTTTCAGTGACTCAGTAACTCATCCTGCAGATTGTTGTTACTGATTATGGGATGCGCTTCTACACAGCTTATTTATCAGAAACACAGTCTGTTTTTTTCCCGTTAAAAGGGAATTGGCTGCAAAAGTTTGTACTCATCTACTGTATTTCTGTTTTGGCAGTACACACTATTTCGTTTCGTTTTTGACCCATACTCGTTTATTGGTTGTTTTATTTTCATCCTTCATTATCCTTACTCAATAAACACCACTTTAAAATAAGGCTCCTTTGTAAAGGGTTTATAAATAGTTTATAAAGTAGTTAATTAATGGTTATAAATTAAGGTATATTATTTTATATGTTACTGTAGTTAAATGACTAAATGTATTAACAGAAATGTTAAAGACAGCATCTACTAAGATCTGAGGTTTAACAGTAGGCAACAGTATAAATGAATGTGGAATCACTGTTTGGTGCACGACAGCCCACTGTTGCCTTTCCTATTTGTTTATGTGCTGTAACTGCTTATTAATGGTTTATAACCTAATTAATACCTATTAATGAACTCCTTTATAAAGTATTTATAAACCCTTTATAAGGGAGCCTTATTTTAAAGTGGTACCAAAAAGTCTATTTAAGTATTTAACCAAGCAGATGATCTGGGGTTGAAGCTGCAGTTGGTCTGCAGGTCTAGGTTCAGCAAACAGTATGTGCTGAAAGAATGAGGTCAGCTGACTACATGCATATACTGAATATAGACCAGGTTATTTCATCAATGGAATTATTTTTTTTCTTCCCTGATGGCACAGGCATATTCCAAGATAACAATAACAGGATTCATGGGGCTGGAATTGTGAAAGAGTGATTCAGGGAGCATGAGATCATCATTTTCACACATGGATTGAGAGAGTTCACCACAGAGTCCAGACCATAACCTCATTGAGAATGTTTGGGATGTGCTGGATGGAGGAGGCCGTTTTGTGCAGTGGTCAGACTCTATCATCATTAATGCTATAAGATCTTAGTGAAAATTTAATGTGTGCTTCAATAAAATCTAATGGCGATCCAATTAGTATTATTTTTTGGTCAGGCAGTGTATTGTCAATCAGTAGACTCTCTCTCTCTCTCTCTCTCTCTCTCTCTCTCATATATATGTATATATATATATATATATATATATATATATATATATATATATATATATATATATATATATATATATACGTTTTGAAGGTGCTCAAAATCTTCATTAACCTTAAGCCAACCTGAATGATATCATGTCTTAGGTTTGCACGTGCATGTCTGTGTGGAAGTAAGTGTGTGTGTGTGTGTGTGTGTGTGTGTGTGTGTGTGTGTGTGTGTGTGTTCAAGGCTCTTATGGGAGTGAGATGCTAATTGGAAGCGAGTTGGTGTCTCTGCTGCATTTTCAGGTGTGAAGAGTGTGTAGAGCCTGTGGAAATAGCACATGTTCACGGGGGGCACACAGAGTAGGTGTTAGTGAGAAAAACTGCCCCGGTGCCACATTATGGCATCAACAACTACTACACCGCTGTCACTCTGACCGTAATGCTGGGTGATAAAGACAAAAAAAAAAAAAAACAATGTGCTCAGCTTTTCCTGGACTACTGACAAGACAAGGTGCTAAACCCAATGAAAAGCAGAGCTTTATTATGAATGAGAACTCGTAAATAATTATACTGGTGTAAAGCTTAATAGCAATCAATTATTAACGACTGCGGTGATGACTTCATTGGGGCGTTCCGTGTTCAACTGAAGAACTGCGTAGGAGACTATAGTGCACACACGTTAACCTGGTTATTAGCTGACAACATTATGTTAAAACAGAATTTAACATTAACGTTTTAAAACATCAGCCTATGTATTTTCTTTAAAAACTTTAAGATAAATTAAAAAAATAAATTTTAATAATCTGTATGAAAAATTTGGAAGATATGTGAATCTCCAAAATGGCAAAATAACAAGAAAAGGAAAAAAAAAAAAAAAAAAAAATATATATATATATATATATATATATATATATATATATATATATATATATATATATATATATATATATATATATATATATACCGTATTTTTCGGACTATAAGGCGCACCGTATTATAAGACGCACTATCAAAGAACGCCTATTTTCTGCTATTTTTCCATACATAGGGCGCATCGCATTATAAGGCGCGTTAAGTGACACTAGAAAGGGTGCCTATATCAAAGTGAACAGGGGTGGCGCCATGTTTCCCTTCCCCCACCGGGGGTGGTCGCTTGCCGGTGGAGCGTCTCAGTATATATAAATCTAGCTCTTTCAAAGTCAAACGAGTGCTGGATATTAATCTACACAGATTCCTCTCCTGAAAACTGTTTATTTGGGTGAGTAACGTGCTTCAGTTTATTTACAGTAAGCTTAGATTTCCAGATGTCCACTAAGGCTTGCTGCACCAGCGTTAGCATAGCTATCCGCTAGCACGCTAGCTAGTCACCTAAACTAGTAAAGTTAACCCAAACTTAAACGACAGTGTTACACTGAGTAATCCTGCGTGTTCTGGTAAGACAGTGAGATATTAGCTAGCGATTCGTCCCCCGTAGCTTGTTTTAACACGGTAAACAAGCAGATTACAGGCTGATAAAACTCACCTCTGAGAGAGTTAGCGCTTAGCATCTAGCTAATGCTAGCCAGGCAAAGCAGCACAGACTTACAGGCCGATAACTCACCTCTGAACGGTGAACGCTTAGCGATTAGCATCTAACTCTAATAATACTGCTCCAGCAGTATTAAAAGTATTAAAAGCGGTTAGCATCTAGCTAATGCTATTGCTGCTCTGCACGGAGTGTGTGTTTACTGCTCCTTACACCTGACGGGTAAAATTTAGATAATACTGATCTCTGAACAGTGAATAAGCTAGCTAATGCTATTTGCTGCTCCAGCCTCGGAGCTGCACGGCTCTGGACTCTGTATAGCACTGAAACTCTGTATAACGCTGCACGGAGTGTGTGTTTACTGCTCCTTACAACCTGACGAGTAAAATTTAGATAATACTGATCTCAGTGAATAAGCTAGCTAGCTTAGCGGTTAGCATCTAGCTAATGCTATTGCTGCTCAGCCTCGGAGCTGCACGGCTCTGGACTCTGTATAGCACTGAAACTCTCTATAACGCTGCACGGAGTGTGTGTTTACTGCTCCTTACAACCTGACGAGTAAAATCCATACAAAAGGCGCACCGTATTATAAGACGCACTGTCAATTTTTGTGAAAATTAAAAGTTTTTAAGTGCGCCTTATAGTCCGAAAAATACGGTATATATATATATATATATATATAAATGTAATATATATATAGATTTACATTTTTGTTTTGTGCTTTTGTTTCGTGAGCATTTCTCTTGATCCATTCATCATAAAATGTGGACACAATGTAAAAAAAAAAATAGACATGACTTTTACAGTACAATAATTGTATGCACTAACATGCACTAAATACATTATATACATTTATTATTTACATGCATTACATCGGAAAAATCAAAAGTATGGACACACCTTCTCATTCAATGTTTCATGTCTTTATTTCTTTATTTAATTCATTTTCAACATTGTAGATTAATATTAAATACATTAAAACCTATGGAATTATGTAGTACACAAAAAAGTGTTTTAAAAAAGTAAGTAACTATTGTTCAGCCCCTCTAGAGACTCTTTCAAGATGCTGAGAAAACTATTCCAGGTAACTCTTCTTCATGAAGACACTTAATATAAGAATACCATTTATAATATAATCAAATCATAGCAATAATAATAAAAAAAGAAAAAATCCCTAATTTCACCTGAATGAGCGCCGTTTTAGGAGCACACTGACATGCAGAAGATCACCCTTTATTGCAGTTATTACAGTTATTTGCACAGTATTTGGACTGAATATTTGAGATAAAAACAACTGTATGAAAACTACTGAATTGAACAATAAGAACAGAATAATGACACATTATATTTTTATAAATGGTCTAAAACACAATAATTGGAAACATCTGACATTGACTGATGTGACTGATGTGACTGACTGTGGCAGAAAGAAGAAGAACATTTAAAAATGACAGCTTGAGACATTTTTTTTTCGTGATTTGCTTTAAGAAAAACAGATTTGTATCAATGTTTCATGCAAGCATAGATTTGTCATTTTCATTGCTATTATAGATAATATTTGCTATCCGTAGTGCAGTCCTGATATCATAACTGAAACATTCGCGAGGCAACTGGGAACGAGGGGCGTTTAGACATCCTTTTTTTTTATTATTCAAAATGATGTCCATAAAGCATCCCGTGGGACTGGTGTTAATTATCGGTTATTACTAATGCATTTCAGTATTGTGACCTGAGAACTTTTGCTTTTTGCAAACCCGGATGGGCTTTCAGCCGCTCGCTTGTCCCCATCAACACCGGAGCGCTGCTGTTAAAGTTACAACCTTTTTTTTTTTTATTTAAAAGTTTATATGTATATGAAGAAAAAAAAAAAAAACGAAGGCTAGCACACAGTTGATTGGGGGTAATATTATTATTACTGTACATGAATTGCAAAAAAAAAAAAAGAATCTAAGTGAATCTGAGCGGGAGCATATTGTATGAATACGTTTGTGTACATGAGTTCATCACAGGCTGTTTTCCATAAACACTGTGCTAAACAGATTAAAAACGTGCGTCCAGACGAGCGGTGAAAGCGCACGAAACAAGGGACACTCACAAATAATAACAAGAAAAAAAAAAAAAGAAAAGCGCGAGAGAGATCCTTGCGATGCCTCTCGAATGTAAGACGTAGACAAAGGTCTGGCAACTGTCTGAACTTATTTACATCTCTATTGATTGGGAGGCTCTTTGGGGCACAGGGTGTAGGGAGGGGGGGGTTGGGTGAGGTGGGGGTTCCCACCTGAATGCAGCACTCCTGCAACACTGGAGCAAAAGGGTTTTGTTCCGACTAAAAAGGACACTGTGCTTTTAGCGTGAGATGGGGGGGAGATGGGGCAGCAGGGGGTCACAGCTTAATATTCCAGACATCTTTAAAGAAGAGAATGAGGGGGACATGTGAAAAAAAAGAGAGAGAGAGAGAGAGAGAGAAAGAAATAAAGAAAGAGCGGGCACAAGTAATAAATACACAGGTCTGTAATGCTGCTTTTAAAATGGCAAACTAGTGGCAACAGTGTATTGATCGCTGCTGATGATTTCATGCTTGTTGAGTTAAAAAAAAAAAAAATAAACAAGCTTTGCTTAGAGCAGGTGTGTGCCGGCCGTTGTGCCGGCTAATTAAAAAAAAACGAAAGCCAGAGTCTCCAGTGCCAGGGCTGGACGGATGGATACACGGATGGATGGATATATATGCATCTTTGAACGTATGTAGGTACTGGTGGTTAAGCTTCTGCATGGAACAACACGGCAAGCGCTGCCAGGAGAGAGACGAGCTGAACCTGAGACACAGGAGCATTAGACTAATATATCAGGCAATGCAGGCCACTGCTTAATTACCCCCTTTGAGATGAGTGGAGAAAATGAGCCTCAACCTCTTCATCTACAGCTGTTTTTCCCATGCTCCATGCTTCATGCTCTAGGCTCTATGCTCCATGCTCCATGCTCGTGCACACTTACTTACTCTACACTCTCTACCTCTTCTATACCCCTCGCTGTGTGTTTCCCTTTGCCACGTTTATCATTAGCCACCGTGCTCTCCAACTCTCAACTTTATTTATTATGACCTGTGGATTTTTTCCTCGGCTGCCTCTTCCTCTTCTACATTTTTTTTACCCTACCTCTACTCCATCTCTTGCTCTCTCTCTCTCTCTCTCTCTCTCACTCTTTCATATACACTCCCCTTCTTTCTCTCTCTCTCTCTCTCTCTCTCTCTCTCTCTCTCTCTCTCTCTCTCTCTCTTTCTCTCCTCCTCCTCCTCCTCTACCATGCGGATCTGTATATTCACAAATGAGAGCTATTCATCCTTGCCCGGCATGGCATTCTTCAGCTGTCCTCGCCGCTGCCTCAGCCTCTCCGCTCCGGCCTTTGTGCTCAGTGCGAAGCCTCTTCATCCGCACTGTTCATCATCTTGATGGTGGAGCTTTATCTTGCTTTAGTGCAGCTGCTTTCAGCCTATCAAAAGTGCTGAGGGATACAAGGAGAATGGAGAGAGAGAGGGAGAGAGAGTGAACGAACGGGGACGAGCAAGGAGCAAGCAAGCGAGATAGCGGGGAATGGCCAGTGCCCACTAGAAGGGATAATTTGTACTTTCTCAATAAATAAGGAGGACAGGCTAATTACTGGCTTAACAAGGGCAGACCGTGGATCCTCATGTCAAAAGGACAGGCATAATTATCAACCATCAAAGTACATTCACATGGCAGCACAAAGGAGAGAGGTGGAGGAAGAGAGAGAGAGAGTGAGAGAGAGAGAGGGATAGAGTGAGTGAGAGAGAGGCAAAAGAGGTGAGGGGAGGTGTGTGTGTGTGTGTGCTGGGAGGGGGCACGGGGACTTGTGGCAAATGGATCTGGCTAATAAACAGCGGTGAGTGCAGCATTATGGCTGTCGCTGAGGATGCAGGCACATTAGGACTCTCTGACATGGCGAGACTGGAGTCCAAAAAGACAAGAGGCTCTCTCTCTCTCTCTCTCTCTCTCCGGAAGAGAAAGAGAAAGAAGAGAAGGGGGAGAATAAGATAGAGAGAGGGAAGGGGGGGAGGAGGGGGGAGGTAATTAAAAGCCCCTATTTTGCGCGGGCCCGAGCGCAGGGATGTGGCGCAGGGTGCTCGGGTGAAAAAGGGACGCCGCTAGTGGTCTAAAGGTGACCCTTCAAGAAAGCCGAGGGCAGTCTATTGGAGATGCCCTCTTTTGTGGAGCGCGCCACAATAGCTCGAGATCGCCGAGACTGGAGGTCAGCAGAGGTCGGCGAAGTTGGGCTGGAGCGGCTTTGAATGCTCTGTCAGACACACTGAAGACAGAGCAACACCAGGTGGGTTGTGACCAATTTAATTTGGATGAATTGGGCATGAAGAGCACCCATATTAAAGAGGGGAACCAATCAATAGCCGCCGCTCTTTGTGTAAAACAATGGCGGAGAGTTCTCGGCCCTCTGTGTGAAGCGTGAGAGAGACTGTAGGGGCTGATGAAGGAAATGAGGTCTCGCCAAAGGAGAGAAGGGCGGGGCCGAAGGGGCAGAGAGTGAGAAAAGGGGGCTCGGGAGGGATGCTGGGTCAGAAGCAAAGGGCCTCAGGAAAACCCCAGTCCAGGGCAGTGGTACAGTTCTGCAGCTTCAAGTGGACACACCATTAACCCCTGACACACTATGCTTAAGCCTATAATCCCATAACTAATATAAATTTAGTAACTACTGTTTAGCTTTCAATTTTGTATATATCTATACAAAGTAGACAGTCTATTTATAAGTAGACAGACTACGTAAAGGTGCAATGGTCCTGAAGTGTAAAAGGCCTGTCACTTACATAATTTCCGTAATCATTTCCCCCAAAACCTGATTTGTCAGTACAATAAATTTCAGAAAGAATGAACTGAGTCATGTCATTCATTTATGAAACCCTAATTTAACATTTCATACTGTAATATTCACATATGAAACCAGTACAAATGCTTTAAATATGATGCAAAGACTTTAACAGTCAGAATGTGTCTACTCTCTTGTCATTTATGAATGCACGTACAGTAGGTCTCTTCTTCACAGTGCTGGTGGTGTTGAGTCTGGATTGTAATAATTGGGTTTTAATATCTGGCTGCTGTTGATGCTGAGATGTTCTCTTTCGTAACCACTGGTGCTTTACAGGATCCCATTCAGCTTAATACATTTAAATTGATTACACTTAAAATACCCCCAAAACCATGCTGGATTATTACACTGATATAACTAATCCAAACTAGGCAGGTTAGCTACCATAGTGCTTTATGATGTGTTTGGGATTGCTCATCTTAGGCTACGTTCACATTACAAGCCCTTTTTTGCTTAGTTTGGATTTGGGCATCTTGATGGTTCACATTCACAAATGTAATTGAGCTGTATCTGTGTGTAATGTAAACAAAACTGTCCCTGAAACGTCTCACATGCACGCATTGATACGTGTATAAAAGTCGCCTTTTTCACCAACAACAAAAAAACGTCATATTTGAGAGACAACTTGTAGCTTTAAAAAGGGAAATGGATGAGTTAGCAGCTCATATGTGGAGCATCTTTGCTGGAGTGGAGAGTAAACAGCTGGTCTAAAGTACTTGCTCAGGTCAAGGAGGAGAAAAAAGGCCAGGCCGCTTGCTTTTGCTGTTTTTGCAGCTATAGCTGCACAGCTGCACCAAGAAATGTATGGAGTACAAGAGAGAGAAGCACGTAGCGCATGCGCAAAAGCAAAAAGACGCATCCTGGCGCATTCTGATCTGATTTTAATAGTTACATTCATGTTGCATGTCCATGGATCGAATGCGTATCTGATTTAGGACCACATATGAAAGTGACTACAATCTAAAAAACAGATTTGACACATTCAGATAGCCATGAAAAAAAATCAGATTTGAGTCCCTTTAGCCTGTAAATATGAATGTAGCCTTGGTAAATTTTGTTGACCAAACTGAGATGCAGGACTTAAATAAGTTAGAAGAACTTTTGACTTGACTTTTTGAACTTTTTTAACTTAATCAGAATTTGATTGAATCAGTTATGCTATCTATCATTTAAATTTGTCCTGACTTAGAAATTGAATTGCTCTTAACATGTTTATTCCCATCCACAGGTTAGAACTTGCACATCACCTTATGTCCCCAGACTAGAAGACGTTCGACATTGGAGTTTTAAGGCCTGATGATATACGACCAAATCACAGTCGTGATGTTATTTGCGATAACACACTCCCTCTCGTGTTCTATTGCTTAAATATTCAGCTCACCGAACTTTATAGAACTTTTGATTAAACTACTCTTTCCAATCAGTTACTTTTTTATTTTAGGCTGGACAAAGAGAAATATGTTCATTATTTGTGCACTAGTGATCAAACACAGTGATATAATGAACACACCAAAAAACACTACCCTAATCAACACAACTGTGCGACTTCTTACGTGGATACACGCCAAAATACAGCACAGCCTGAAATGAGTACAATTTGCATTCCAGTTTCACATATTAATGTAAACGGGAGCTGTGCCAGTGTTCTGTACCCCGTGTCCAACCTCATCACAGTTGCTGTGAAGGAACACATTTGTGGGCGGAGCATGAAGAGATTATTCATCTTCCGAGTGTGCGGACTACAGGTGCGTGGGTCACTACAGTCTCATTTACTGAATGGCGATGAAGTGGCTGCAGCAGGTTTGGAGTTTGCAGTGTTTGGTGTGTGTGTGTGTGTGTGTGGGAACAGGATAGGAAAAAAAAAAACGCATTAATGATGGGGGAAAAAAAGAAGAAGAAAGCAGTGAGTGTAGAAGTAGATCCTTAATCTTGGATTTGTGTTTCAGATGTAATGGTCAGCAAGGATATAAAGTCTCTCTCCCTTCTCTCTCTCTCTCTCTCTCTCTCTCTCTCTCTCTCTCACACACACACACACACTTAGGAAAAAAAAAAAAAAGGTGGCGGAAACCCAAAGTGTAGACTGCAGCCAAGCTGACTAACACCCAGCTCTCCACTGGCCAGGCATGAAGGGGCCGGCTGTCTCTGAAAGCACTCAGCATCAGCACTGCTCTCTGCTCCCTAACCCCCATCTGGAGCACTGCCCAAGCCCGGCTTTATTAGAAAGCACCATGTGCACTTTTGCTCTGGAGGAATGCGCTGGTCAAAACCATATCTGAGGAGTTACAAACCATGAACCTGCCCTATGCAGCAATTACGACGTGTGTGTGTGTGTGTTTGTATGTGTGTGTGTGTGTGTGTGTGTGTGTGTTTGGGCGTACGAGAGTGTTTGCTTCAGCCGTATGTGCGTGTGTGTCCACGGAGGTCCTCGGCCACCATATGTGGATGTGGAGATCTGCGTTTTCTCCACGGGCACATTTAGGAGACCTCTAATGGAGGGCTATGGGAGCACTTGTGGTGTGCTAGAGTATTAATTAAACTGAGAGACAGTTTAGCGCAGACCACGAGAAGAACGGAAGTTTGTTCTTTAGGTTAAAATTAAATCAAGAATGAAAGCATGGAAAGAGCAGAGTGAAGCAACGGAAGGCTTAGGCATTCGTCTATTAATTCAGATAGATATAGATGATAAAATAATTAAACAGAACAGTCTGTTTACTGGTTATGTCCATCTGTAGGTTAGAACCTTTTCTATCACATGATGTTTACAGACAAGAAGGCTTTTGAAAGTATAAATCTTAGCCTTTGCTGGAATTTAAACTTTTTTGTTTGGTCCAGACCTTCAGACTTTTCAATTTGGTTTGAACCAACACATATGAAAGTGACTCAAATTTGATTTTGAAAAAAAAAAAAAAAAAAAGATCTGGCACATTCACACAGCCATCAAAAAATCAGATCTGAGCCACATTGAGCTCCAACTGAGATGCAGAACTAAAATGAGTTAAGAGAACGTTTGACTAGATCTCGAAGAGGTTTGTGCTCCCCCCCCCCTCTCAATATGTTTATTCCAATCCACAGGGTAGAACTTGTTAGAACATTACATTATGTCCCCAGACTAATGGAGTGCTAAGGCCTTGTTGAGATTTGAAATTTAAAAATGAGCAGGCAGTTATTCTGCTGTTCCACTCTAGATCTGTGAAAATAGAGTACATTAAAAACATAGTTGAGTAGATTTACCTTTTGTTAGACAGATAAGTCTATGGTGTAAAAAATCTAGAGTAGTGCAACTGTCTAACTGCCTGCTTTAGACTTTTCAGTTGGTTTGAACCAAAACAGCTGGTGTTAAGGTGCAAAATTTGATCAGCAGTGCTGCTGGAGTTATTAAACACTTCTATGTGTGCCAACAGCGTTTTGTTGACTTGTTGAGTCCTGTGACCACTGATAATGGACTAGAGCAGAGGTCTGCAATTAAGTTTGGCAAATGGCAATTTTCCAAGCCATTACATGGCTTGTGAAAAGAAGAGTCATGAGATAGCGTGCTACAAACTAGTAGCTCCCCAGCCCAAAGGGTTGTTAAACACGATTGCAGAACAGTTAAATTCAAAGGAGGTAAACCCAAGAAGAAAGGAAAAAAAGGAATAAATCGAACCTGTGTCATCAGAGTCCCGGTCCAATACACTACCGCTGCACCGACTAGTGAATTGGGACAGGGCTGGGAAAAACGCCCTTATAAGGAGATAGGGAGCCCAAGAACGGGCGAAAAAACGGGAACGGAAGGAGGAATATTTTTGTCTTATTATCGTTCATTATAGTTCAAGCAACCTCACAGGCCAGATGTTTTATGCTTGCAGGCTCCATCTGGCTCATGGGTCGCCTATTGCCAACCTCTGGACTAGAGGATGACAAACGCAAACTATGCAGCAACAGATTTAGAGCTTCTGTCTCTGATTTTAGATACTGTAGGTAGGACTGTCTAATAGAGTGGACAGTGAGTGGACACTGTGTTTAAAAACTTAAATTAATTATACAGAGAAACAGATACAGAGAGCGTCGGCAGTCTGTAATTATAGGACTACAAAATGATCACTGAAATTGGCAAAATGGATTACGAGTGTATAAAAAAGGAGGTGGCCATAACATAACAAGTTAGGCTTAATTGATGCCAAAAATCGAGGGAGTCCAGCATGTAAAAATTGATCATGATTAAGTGTTACCTCAGAGGGTGGCTTGGGAACACCCACTCTTCTCTGTATAAGTTGTGAAGTAGAACTGACCAGCTTGTTCATGGATGTCAAGGTGATGTGAAAGGTCTGAGTTTGAGCGATTCCAATTCTAAAGGTGTGTGGGCATTTAACATTCTTAATCTACTGTGTCACATATCTAATGACTAGCAGTGCCTATCTAGAACTGTCCAAACAAATAGACAAGTGACTCTGACTCAAATCACATCCATATTAATTTAACTTAATTTAAGGAGGCCAATCTGCATATCCCGCAAGCAGGCCCATTGCAGCGAGGCAAGCAAACCAATCAATTGCCTAATCTCAAATCAATCCCAAGATGGCCTGGGGCCCCCAGACAAAGACTGGTTATGAATTGAATGCAATGGTAAAATCTGGAAGTGCCCCTTTAAATTCTGTGGCAGTCAATGCAGAAAAATACAACGACAATGTTATTGGAGCCCATCCCAATAGGGCCCTTCCCACTAGTTGCTGACAGTAGCCAGCCAGCCAGGTTCGTGATTCCTGCAGCCGGCAAAATATGAAACTTTAGTTATTCATCAGAAAGCCAGAAAAGAAAGAAGAGAAAGGAAGGGGTAGAAAATTATCTTTTTTTTTTTACACTGGATATACACCGGATAACATTTGGCATATCAGTGTATTAGAATAAAACAAAGTAAAAAATTAAATTAATAATACAAACTATAGAGAAAGCGAATTTTACACAAAATAGATGTGACACTAGAATAGATTTACTAAAGCTGTGGACTTTTTCCAAATCAACTTTTCAACTAATGCACAGCCATCAGCACCACACTATCGCTTGCTATCTTGCTATTCACTACATCTGAAATGATTTTTTTTCCCCCTCCAAATGATGCGGAATCTCCATTAACATATTATGAAAACAGCTATCAAGTGATATTTATGATATGGCAGACTGCATCAGAAGTCGTTCCATTAGGACCAGCTCATTAGGAGAGAGCAGAAAGCTCGGTGGCAGAGCCTTCATGCATCTGAATCGGAACGGTTTTGATACATTCCCCAAATGAACCCCCGTGCCCCCATCAAGTGTGTGTTTAATTGGTCTCGCTTGCTGTACACCTCAAAAACGCAGCGCGCGCGCCGGTGTCGGCCGGTAACACAAAAGATAATGCATCTTTTGCCCCATTGATGGCTTGTAAAGTAAAGCGAAAGGTCAAAGGCAGACAAACAGGGACGGCGGCAGCTAAATGAGATCATAGATGAAATTGCTAATTATGTGCATTTTATTTTCCGCGGCTTTACAACAGGTATAAACATAATCGCGGTTGTCAGGCGGGCCGCTGTGTTGACTAAAAACCAGCACCTCTGACCTAGCCTTACAAACACAGCCCTGTGCTCCATTAGAATGCATTATGGAAATGATGAACATTGTTTTTTTTTTAATGTAAACCCTTGTTTGAAGGAAGGATGATCACCTGGGCATGTCCAAACCCAATGCTAATCTGTTGGAGATGAGAGATGGGGGGTGAGAGAGAGAGAGATAGTAAGAGAGATAGAGAAAGAGAGAGAGAGATTTTAATTCAAGGAATCAGTTGCATTTGAGGAACATAAAGTGCACCTATTACAGACCTTTCAGCGACAAATTATCCAGCGCTACCTTTCAACTGTGGTATGCTAATTTCATATTCAGCACCAGGCTGTAGGGGCGGCTTTTTGGGACAAGGAGAGGAAGTGCTTAATTCTCCGGTGTGAAATGGAGAGGCTGAATAGCGAGTGCCAGGACTAGTGCTAAATTGTCAGAGGCGCTCAGCCCCAGCCGTACGGAGCCTGTCACTGAATCAGACTGTGATGGGGTAATCCGCTCCCTTTAGTGCGCTGTTTGTTCTCCTGGGCTCAGGCGGCTGAGGGTGAACGGTGGACCTGTATAAATGGACGGGCAGTGTTAAAGACAGCTTGTAACAGGCAGGAATTAATGAGGATGTATAGATCCGAGAGAGAAAGAGAGAGAGAGAGAGAGAGAGAGAGAGAGTAGATAAGCGCACAGCATCTCATGTCGCTTTACTAAGAACTAAGAGTTCACTGTGAGTTTTTATTTGTAGCTTTTGCACCCCGAATTAAGTGAGTCAGCCTGTTCTCCTGTTCTCTGTAGCAGGAAGGAGCAGCTGCATCTGCCACAATTCATACTGGCTAAAGCTGTTAATAGAAAAAATGAAGTAGTTAGGGTACCAAATTTTTTGCACTATAAATCCTTTAATTTTCCCATAAATAGTCAATGTACCTTATAATTTGATGTGCCTTATGTATAAATTCTATAAGTCAGGTTGTGAGGAGTAGTAAAGCCACTCCGCTGAAGTACAGTTTTATACAGGAGTTTCAGTGAAGTTTCACCATTACCATTAGCTGCTAACTGTGATAAACGCTAGCTCTTTTGCCGTTCAGAGGTGAGGATTATCGACCTCTAGCACACTGCTAACCCCGGCTAGCAATGCAGAAGCAGCATTAGCATTATCCGCTAACCACGCTAGATCTTACACTCTTACGTCATTCAGAGGTAAGTATTATCGGCCTGTAGCCTGCTGCTAACCATGGCTAGCACTGCTGGAGAAACATTGGCATTAGCCGCAGGAGTTTCAGTGAAGTTTCTCCAGCACCGGCTGGTTCGGTTTTAGCATTTGCCGCTAACCGTGCTAAGCAATAGCTCTTTAGCCATTTAGAGGTGAGTATTATTGGCCTGTAGCCTGCTGCTAACCCCGGCTAGCTCTGCTGAAGAAACATTGGCCGCCAACCATGCTAAGCGCTAGCTCTTTTGCCATTCAAAGGCATGAGATGAAATGCTAGCTTTTAATCTAGTGCACCCTATGTATCAAAATAGACCATAAAATAGACATTCATTGATAGTGTGCCTTATAATCTGGTGCACTTTATAGTGTGAAAAATACGATAGATTGTCATATAAGTATTATACCAGTTTTGGGCAAAGTTACTAATTTCAGGTCGTTATAGCGATACTATTTATTTATTTTTGATAATGAAAAGAGCGCTTATTCAATATTAAATATTACTTATTTAATATAAAATATTAAATCCTTTGCAAAATGTTCCAACAGTAGCAGTAAGCACTGTCCTGTATGGAAACATAAGAAGGAAAATCTTATATGTTGGAATCTCATACATTGGCCAACATACAGCTCTGGAAAAAAAAAAGAGACGACTTAATGATGTTTTTCCTTGATTTTACAAAAAAAAAAAAAAAAACCTCTGGAATATAATCAAGAGGAAGATGGATGATCACAAGCCATCAAACCAAGCTGAACTGCTTGAATTTCTGCACCAGGAGTGGCATAAAGCAGGGTGTAAGACTGGTGGAGGAAAACATGCCAAGATGCATGAAAACTGTGATTAAAACCAACTATTTTTTTGCATCATTTGAATTATTTGCATTATTCGAAGTCTGAAACCTCTGCATCTTTTTCTTGTTTTGTTATTTCAGCCATTTGTAATTTTCTGCAAATAAGTGCTTTAAATGACAATATTTTAATTTGAAAGTTGAAAGAAATGTTGTCTATTTATAGAATAAAACAACAATGTTAATTTTACTCAAACATATACCTATAAATAGCAAAATCAGAGATTCAGAACTGATTCAGAAGTGAGACTGAAGTGCTCTCCTATTTTTTTCCAGAGATATATAAGTATATAAGCTTTAGTGTGGGGATGCTGCAGATGGTAGCAGTGTGTGTAGCATAGCGACACATGGCTTGCTCCCACAAATGGGCTCCTTCAGTCAAAGTGGCTCCGGAGGGACCCCCGGGCTCCCTGGCACTCACTGCCTCACCCTCCGCTCCCACCCTTGCTTGCCAAGAAAGAGAAGGGTCCTTCATTTTTCTGACACTCTTGTCCTTCAGCCTATTGATCGGCAGGGAAAGAACATCCGCGCGATGGCCGCTAATAGAAAGTGAAGTTCATCAGCCAGTGCCTGCTGATCCCCCTGCACAGACACACAGATCTATAAAGGCCAGCCAACTAACCTTTTCCCTTTTTTAACTTCCCCATGTCCCTGCCACCTTCAGCTCTCTCCTTCTCTCACTTTCTCTCTCTCTACCACTCTTTCTCTCTCTCTCTCATACTGTGTTTTAAGAGATTTTTTATTTGTTCTGTTCTTCCTTTGTTTGTTTCCCTCTCATGTCTGGTGTGCTTAAAAATAGTTCTGCTAAGAGCCCTGTTGCAAATTGAGCCTTTTTCATTACCCAAGCTAACAGGGATGCTGCTTCCGCTGCTGCCGTACACAAATACGTTCATAAATACATGATGGTGTGATCAAGTTTAAACTTTTTTTTGGTGGATTAGAGGAAATAGGTTGAGCAGGAGGCCAATCAAAGAGGAATATTTACATGTCTTTCCATAACTCCTCTCCTGTGAGGACATTATCCCGAGACCTACCTCCATTGTTCAAATTGTTATCACATTATTCCAAGCGTCCAGGGAGGAACCGTCCAACAAAGGCCGACTGCTTCGAAAGAGGGATTATATGGTAATTGTCCAAATAACACCAAAACATCTCCATTTGTTTGCACTTTTGCTTACTTCACGCTGCAAAAAAGCAGACAATAACCTTTGTTCAGGAGGGAGGATTCTGGGGGAAATGGTGGCTAGGGCAGTGTACTTACACGCATCCTCAGAAGCACACCATACATTCTTTATTTTGACTGAACGAGAGGGTTTTAGTGGTTTGTTGTCAGTGCTAGGAGGTACACACATTTCTCACTGAGCAAAAAAAAAAAGAGAGAGAATGATCCCCCCCACATCCACACTGCCCTCAGGCCTTCAGCGCTGCCTGTCCTTCCAAAAGCCCACTGTACTCCAGCGATAAGGTGATGACATACAGTAGCCACACTGTTGGGATGACAGACCAACCAACTATTCCCTTTCAACTTCTTCTTTGGTGTGTGTTTCTGGCTTAAGACACATTACAAACAAACCATAACAGGCCTCCGTACAATACATGAAGCCATAGGAGGATTATAAAAGTGTCAAAATGGAGTGATTTCATGGACAAAAACACTCAATGTTTCAATGGATGATTCTTTTCTTTAAAGACCTTAAGATCTTTTTTTTTGTATACAGCTCTGGAAAATACAAATAAGAGACCACTTGAGACCACAAATGATGAGTTTCTTTTTTTAATTTGAACCAAATTGAAAACCTCTGGAATATAATCAAGGGGAAGACAGATGATCACAAGCCATCAAACCAAGCTTAACTGCTTGAATTTTTGCACCAGGAGTAAAGGCATAAAGTTATCCAAAAGCAGTGTGTAAGACTGGTGGAGGAGAACATGCCAAGATGCATGAAAACCGTGATTAAATACCTGCTGACTGACATCACATTAGGAGTGATAAGGGGAGAGCGCATAATTTACCCACCCCTGAGAGAGTATGGCCAATTGTGCTCTCTCAGACTCTGGCTGCTGATGGCAACCAGCATGATCCAAGATTGGAAAAAGGCCTAGTGTTGTGAGAATTTCTATTCTACTAAATGTAAAAAAAAAAAATAAAAAAAAACCTCAACATCACATAAAGGTTCTTGGGCTAAGGTAGCAATAAAAAAGGTTTTTCCTAGAAGATCTAGCAGATCCAAGCCAAGACCCCTTCAAGCACCATTCAAGCATTTTTAAGAGTTTTAAGCTAAAACTCTGGAAACTATTCGACATCCACTGTATCTGAATACGGAGTAAGTACCGTTCTCTTTGCTTGACAAGAAGCATGATTTTCTTTGATCAATGTTGCTGTAGACTCTAGCACTAGCAGAGGAGTATTATTTAGCCAGCTGCCCAGTTACACTCTCAGCCAGTTGGAACCCGTGCGAGGTCTTTATTCACATAGGAAACCGTCCACAAATCACTTAAAACTACACAGAAAAAACACAGACAGATCTTATGAAAAACTGACCCGCTCATAATCTAAACCATATCTCTCCATTTATCTGATCCAGTGATCCAGGGTGAGGCGGGGCTGGAAAAAACTCGAGCAATCATTCATATCCAACACGGTAGTCAATAAACTATGGGTTTACTTTGTTTCAAAGTCATAAAGATCTAACCGAGGCGGTGGTAATATGCTTCCCCGGAACAATGCTCGCATCGCAGACTCTCAAAGCAGATATTACTAAATAACTAAATGCCTCCAGCTATGATATATTTTGCCATATTTGTGTAAGAGCAGAATGGATGGATTGTGGCGCTGTATTTCACTCTATCAGTCTCGGGGTAAGAGCCTGGCCTCGGCTCTGCAGGCACCCTCTCGTTTCCGACAACCCGAGCGCACGAGGGCCATAAAGCCACTCGCAACGGCCGGCTCATCTGGGATTATAGCCGTACCTGCACTGACACGTCACGCCGCGCCATTCCCCAACACCAAAACAACCCATCTACTTATGCCTAAGGAAATGGAAACCTATCAAATTTGCATTCGTAAATTCATCTGAGGAATGCCTGGAAATGTAAATAGTGCGGAAGTAATTGTTTGTGCCATAGCGGGATGTCAAAAGGCACACATCTCATCTGACATCCTGATTGGAACCAACGCGACTCAATTTCCCTTGTTTGCATGGACGCAGACGGAAAAACGAGGCTTTGACGGCATTGTAATGTGCTACAGGTTCTCTCATTGGAGACAGATGGCGGTAGAAATCGTCAATGATATGAAATACATGCTAACTAGCTTATTTTAATGATACTGTGCCGTTCCATATGAGCAGTAGAAGTAGTTCACAGTCTACAGTCTACAGAATGGTGCCCCAGAGAGAGCAAGATGCTTCTGCTGTTCCTGCTGTAGACAGACGGCTGCTGGAAGCCAACAAAGGTCATGTATACATGTAAAAATGTGCAGAAATATTACTTGAATTAATGTATCAATGCACATTTGTGTATAGATAACTGGGTAGTAGTGCTGGGAGGTATACCGGTTCATTCGGTATACCGCGGGGTGAACTTGAATCGTGTGTGCATTTCTCTCATAGCGCCATACCGCTAGAGGGCGCTGCAGAGCGCCGTGCAGAACAGCACCGTCAAAGAAGAGAGTCATAAGTGTTTTTATCCCAGTAAAATACAGCAGTAACTACAGCCCTTTTAAATATATTAATACTGTAGCTTGAAGGATGATTTGAATGTATTTGTTAATGGAGAAAGAAGGGAATTTGTACCTCTAATGGCTTCAGGAATAACATATAGTAAATTTATATTAAACTTTTATCTAACTTGTACAATACTGCTTTTGAGAAATATTTCTTTGAATATTTAAACACTGAGTATTTTAGGTTTGTTTATAGTGTTTATGGAACTATTTAATAAAATATTTAATTCTGTAAAGCGAGCTGTGTTAAATTTGTTAGCGTATCTATTTTTAAAGTCTATTTTTAAGGTTTACATTCTTTAGCTATTTTTTCTGATAATAAAGTCTGATATCTTAATATATTGTGTAATTTTGTGGGACAAAGTAAACCCAATACTAAGCAAAGCCTTAATTTAAAGCCTTAGTGTTTTATATTATATGAACTCCTAACAGTACAGTAACTCAAAATATATAATAATAATAATAATAATAATAATAATAATAATAATAATAATAATAATAAAAATACCGTAATATACCATAAAAGCATCAGAATCTTAAAAAATACCGTGATATGTATTTTTGGCCATACCGCCCAGCACTACTGGGTAGTCATGCTTTAGCAAAAAAAAAAAAAAAACGGAAACAGACAATCAGACATAAACATCTCTACATAGTCATTTCCAGAGTGAATGAGCTACTGGGCAATGACTGTCACACACACACACAAAAAGGCTATAAACTCAGCTGTCCAAAACAGCTAAATTTGTCCGCTCAATTAAAACTACACCAACTATCTAAATCAAAGGAAATTATAATAATTATCACAACATCTCTCTGTCATTACTGAAAGCCATACCAGGGATTCTGGATCCCATTCAGGCTCAGCTATCTTAACTGCCTGGGTGAAACCAGCAGACGTTTTTAGTAAAAGTTAATGGCAGATCATTCCAGAGTGACAGTGCATGTCTTTACACAGCCTCATCTTCGCTTAGTGTGCTTAAAATGAGCACAAGCGTGTGCACTCATTGAACTTAACGAGCTGGAAGCACACAATACCGTCTCCCAACCCCGCCTAACCCCACCTAACCCCATATTTCAGAAAAAAAAAAGATTACAAAAGACCTTAATTCGGACTAGACAATCAATCTAGACTAGAATCGATAATCTATTCTATGTTCTAATCAGTGTAGGTAAACCGAACATCAAGCAAAACAGTATGATAACCTCCTTGTTTCTCCACCTTGTTTTTTCAGCTCTACTGAACATAAAGGAGCACATTGCATACTTTACTATGCTCCTTTCACCTTGTTCTTTATTGGTCAGGACCTCACAGGCCCACAAAAGGGTAGGTATTATTTGGGTGCTGATATGAGTGAATCAGACACGGCAGTGCTGCTGGAGTTTTTAAACACTGTGTCACTCTATTAGTGCACTCTACAGTATTTTACACCTCTATATTCGCTCTACTGTTTATATGGGTTCTGTTTATACTGGTATTGTAATTCCTAATAACTTTTTAATTCTCCCATCATACATAACTGGTCTCACTACACACTGACTGACACTGATGGTGAGGGTCAGAACTGGAGCACACACCCAAAATGTAAATAGTTTGTCCCAACAGACTCAACTCTAAAGTTATCATAAGTTGACTTAACTCAAAACTCTGTTTAAATGAATGTATATGTGCCCACAAATGTTCACCTAGTTTTTCATACAGTAGTTGAGTAATGTTTGAAAATATCCAATTGCACATAAAACTGACTAAATTAATTTGTTTGAGTTCAAACTAATTGTGGGCTTACAGTGTAGGTTTATATCTGTGACCTTGTTTAGTGTGTATTTAATTAGTATTAAGTATTCTTATATTAATTATAATTTGATTTAATTGTACTTTAGTCAACTATTGCTTATTTTTTTTTTTTTTGCTGCAACTTTGGGTAGGAGAATAACAGTTACTCCTCTTTACGTATGCAGTATTGGCAATAGTAGCTAGTCCATAATCACTGTAGAAAATAGAAGGTGGTTATATAATGCTATGCTAATGTTATGCTTGATCAGCATACATTCACTTCAGTAAAAATAAATGAATAAATAAATAAAAGTTTGATTGATTGACTCGAAAAAAGAAAAGCTGTGAAAATCAGATGTGAAACCAAATACACTGAAAAAATAAATCACTTGGGCCTGGTCACGGTCTTCACACCTAATTTTTCACTTTATTTTTTAAAGAGGCTCTGTTCCACCACCCCCACCCCCACCGTGGGAGATTATTTACATTGGCCAGCCAGCACTAATCTCCGCTGTGCACTTAAGATGCAACGTATGGCCTCAACCGCCTCTTTCTACGGCCATTTTTAACTCGAGACCAATGGCTCCTATTAAGGGCTTGGACAGGGCCACTGACAAGCCGGTCAATAGCGATGTGAGGTTACTTCATTAATGGCCTAATGGCTGATGGACTAAAGACTGGAAGCAGGCCAGTCAGACTAACGCTGGAAAAGTGAAACGGCATCAGCCATACATAACAAGACCTTTCAGGAGAAGCAAACACATTTAACTGGCCTGCTCTGATTAATATGCAGGTACAGACATACGTGTGTGTGTGTTTTTGTGTGTGTGTGTGTGTGTGTAAATGGTAAGAAACACATGGCTCAGTCTCATACAGTAGGCCCTATTATTCCAATAGTGACCCCAGCAAAACACTGGCGATCATCCTCCAGCCAAATTAGCATAAAGCAATCCATTAGACAGGCCCAGCCACATGGTGGGGAAATCCCCAATAGGGCTGATCAGAACAGGACAAGTTCATTATTTATAATGGGCAAATGGAGAGAGGATGAGATGACCACAGAGAGCAGCACACAGCCCAGAGCACTCTGCTACTGCTCAGCGCTCAGACACGACCCGGCACTGTGACACACGCAGCGATAGAAATCTCATCATGATAAGCACAATTTAAACAGACTTTAATACTGACATTTAAATATTGCTGTTTCATATATTGTAGAAATCTGCATTATTTTAACCCATACAAGTCTTATGTGACTTATATTTAGTTTGCTAAATAGTATACTTCAATTTATACTGAATAATCAATCAATCAACCTTTACTTTACCTCAGGAATACATTGAGGGTGACCCTCAATTAAGTATAAAAAAGAAATAATAAGATAAAATTAGAAATAATAAGGATCAAAATAGTACAAAATAATAAATAAAAATTATATATTTATAATTTTAAATCAACATTTAATAAAGAGGAATAAATTATATATGTAAAAATAAAGAAAAAGAAAAACAAACCTAAAAAAGACCATAAAAACAAATTGACGCATAAAAAGTAAATAATTAATGAATAAAATATAACATAAATAAAAAGATAACAGTAAAAGTAAAATAAAATCATAAGAACAAAAAGTAACTAAATAGTAATAAACAACTGAATAAAATTTAATTTAAAAAGCTAAATTAAAATAAAGATAAGAAAAATAAAAAGAAATGAAAAATAAAAAAATAAAAATAAAAACTCATTAAAAGTAGGGTAGTGATTAGAAAATAAAAGTATAATAATATAGTATATTAACTAATGTATTGTTGCTAGTGGTGTCTTTGATAAATTATAATTTATTTATTTTAATTATTTTTTTATTTTATTTTAAGCATTATAATATATGAATATATATTACAGACACAGTACAGTTTGTAGCTTAAACAGTGAAAATACTTCTAGTTTTAAACGCTTTAAACCACTTTAACAGATCAACAAAGCAGTGGTTAAGCAGGTAGGACAGGAAACATAGTGAACTTATGCTTCATAGAAGCAGCAATGATGTGCATGTGTGTGTGTGTGTGTGTGGTGTGTGAGTGAAAGAGAGAGAGGGAGAGGGAGAGAGAGAGAGAGAGAGAGAGAGAAAGAGAGGAAAAGAAAAAGAGCAAGGGGAGGGAAAAGGGAGAAGTAAAAGAGTGTGAGTTAGTTATGAGATTTAATCCATATTTCCATAAAATCATTAAAACGTAATCTGTCTTCTGAACTCAACAGTAGCTGTGTTTACATCTGTAAATATAACTGCTAATATGTCATCACTATGCTCCATTAAAATAGTGAATTATGGGTGAAGGCTGGTGCCAAGCTTGTTAAATTTATTAACTATGTGTTATATCTATTAGTTTTGCCCCAAAACTAGATAATACTATTATTATTATTATTATTATTATTATTATTATTATTATTATTATTATTATTATTATTATTATTATTATTATTAATATTATTACAACACATTTGTTGCTTTACTAAATGTATTCCTTATTTAAAATCAGAATCATAGTATCAATAAACATTTAGGGTCCATTATACCTAATCCTGGACTACACAGCCTTTTAAATAGAGATTTTCCTATTGAAAGAAGAAAATAGTCTATGACTAGGCTTAATCCTTCCCAGATAACTGATCACTAGTGCCCAGACTTTTCACAAAATTACAAAATCTCTACCTGCAACAGAAAAACTGTCTGAAAAAAAAAACCCTCATATCTCCTAATATATAAAATTGAAACACGCTGTTTTTTAATCACAATTTCGAAAGGTTCTTAAGGTTAAACATATTATCTTTGCAATTAGGGATATCATTACTTAAAGTCTAAAATAATTCCAATTCTGAAAGGACTAAGGTCTGTAATGAAGTGTGTGATTTTCTTTTTTTTTTTTGATTTCTTAATAATCTGTGAGACCTCATTTCCTTGCATCACTTATTCCTACAAAGCTTTCATATTAATATGAATCATTTTTTTCTCTGTTTTATTTTTGTGCGTTTTTTTTTTTTTACATAGTTGCATATGTCGCTATCCACTGCTGAAGAAAGCAGCTAATCTGGAAAGCGGCTGCCGTTGTGAACAAATACACATACATTAAACCATAACTTGTAAGTGAAGTTCTGCTGACATGAGTAAAGTTAAATGCCAACGTACCATTTAAGATGGAAAGGGCAGCAGCACATCCAACCTTTGTAGTGTGCCATTCAGAGTGATTCAGAAATAAAATGGGACTCCACTCCTCAGTGCCTGCCAGGAGATGAGCCTGATAAAATAAGAAAATAAATAAAAAATGAGGAACATTAAGGAACAAAAGAAGAAGATTCTGCAGTAGCATCTGATTATAGCACAGTACACCATTTCTTTTTTGTTATTGTGTTCTAATTTAAGTACTATATTATAATAAATGCTTTGTTTCTTTTGTATATTTTTGGTAGTATTACTGCCAATTTCGATTTTTTTTTATTTTTTATTATAACGAATATTGGTAAAAAGTACTTTGTCAGAAAAAGGCTAAATCAAGCCCAACAGCAGTGTGGAAAAAGGCCATCCTGACCTCTAGCTGGCTACTCCATTCAAACTAATGACAGGAAAGCAGTACATCTTTTCCCAAGGCGAAATGCCATGTCTGAAAGGCTTGGATTTGATTAATATTTATAATGAAAGTGTGACATCTTTTCTTCCACAGGCTAGTTTATTGTCTGCTGATTACCACTCTAGTTTGGACTTGGGAAATGACTGCCCTGTTGGTGGTGCCCTGACAGAGCCGAGCTCCATGCCCGCAAAATGCGACTGTAACTTCTCACCAAAGCCAAGAGTGGTTCTTCTTTTCCATATATAACCACAGGCTGTAATCACTGCGGCCTGCAGTACAAATCTTACCCTGACTGCAGAGAATCTATTACTGTGCTCATTGTGCTCCTCTTTAACACCAGGCCAGTGGTCAGATGGCTTTTGTACCGTGAACTGTTCAGCTGGGGTCGTCAACATACGTTTAAAATCAAGAATTAGCATTAATCTTCCTTCTGTAGGGTACACTGGGTGCGTGGTGGTGTGATTAAGAGTTAGAGGAGACAGGAAGTATTATAGAGAAGCAGAAATGTTGTCTTTTATATGTGATAAGATAATGATTTACAATTAATTCGCCCAGAAACATAACCTGTAACAATGTAAAACAAAAAGAAAATGGAAAAAAATGGTATTTTCCATTTAGCCTGGCTTTACGTTAGCTATCCTAGGCTATACTTATATACAACCCAAGTGTAGAACTGTAGAAAAGCACAGACACTGCAACACCTCTCAAACAGGGAAGCCACCACAGGTCTAGCGCCCCTGCTGGCTGGTTGCATTTTGTTTTTTCACTTGTAGTCGATTTATTATGTAAGAATCAGTTGATAAATTTGTTTACTTTTTCTACGTCTACGTTTTCTCCATTGGTTTGATTTGGTTTCACACAGTCACAAACCTAAACGCACCAAAATGTGCACCAATAAACCACACGAGCACAGAACGCAGCACAGACTACACGTGTAAACAGCACGAAGCAGAGCTGTAGAAATCAGTGTTATCTGGCTAGAATACCAGATTAAACTGCACCATATCGGCAGTTTACCTCAAATAAAAAAGGAGTATATTTGATAGCTGGGTCAGATCGAGACCGGATCACATTCTCACCACAAGCAAAACCTTTCCAGAGTTCGTTTGGTCCAGTTGTTTTGATCTACAGTGTAATTACTGTTTTCTTTCACACCTGCACAGTCAAACCTCAAACTAAGGGTACAAATGAACCAGGATCCATATTAACCAGAACAAATAGTGCTGGTGTGAAAACGCCCTGAAACATTATTTTCCTTTTTTTTTTTTATTGTCACCTGTGCATACTGACTCTCTCACAGCAGCTCAGGGGTTAAACTGGATTGTAGTAGATACAGGTGATTTCAGCAGCAAACAAGGCAAACAGAGCGAACAGAACTGAGGACTGGTACTGTATTTTTAAATAAATGTAAACTGTTTTATAATAAAATGGAAATTGAATTGAAAATGAAATCAAATGTAGCATTCCAACATACAATTCCTGGACAGACTGGAAATTCAGTGGAAAAATGCGCTTTGCTTCTGGTCATTTAGGCTGCACCGTATGAGGCTGAGCTCAATGAAGGTGGTCTGAGACATGCAGTTGGCAAGAAAGGTGCAGGTCTACCAAATTAATAGGCGAGTCTGTTCTTTAATGATTCTTTCTGCAAATTTGACAACATGATGGAAACACATTTGGCCTCATTTCTTATTTCTACAAAAAGTCGCCACCTGAATTTAACTAAGCAAATGATGTGGGGTTAATGCTGCAGTTGGTCAGGTCTAGGTTCAGCAACAGTATGTGCTGAAAGAATGAGGTCAGCTGACTACCTGAATATACTGAATACAGACCAGGTAATTCCATCAATTAATTTTTTCCGATGATAATCCCAGGATTCATGGGGCTGGAATAGTAAAGGGTGGTTCAGGGAGCATGAGATCATCATGTTCACCACAGAGTCCAGACCTTAACCTCATTGAGAATCTTTGTGATGTGTTGGAGAAGACTTTGTGCAGTGGTCAGACTCTACCATCATCAATGCAAGATCTGGATTGAACACCAGATTGGAATAAATTGTGTGACACTGCAGAAGCTTATCGAATCAATGCCACAGTGAATGCATGCCACAATCAAAGCTAAAGGCGGTCCAACCAAATATTAGATTGTGTGACTTTTTTTTTGGTGGCAACGTTTTTGGCCAGGCAGTGTAAGTACAATAGATTACAAATTAAAAGTAGTTTTAGCTTGTCAGAAAAAGCCAGCTAACATCAAGTTAGAGGCAAAATATATTTTTTTCCCCATTTTTGTTCAGCATGTTCAGTTTTTTTTCTGTGTGTTTTGTAGAAGTCCAGTTTGATGATGTAAAAAAAAAAAAAAAACATGGCCCACACTAGCAGAAAAGATAAAAATGCAGCATCGGTTAATATACTTCTTCTGATGTGCAGATGATGTGCGCTTGCACAGAGAAAGAGATCTGTATTGTCCTTTTCTCGTTCCTGGTTCTTTTACAGCATGGAGGTTGTGGTGGAACTTGATTCTTCAGTGATACTTTCTTTCTTTCTTTCTTTCTTTCTTTCTTTCCTTTCGCAGGTTCCACTTCAGATAAGTTGCGTACCTGTTGTGCTCGATTTCCACCTTAGGAAAGCAATCTGGAGGCAGCCTTTTTTCGAGCTATATGTCAGCAGACAAGGGTCGAAGGCTTTTATGTGGTGAAAGCAGTTAAATATGGCAGAGAGGATTACTATTGCTGGAGCTGGGCTTGAATGACAGTGTGACAGTGCGGGCGCATCAGCTCTGCTCTCCAAATCAAGAGCTTCTAGCTGGAGCTGTGAGACGCACTCACTCACTGATCCTGCTGAAAGGTGAAGGAGCAATGTCATCATCGTCGAGGGGAGTGTGTGTTGAGACAGAGAAAGAGAGAGAGAGAGAGAGAGAGAGAGAGAGGGAGGTAAAGGAAGAAAGAGAGGGAGAGGAGATGTACAGGTCTAGTGTGACCTTGGCTGCAGAGGATGAGGAGTGATGAGCGTATATGTATTGCACACACTGGATCCATTACTCACAGCTCTCTTCTTCAAGAGCTTTATATTGTCATCCCATCTCTACATTTCACACACACACACACACACACACACACACACACACACACACAAACACACACTGCGAAGAGTGTGTGTGTGTGTGTGTAATGGCTCTGCAAACACTGGCCTCCTATGGCAGTGGATATATAGACAAGCAGCCCCCCCTCGTTCGTCGCATTGAGGGGCGCGCCGTGCGCTTTTCACAGCGTTTTTGGTTCTCATCTTTATTCCTATTTAAGTCAAAGGCAGAAATTTAATGCGCACAGGGGCACGGTGCGGAGCTAGGCTTCACTGGTTTCTCTCTGTGCAGAAAATGAGATCTAATAATGATTTGCTCACCGTGGGTGCTATCAGCACATGAAATCATCCAGGTTAATCAAATGGTTGTTGTGAAGGCCATTTCTTTTCGCACAGTGCTAACCCTTGCCGGTGCGAGTTGAAGAGATCATTGATTTTTAATCTGCAATGAAAACCCCTTGTCACCCATGGTTGTTTCTGAAATAATGCTGTTTTTGTTAGTTAGACTTTTTTTTTTTCGCCCAGCTCTTCTGGGAGGTGCCTGCGCACCTTCTGACGGGAGGAAAAGGACACAAAAAAAAGTTTCACTGTGATCAATTTCAGCCTTCGACCGCTTCGTGCAATTTAGTGTGACCTCAGCTTTCGCTCGGAAAAAGCCAAGACGTTGCTGTTGTTGTAGATCATTCTGAATTAAATAAGCAACAACAAGAACAAAAAAAGCACTAAACACTAAATATGCATTAAGGACGAAACTGTATATTATGATATCTAACATGCCTCGGGCTATAGCTGGTATTGATTGAGTGAAAGAGGAATGCATGGCACTTTATCCGAAATCAAAATTCTCAACTCAAGCAGCTTTAACACTGAGAAGGTTTTACACTAATGAATCCTGCTCATATTAAAATGCCTAATCTGTAAATAAAATAAATTAATTACATTCTTAAAACAGCAAAATTCCACCAAATTCCACCACAATGATGCGCTGTCACAGTCAAGACCTTGTGATGTCAACGGTACATCAATACACAGATGAGGGAGGGGAAAACAAGTCATGAATAAGCCCTGATTCAAGAGCATCCCGCTGAATAAAAACTTGACAAATAGAAAATCATTTAAAATATGTCAGAAATCAACTTGCCTCAACTTATTCAAGGTTCACAAGACGGATATAATGAGGACATTCTCTCATATTCCGCGATATTTAGCAGCACAAGGACATCTCCTCTAACTAATGATTTAGTACGAGCAGAGCACACAGACATGCACAGGCTGATGGCAAGAGTTAGTTTAAATATACTGAATTAAAAAAAAGAAACCTTAATATCAGCTTTTTTTTTTTTTTTGCTTTTTTTCCTCACTTGTGTGGGGAAAGAAATGGAGGCCACAGACCCGTAGCTGTGCTCTCGCGCTAGATGGAAACTCTGAAGTGGATAAGGAGACATGAGTGATTATTCGTGCAGATTGTTTGTTAAGTAAAGAATGTACTCCTTTTCTCAGTGCCGTCCGTCCGTTCTTAGTGGAACTCCGCATTAGTGCTGTGTTCTTTTCTTGAACCTACTTGGCCCTTGTCTGGCTGGCGACCCCCCAAAAAGCCCGGCTCAGGCCCGTGGCAGGAGTCGCAGATAAAGCCTCAATAAATGTTCAATAAATCATCAGCCTGACCTTTGCTGGTGTGGCAAACCTCCCAGCTCCAAATGTTAAAGACAAGAGAAAGATTGAGACTTACAGAGGAGTGATGAAGTAGACTCTGCAGCCTCTCTTTCTCTTTCCTTTGCCTTTTTTTTGTCTTAAAAAGCTTTAACACTCCTTCTCTTTGCCTCTTTAGCTTCTCTTTAAGATGATCAGGGCCAGATGTTGGTGCGAGAGCAGACGAAGGGCAAAATCTGGCTATAAAGGTGCCTGAAGTAAAAATGAATGAATTTTCAAATTATACTAAAATAATAGGTAATGACATTCATTTTATGTGATAAATAATCATAAACACTTTGATTGTGAGTGGCTTAAATGTTACATAGACCAGTCAAAACAAGCTCAAGATCACTAAATCATTTTAAACTCCTAGTCTCTAACCACCTTCAGACAGCCTGCCACTGTTTTAGCTCATTTTAGGGTTTTTTATGATCTTTGGTATGTTTTAAGTTTCTTTATTTTTCTTTCTTTATTTTCTTTTCTTTTTTTTTTTTTAGTTAACTTTTTAGTTTTTAATGTTGGTTTGTTTTAGTTATTTTTTCACATTTCTTTTTAGTTGTTTTCTTTTATTTTCTTTTATTATTTACAGGTATTGCTTATTTATATTTTACTCTTTTATGTGTTTAGTTTTTATTTATTCATCTGTAGTTTAATTTTTATTAGATCTATTACCTTTTTTTTTTACCTATGATTTTATGATTCCTACTCTTAAATTAGTATTTTTACATTATTTGTTTTATATCTTAATATTTTTTAATTATTATCCTTTAAAAAAAATCTTATACCTTATTAAAATGCTGTTTTTTATGTTTTTTTTTATTACTTATTTTATTCTATCTACTTTTTGGTTGTTGTTGTTTCTGTCAATCCCTTCCCTTTGTAATTGCTCGGCTGCATTGTAAATGAGGGCCACACTCAATGTACTTTAAATAATGAGTCAATGAGTTTAAATAAAGGTTGATTGATCGATTGTAGATGAAAAAAAAAACAAGTACATTGAAGTGTTGAAGTGAATTGGTGAAGAAACTATGGTCAGAAGATAGAGATAGAGAGTTGCACGCTACATTGACTCAACATTAGGTGCAATGCCGTAAAAGAAGTGACTAGGTTTGTACAGAAGTACAAAATACTTTTACTGAATTAAATTAGTTAATTCTATAAGAGTTTATTTTATTTATTTATTTGTTTTTTAGTTTCCTGACTGGTGCCTTTCTTGTCCACTAGTAACCCCACATCACCTCTTCTATCTGTTTCTCCAGTCACTCACATATGGGGAACTAGCTGCTTTTGTGACCCGCATTCCACCACACAACAGGATGACCACAATGGCTGGAACGTCCAGTGATTCTACAGAGGAAGATCACCCCTGTCCTCATATTCTAGAAACGTTTTCCATATATGCTTCCAAAACCAACACAAACCTTAGAATTAATATTATGACATGCCAGGGAGGAACTAAGCTGTACAAAACGAGGCTTAAGAACCCTTCAAATATCTGAAAGGTCCTTTTAAGGCTCACATTGTGCTGTGAAACATTAAATCAAGGTGCAGGTTTTAAATCATTAGTCTACAGTCTGTACTGCAAATACTCTGGTTGTGAATTTGAGAATATTGTGGAAAATTTTGGCTACATTTCTATACAACAGAATGGAATCGGATCACATGCCTATACTTTATAAAGTCTAATTATTATCTACTAATTTTTGGTTGTATTAATAAAATTTGTGTATTGATTAACGCTTGCTTTGCTTACATGTGTCAGTCATGTGTGTCAGTCTTGCTTATGTAATTGTGCAATTGACAAATATTATTTTATCAGGTATAACCTAAGTACAGTGTATACCCACTAGAAAGAAGTACACAAATATCACTGGATTGAATATCAGAAGAAATAAATACTACAATTCAATATAATCTGTTTCTTTTTTCAATTAATGGCTGAAATGTGTTCCTTTAAAGTAAAGAACCATACCAGTCCTGTTTAAAACTTTAATAAACATTTATTAACCTTTAAAAAAAACACTTTTATCGTGTCTTTTCCACCTCTGCAGCGCCCTCTCAGGGGCATACTGTGCTATAGATGAAGATGATGTTGCTCGTTACTTTGGTACGCAGACACATCACAATATGCAGATCAGTCAATCAATAAAACTGCCCCCCTGCTGACATCCAGAGGCACTCTCCTGCTTCAGCTCAGCCAATCAGCTCTCCCTCCTGCCCTGCCCCTAAACCCATACATCACCTTGTGCCTCTCTCAAACAGAGGGTGGAGTCAGCAACAATCAGGGGGGTTAGTGCCCCTTTAAACCTACATGCTAGTATTCTAGGCTTCATAAATCAGGACCATAAGTCATATAATACACATATGATAAGAAACAACACACTAATGGTGAGTGTCAGAAAATGGGGGATACACCCAGTATGCAAATAGATTGTGCCAGAAGCCAATAGAAAAGAAGCTGTCTACGGCAACACTAAGACTGAACTCAGTTATTATTATATAGTTGATGCAACTAAAATATCTCTGTTTAAATGCATATTTGGCCAGAAATTTTCACTTAACTCAAAATAGTTGAGTAATAATATCTCAAATATCCACTTTTTTACGTAAAACAGGCTAAATTTGGGTTTACAGTGCTCATACACCAGTTTTGTACATAAAATGTCTCTTTTTAAATATTTGTGCTTGAAATAGAAGGAAAACGGCTTAGTAGATCTGGCTCTCTGGCTCCTTCCTTTTCCTGTTGGTTCTCTGCAGCTTCCCTTCGCCATTCATATTCCTCCCTCTACCTACTTGGCTGAGTGAGCGTGTAGGGCAGCGGACATTTTACATATGTGATCCGTCATAGGGGCAGGATTAATGTTGTTTGCCGGCTCCCAAACACAGCTTGTGGTGCACTGTAGGCGACAGAAAACTTGGCTGGGCCTGGCTGCCACGCGGCTGGGAGGGAAATTAACCCTTGGTGGCGATGAGGCTGGAGGCCGCCGCTCAGGTGTCCTTACATATGTTAGCGGTGTCAGGACAAGCCCGGCTCCGGGGCCCCCTGCAGGGAGAGAGCAGCACCAGTGTGCCTGTGCTAGAGCCTGGGCAGAGGGGGGAGATGGGGAGAGGGCTGCTCCTTGGCACGGAGCGCTGCCAATATGCTTGCTTTTTAATGCCGCCTTGTCTTAACTGCTGCAGAGCTGCGGCACACAAATGATCACCACACACCGAGTGATGCCGTTCGGCCATTAAACACCATTTTGTGAGGACGGGGGGAGGCAGGGGGGAGAGGGGAAGCTCAGGCCACAGACTTCGAGTGAAAGATGGTCACTTGTCAATGTGCTTGAGGAATCTGAGCTGACACATCAAAGCTTCCTACCATAGAATGCTAAAGGTTAACGGCATCTGCTGTACGACTATAAAGTCCTTGGTGCAAAACGATCTATGGCTACTTTCAAGTAAATTATGCAAAACCTCTTTATCTCTATATTTTCTATAATCTAAATCTTTTTCATTAAGTTCTAGAGAAAGTTCAGTTTCTGAATCAGTTTCTCTTAATTTTGCTATTTATAGGTATATGTTTGAGTAAAATGAACATAGTTGTTTTATTCTATAAACTACAGACATTTCTCCCAAATTCCAAATAAAATATTGTCACTTAGATCATTTATATGCAAAAAAAAAAAGAGAAAAAGGGCTGAAATAACACAAAAAAAGATGCAGAGCTTTCAGACCTTGGCATCTTGGCATGTTCTCCTCCACCAGTCTTGCACACTGCTTTTGGATAACTCCTTATGCCACTCCTGGTGCAAAAATTCAATTCAAGCAGTTCAGCTTGTGTTGATGGCTTGTGATCACCCATCTTCCTCTTCAATTTAGTAAAATCAAAGAAACACATCATTTTGTCTTTGTGTTCCTTATCTTTACCCTCTTCCTCATCCATACTCAGTGTCTACAGGTGTTCCTTGTTCAAAGCATCGACCAAGCTTATTACCTTTTTAGAATAACATCTTTCACACTTTAGCATGTTCTTGCATTTATGATATATATTTTTTTCATATTAATTGACATATACACAGACATGCCAGATGACATGGGATATGGGACTAGCATTGTGTTCCGTGACTTTCCATGACCCTTGTTCTATGGAAGCTAAAGAACACTGCATTGGAAGTGGATGTAATTTATGCCAGGGTCACTTCTGGACTGATGCTGCTGGTCACAATCAATACCTCTCACTGCACTGTCCACTGTAGATGGTAATTCCTCTATAATACATTTCCGGTACACATGTGACCAGTGTTGGGCACGTTACTTTGAAAAAGTAATTAGTTATAGTTACTCGTTACTTCACCAAAAAAGTAACTGAGTTACTAACGGATTTACTCCACTATAAAAGTAATTAGTTACCAGTAAAAGTAACTATAGCGTTACTTTTTATTAATCGCCCTCAAAAAAAAAAGGAAATCAATTATGCATTTACTATTATTATTAGAAAAATAACAAACGAAAATAAACCCAAAATGTTGACAAAAATATAATCTAACGAATTTCAAAAAAATAAAACGAAATTCTCCACACAACCAAAGAAAATTACTAAAACTTGTAATACTGAAAAAAACGGAAAAAACGGACAAAAGCGCCTGGGGATGAAATTAAACAAACCAAGCCACACTCAAAGGAAATATGTATATATATATAAAAAAACAAAATAATGGACAAAAACAACAATCTAATACCATGTTAAAATGGTATTAATATAACAGCTTCACCAAAAGAGAATAGAGGTTAGATCGTGCCCAAAAAATCCGACCCGACCCAGCCCTAGCCCGTGCACATTCTGCCCAAGCCCGACCCAACCCGAACCATGAACTGTCATTATGAGCCCGACCCGATCCGCCCCATAAACTGTCTGTTTTCGGGCTGATTGAATGAGCAAAATATGATCAGAATTATGTTAATTAATACTGTAACATAAAAGCATAGAACTATTATTTAATTTAAATGATTTTTAAGAACAGCTACACACAGTGCTGCAAGTCAAACGCTGAGGCGTTCATGTGCGCCCAGAGCTACGTGATTACATTTTTCATTATTATTATAGTTTAATTTGATTTTGTTTTTATTTTTTCTGTTCAGTAAGATTTTAGGGTGGGCTTGCTAGTTTTTATTAGTTTTTCAGAGAGATCAATCTAAGAAACGTGAGAGAGAGAGAGAGAGAGATTTGCGTGTTCTGGTATGAGCTACTCACAGGTAAATGTTCTCACACTGTATCTCCTGTTTCTCTTTCATCTGCCTGGCGCTCATATTGTAATCCCATACATAGTTCTGCAGTTTCTCAGTGTTTTCTGTCGTATTTTGCGGCTAGCGCGAGCGCTTTACACAAGAACTAACACCACAACTCTGTTGTACAACAGCGCTTATAAATAAATTAAACACGAAAATTAGGGTATTCTATCAGTAATTTCAGTTAGTTTTAGTTAGTTTTATAAACACAAAATACAGTTCGAGATAGTTATGTTTTTCCTTTTAATTACCGTTTTTATTAGATTCAGTTAACACAAATGTTTTTCACTTTCAATTTTCGCTATTTCGTTCGCTTTAGTGAACAATAATAATTGGTTACTTAGCAACATTGTGATTATCACACCAGAGGTTTATATAAAATAAAAATAGGAGCCTGATTTCGGGTCGGTCCTCGGGTCAGGTCGGGTTCGGGCAGAGAATCTAAGCTCTAAAAGAGAAAGCAGCAGCACCACAAAAACCGGAGCAGCTAAAAGAGCTTAACGTCCTTAATTCGGAACTTGGGCTGTCCACGGCAATCACTGAATTGATTAGAGCACGCAAATCGTCACAATTGTGCCTCACTTCACCACGCAAAACCACAGGCACAGCGGCCAGAAGCTCAAGTTCACCGGACAGAGGAGGGGTTAACCAGGGCAAAGCGAAGTAAAAAAAAAAAGTTCATAGAGCTGCTAAAGTAACGTGCAGTAACGGGGTGTCGGAAATGGTAACGGCGTTATAGTTACAGCCATAGTAATTAGTTAGATTACTCGTTACTGAAAAAAGTAACGGCGTTAGTAACGCCGTTAGTTTTAACGCCGTTACTCCCAACACTGCATGTGACACAGAAATATTGAAAAGCGAAATGGCCTGTTCCATCCATCTGCATTTACTAGGAGATCTTGCACAAAGTTCAACACTAATTAATGCTGCCCTACAATAAGCAGGTCAGTGTTGGATTTCAGTATAAAAGCCAGTATGGGAGTCAACACAATTTCTACCTTCCAATCACCATTTTGACTCTTCATCTCTGACTGTAAAGCTAATTTTAGTAAAGGAAAACTGCATTTCCTTTTGAAAAGAAGTTAAACTTCTTCACGAGTAAAACTTGACTCATTTTTTTAAACACTACCTAGCGAGCCAACATCATTTCTGCACCCAAACTGAGAATTGGCAGGTCGACACTGATAATATTCACCTGGTTACACCAGTTTGCAAATGCTAACTTTTGTAAATGGCAGAGAATGAGCTCGAGAGCCCTGATTTAAATGAGGGGCCATTCTACTTATTATAATTCTATGGCTCTTTCCCTGCTGAGACACAGGTGTCCTAGTGAGAAGAGCACATTGGGAACACATGGCGAGACTGATACGCTACATTGCCTACTCTGTAATTACAGCCCAGCTTGGAAAGCCTACAGCTGATCAGAAATACCCACTTATTCAACTTTCTCTTTTTTCTGCAAATGAAATAAACGGGTCTGGAGCGCGGCAAGATTTCATTTACAGTTAGGAGTTATGAAGCTGTGAGGCTTTGGATGGTGTAGTTCTACAGAGGAGCGTGATTCAGCTCTCCTGGTGTTAATTTACTTTACTTGGGTAGAGTTCACCCTGTATTTTGAGTGAATAAACTAAAATACATTCACACAAAATAAGGTAATGTCTCAGTATTTAGTAGATTGCACAAAAAAGTCACATTTATTTGCATAATGGGAGTGTCTCCCCACCACGAACTCACCATCAGTGTGTAGTCTTTCCAACCAGGGCTACCTTCCTTTGAGTATTCAGTTACAGTGTATCACATAAATGAGTACACCCCTCACATTTGTGCAGATGTTTAAGTATGTTTTTATGGGACAACACTGACAAAATGACACTTTGACACAATGAAAAGTAGTCTGTGTGCAGCTTATATAACAGTGTAAATATATATTTTTCTCAAAATATCTCAATACACAGCCATTAATGTCCAAACCACCTGCAACAAAAATGAGAACACCCCTTAGTGAAAGTTCCTGAAGTGTTAATATTTTGTGTGGCCACCATTATTTTCCAGAACTGCCTTAACTCCCCTTTGCATGGAGTTTACCAGAGCTTCACAGGTTGCCTTTGCCAGGGTGTTGCAAATCTCCTTGTAGCCTCGGCCGTCTTCATGTAGCGCAACAATTCGTCTTTTAAGATCCTCAGAGAGTTCTTTGCCATGAGGTGCCCTGTTGGAACTTTCAGAGAGAGTGTGAGAGCTGCACTACAAAACTGAACACACCTGCTCCCTATGCACACCTGAGACCTAGTATAACTAAGGAGTCACATGACATTTTGGAGGGAAAATGACAAGCAGTGCTCAATTTGGACATTTAGGGATGTGGTCTCTTAGGGAAGTACTCTGTACACTTTTGTTGCTGGTGGTTTAGACATTAATGGCTGTATATTGAGTTAGTTTGAGGGAAGAATAAATGTACACTGTTATATAAGACACAAACAGACTACTTTTCATTGTGTCAAAGTGTCATTCCGTAAAAAAAAAAAAACTTAGTTTAAACAAAACTAAGGGGCTGGAGGACATGTTTGAATTGTATTTATTTTAAAATAAAGTTCAGAAGAGCCAATTTTATGATTTTATTCATTATATTTAGACATTAGCAGATTTATTATATATATATATATATATATATATATATATATATATATATATATATATATACACTTTCTATTGCCATTACAATTATAGGTACCACTTTAAAATAAAACTACCTCTATAAAGGGTCTAAAAGCGATTTACAATTAGTTTGTAAATGGTTACTAATTAGGTTGTAAATGCCTTGAAAATCATCAATAATCAGTTATAACACATACGAAGAAAGGGGAACAATGACCTGTTGTTTATAAATGACTAAAAGAGTTAGTGGTGGAATGATTAAACTTGGGAGTTAAATGGTTAAACTGATATTGACTGATGGAGAATATGGAGATGGAGAAACAAGTTGAGTTAGATGGAGTAGACAAAGTAAGTTGAGTATCTGACAAGCTCTAAAGTTTAACAATATATATGGCTGTGGGTTCACTATTTGGCAAACAACAGGGCATTGTTGCCCTTTCTACGTATGTGTTATAACTGATTGTTAATTATTTTTAAGGCATTTACAACCTAATTAGTAACCATTAATAAAACTAATTGTAAACCATTTATAAACCCTTTATAAAGGTAGTCTTATTTTAAAGTGGTACCCAATTGTGCTTTTTTTTTTAGGAATGTTCCCTATCAAACATGAAAGCTTTTTATGTAATGCTTGTACAGAAATCCTCAAGATTTAGTGGTGTAATGTCAGGCAGACAACCGACAAAAATCCTGGCCTGTAAACTCACAGGGAGTTTATACCAAAGGCAGAATTTGCTGTATGGAGGAAAAGGGAATGTGGAGGTTATTACTCCCGTGGTGTTCCTGTTGTTAGTGTAGGTTAGCGTATGCTAGTGTACTCAAACCCAATCAAATAACAGTGCAGGAGAGGAGAGATAAAGATAGAATGCTTGAACTGACAGTATCCAGCAGCTGTTGTCATGGCGCTGACCTTTACTGTGGCCCATGGTGACCCGTAGTTCTGCATTCAAACTTTAAATTGTAAACTTGAACCCTGACATTTCCGTGCCTTGGTGCAGGGGTGTTATCTTAGAGGAGAGTGACAGAGCAACGAACGTAACCAGGAGCGGACTTCTGACAGCTGAGCGAGAGAGAGAGAGGGTGAGAAAAAGAGAGAGAGAGCATTTTCTTTAATGGTCACGCTAAAAAAAGCTTTGACACGGCAAACCAAAATGCTCTATCAGAGCAAAGTTGCTGCGAGTCAAGCGTAGAGCGTATGAAACCAGGGAAGAATCCCCTCCTCTCCTCTCCTCTCCTCTCCTCTCTTTAGAGCTGCTCTGTGACTCTTACTCCGGCTCGCTCTCGCCGACTATGATCCAGCCTCTGCCAATCTGACAGGCTCTATCTGACTGCTCCAAAGAAGCAGCGTTAAAGGACAAAAATAAAGAAATAATACAAAAAAAAAAAAAAAAGACTCACCCCCAGGCTATAGCCAGCACCTCCACCACTTTTCCATTATTTTCAGTCGGGGTTTGAAGTTTGCTGCTATCTCTAATAGAAAAAGCCCATGAAGGGGAGCTGTGAATGAACAGGCCCTAAAGAAAGAAAAGGAACAAGCGTGCTGGGTGGGTTGGGTTGGATTGGGTTGGGGGGGGGCTCGCTTAGGCAAGGGAGAGAGAGAGAGAGAGAGAGAGAGAGAGAGAGAGAGAGAGAGAGAGAGAGAAAAAAAGTAATAGTCTGCAAGCAAGATGCTGGGCAGGGAAGACAGGGCTGGAGATAGTTGTCCCAGCCAGAGAGATAAAAGCTACATTACATGAAATTAATGGAGGCTGCATGAGCAGTACATGAATCACTGTTTCAACACTATGAAACTGGTACAAAGGCATAAAGGAATCTGAGCACTAACTACAGCTTCAAAGGTCTCCCATTTAGGCAGCCAACATGGGCCTGACAGAGAGGGGGTGTTCGGCGAGGGAAAGAGACAGAGAACGAGAGACAGAGAGAGAGAGAAGAGAGAGAAGAGCCAGGGAACAAGATACTGTAGCTAGTGGGGAAGTGGTGGGGGGAGTGGAGGGTGGAAGGTATATGGGAGGGAGGAGAGAGAGAGAGAGAGAGTTAGGTAGAGAAAAGAAAGCGACGGCGACGGCGGCTGCGTTGGAATCGAATGAGAGCAGATGAGCGCTACCCACCAAGCCGGCTGCATTTCTCTCTCTCTCTCTCTCTCTCTCTCTCTTAGCTGATATCAAACACAGTTTAATGAAAGTTAAATGCTTTCTGAGGAGCGCACGGGCTGGAACAGATGAGATTGGGCCGTGAGAGCTGTCAGGGCCATTGTTGCTGACGCACTCCCTCTCGATCTCCCTCTCTCTCTTGCTCTCTTTCTCTCTCTCTTTCTCTTGCTCTGTGTCTCTCTGTTTCTCTCTCTCTCTCTCTCCTCCTACACAAAAGGCATATACTGTATGCAGATAGCAAGCACACGGCAACCACCAACCGCGCGTCTGCCATATTGGGTCAAAGAAAAAAAAAAGAAAAAATTCTCTAAACCTCCCTCCCTCGCTATTTATTTATTTTTTGTTCAACACTTGGCATGACGTTCATCTGCAAATAAATCTTTGTAATTTGAAAGTGACAAGGGCTGAGATTTATGGTGGAATAAGTGGCCATTTCTGCTGGAATTTATAGCGAGCGGTGGTAAGGACGGGAGGGCGACGCAGGAAGCAGTGGAAGAGGAAGAGAGGCAGAAGGAAGAGAGTCACAGCCCGAGAAAGTAGAGCGGCGTTTGATTACGGGGGGGGGGGGGGGAGGGGCAATGTGACAGACATGTCTGCTGTCCTGCTGTCCGCTTTGATCTGAGGGGATCCTGCCCCCCACCTATATCACCCTCAGACAGACGAAAAACCCAACCCCAAAAAAATCCCACCTATCCACCTATCCACCCGCTCCCACCGTTCCTCTACATCCCCTCCCATCCCATCTCCCCCTCTATCTCTCTCTTTCTCTCTCTCTAGACACTTTAGAGAGACATCCCTCCCTCCCTGCACATAATGGTTCTCCTCCTTCTGTCTTGTCTCTGTCTCTGACATGCAGATGTGCAACAAAAGGAGAGAAAAAAAGGGGGGGCCAGACAGCTCCTTTATTTCGAATATGAATAACCAGCCATGATATATGACCCGGCCCACGTACTGTTACAAAGGAGTTGCTATTTAGGTTGCAATTGTCTAAAGAAAGACAAATCAAGCCCATTGTGAGGGGACAGTGACAACGACGGCGGTGCCACCGAAGAGCCCCCGCGTAGGTGGAGAGATGGATGCGAGTGGCGGCGCAACGTGCACCTAGGTGCCTTAATTAATGCACAGTTCCAGTGTCTGATCATTTAACCTCTCCTGGCATGTGTCACCCAGCGGCTTCTCTCACTTCTGCAACAATAAACACAAACAAACAATTAGAGACGGCCAGTGGCTCAGCCACTTCCCCTCGCCAGCAGAGTTTCATTACAACAAGAGCCATCAGCGCAAAGCCATCATAACACACAATTACAGCAGAGTGAACCTCTCCACTCACTTCACATACTGACGCCTGTGATTTTTACAGTCAGAGAACACGAAAAAAAAAAGAAGAAGAAGTGAATAAAATAAAACCTAAACAAGTGGCCCTCCCGTTCACCTTTCCGCAAGAATCCGCGCAAACACAGTTATCGATACCGCAAAAAATAATCCAAGCTCCGGCTCTGGAACACAGATGGGCGAAGAAGGCTAGCCAGGCTATTGGAATGTAGCTCAGGAACACTCCGGACCGGGTGACGGCGAGGGGGATTTACACAAGCCGCCCCCTCTGCACCTCTTCCTTGCCACCCTAAAGCGCTCTATCACGCAGGTCAGAGGTCAACTGCGAAGCATGACAGGAAAGAAAAAAAAAAAAAAAAAAGAGAGAGAGAGAGAGAAAATTGCAGCAGGGCCAAAGACCGAAGTTCTCCTCTTCAAAAGCGGCGCAAAAGAGGCCGGGGCCTGCCCGGGGCCAGGCTGTGGCTTTCAGAGCAGCCTTGTGACTAGTGCTCAGGCCCTTCACATGATCCATCTACAGGCTAACCTTGTCATCATTAAGGCCAGCCTTATTTATCTGCTCGTTTTGCAGGGGAGAGCAGGGTGTCAGACAGAGGCCACTGCATGGTCAGAGGCCCCACGAGGAGATTATCAAACAGCCACAGAATGCCTCGTATTCACTGTGCTTATGCCACTGCAACCGATGCACTTTTTTCACTTTTTTTCTTTTTTTTTCTAGCAAAAGTGGGACCTTTATCATGGTGTTTACAGGACACTCTAAACCGGAGGGCGACTGGAACTTTCCAACTTGCAAATGCTGAATGTGGAAAAGTGGATGTTAGAAAGGAGGGAAAGGAAAGGAAAGGAAGGAGCTTTCATCATCATCAGATAGAGAGAGAAGACAGCAAAGCTACATTAAATAGACAAAAGTACTGGGGAGACCTGCTTATTCATATTGGAGTACCTGTCTCTTCTGTCCAGAGAAGACTCTCTACTCGATGAGAGATGGAACACTGCTGTGAGGATTGATTGCATTGAGTGACAGGGTGTCAGGTGTCAGATGTCAGAGTGTGTGGTCAAGATGTCGGATGAGCACCACCACACCGTCACCTTTCCAACTTATTTTAAAAAAAAGTATTGGATGGATCACCATAATTCCAGAGAGTCCTATACTATTGGCAATGCTTTTTTACAGGAATTAAAATATGCGTCTGTTTCAGCAGATCTGTGGGTGTTTCTTAAATTGGTTCATGTGTGTCTATTGTATTGACAATACATCACTACAGTGTAATAATTTACACTGCACATCAGTGTAAGCAGTATTAAAGTTATAAATACTGTTTAACAAAGAGTTACCCACTTCAATCAAAATCAAACTAGGTCTATATCTGATTATTGTAACAATTAAACAAAAAAATCTACTGTATTTCATTCATCCATCCCTTTATCCTGTATGGGTAGCCCATGACTGGGGACAATTCAGTAAAATCCCCTGAACAGTTGCCTCCTGTTACCAGGAGGAAATCAAAACTCCTTACAGACAGCGAGTGGAATGAAGATTGAACCAAGCCCCCTAGAGGTAACTGGCACATACACTGTCTGTTATAATAATGCACTTATAATAAAATATAAAAGTTCGAGGTTCTTGATTGATTGTATGCAAAAGTTCACATTTAAGTAATGATTATAAAATGCATTTGATGTAAAAATGTCCACATCCCAACACATCTCCAACCTGATGTATGAACATCAGACGCACAATGCAACACACAAACCATTAGAGTGAGAGCGAGGCTTGTGAAAAATGTGATTTTCTAAATCATTCGTCATTGAGAACTTCAGCACCAAACTCACAATAGTCTCACAATATATAAATGAGACCCCGGGTCGTCTGCTCTCCGAACGTTTTCACGGGATCCTTTTTTTGGGGCCGAGGAGCCGCACTGACTGTGCATTAGCAATAAAGGATCTGTGCGGAATTCTTCTCGCACCTCGGAGAAATCAGCCTGTCAAAGTCCTGAGACTCTAATATACCTTTTGTCTGTCTTTGTACCACTGAATGATGGATGTCCCAGAGTGCTGATGAAAAAATATGACACAGCAGTTCCTACTTTTTGGTTAGAGATTAGAAAACTAGTTTATTGCCGGATAACCGCTCTGTGGCGACTCTCCCTCTTCTTCTTCTTCTTCTTCTTTGAAAGGGCTCTTCTTGAGACCGAGCGAGGTCCCGTGCGGAGGGACGAGGAACCCCTGACTGCTTTAGAGTGGAGTGAAATTTGACATGATGAAGAACGTTTCTGGTGAGAGCTGTGTTTAGAGTGAGACAGAGAATACACTTACTAATGTCATCAATCCTCAGGCAGGAGGCCCACTGCTTCACATTAGGCCCAATCCTCAAGCATAATAATCGCGTCTCTCCTCTAAATACCTAAAACACACAAACTGCCAAAGTCATTTGAAAAAGACTTAATTAAGTTCATCTGCGCAAACATTAACCTTGCAAAGGGCTAAGGGGAGGGGTGGGGGAGAGAAGATGAGAGGATGAGAGGAAGGAGAGAGAGCGAGAGAGCGAAAGAGAGAGATAGGGAGGGTAGAGAGGGATTTTCTGGACAGAGAGCAGGAGGAAGGCTAATGAAGGAGGGCGAGTCGTGTTTGCTCAGACCTTTGTGTCGGAGGGACGATGAGAGATCTTTGGTGGGGAACCGTGCACACGTCTCTCGATTTTACTGAAGTACTGCACAAACAGGCTCCAAATGACAAGGTGACACTGGGAATACACTGATACGTGACCGCTGCTGGAATTGCAGTCATCCGTTTAAGATGACTGCAGCCACAGTGGACACTGAGTCGTCATTAGAGAGATGTGGAGAATAAGCCTGTGAGATTGGGAGGATTATTGAGACTGAGCGTGGACTGATACCCCCAAGGGCACCACGGCCAACCGGCACTGCATATCTTCAGTTCCACCAGGAAAATCTCCAGGCCTACTTGCTAATATCTGCATAATGGAACGAGAGCTGAGCTGTTTAATTCCATTTGCTAATCATTTCCTCTTTGGAAAATGGATTTTTTTTCCCCCATTAAACTTTTTAATTTTGTAAAGCATGCTAACCGTGATTACTAACTGTGATTACTGTTACTATGATTAATTACAACTACTGTTATTGATACTAATACTACTACTACAACTAATACTAATAAAGTTACTGGTACTACTATTATTATTGTGTACTATCTACTCTATTTACTACTAATTATACTAATTAAACTAACAGTGTTTGTGATAATTCTACTGATGCTTCCACTACTACTACTACTACTGCTGCTGCTGTTTTTGCTTCAACTATTGCTAAAAATATCACTACTTTTATTCTACTTCCACTACTGCTGCAACTATTAGTACTACTACTACTACTACTACTACTACAGTAATGTAATGTTACTGGTTACTACTCTTTCAGCTGCTGCTGCTGCAACCCTAAATGCTACAATGCTACAGTTTCTACTACTACTACTACTGATACTAATAATACTACTACTAATATGTTCACTACTACTACTACTATTACTGCAAGTACTACTACTTATTATACCACAGTTAGTTCCGACCCTACAATGTGATTGGCTGAGAGATGTTCTATAAGTGCCGTTATCAGCCGGTAATGCACTGCAACCGAAGCTCTCCATGTATTACTCCACCAGATACAGGTAACCTGTGGCCTCGTGCCTACGACCGCAGCACAGCAGTGCCAATATTACACATTATAGCACTCCCTCTCGTGTATTATTGCTTAATTAATACTATTAATTATATCTGTTAGTGTTACTACTATACCATTTCAACTTATAAATGTATTTCTAAATGTATTTCTTAATTAAACAGTGATTAAATACATGCAAATAAACATAAAGGAAATATTGAGGATGTCAAAATTGTTAACATCATGTGTATTTATTGCACGGTAAGTCGGTAACATAATTATCGCAACAGGCCTTATTACTACTGCTAGTAATTAAAATAAAGTATTACCATTTTAACCACTATTACCACTATACGCAACAATGACAACAACTAATAGATAATTTATTGATACTGGTACTACTACTACTACTAGTACTACTATTGCTGCTGCAACCACTGCTGTTACCATTGCTGTTGTTACTACTAGAATACTACAGGTTCTACTACTACTGCTACTCCTATTAATACTAATACTACCACAAAAACTATTAGCACCTCTATTAGTTATGTTATTGGTACCACTGCAATTAATACTGCTACTACTGCTGCTGCAAGCACTACTAATACTAGAAGTAGTATTAGTACTTCTGGTATTACTGTTTCTAGTAGTAAAAACTAAAACACAAACTCATGATCAGCTCGCTGGTGTCACTAAATCATTTAAAACTTTTATTATCTAACCACCTTCAGACAGCCTGAAACTTTTTTTTTCTTTTACCTTTTTATTTGTTTTAATTGTTTCATCTTTTTTATGTTTTGTCTAATTTTATGTTTTACCTTTTGTGCCCTTTCATTTTATTTCTTTTATTCATTTAATTATTTTATTTCTTTTACTACTGGTTTTACTTTTGGCCTTTTACCGTTTTTATTTCAATTATTTTCTTTTTTTTCTTTTTTATGCTTTTTTAACTTAAAAAAATATTATTATTTATTTATTTATTTATTTTAGTAACATCATTTACTTTTTTATAATTGTGATGTTATTTTAGTCCTGTTATTTTTCTTTAATTGCGTTTATGTTTCATTATTCTAATTATTTATCTCTTTGTTGTATTGCTTTATGTTTTAGCCTGTCTGAATATCCTTTTATTCAGATTTTTTTATTTCTTCTTAATTAAATCTTATATTGCTTGCTTGTTTTTATGATTTAAACTTATTTTTCAGTCCCTTTAATTTTGTAAATGCTGGAGATGAAATGAAAGTTGATTGATTGATTGAAGTAACAGCAATTAATAAGTAATTAATAAGTATAAATAATGTGAATACTTCTACAACTACTACAACTTACATAATAGAAATAGTAATAATAATGCAATAAATCGGTATAAAAATAAATTTTTCTCAACCTGAAACATGAGAAAACACTTTTCACAACAGTTTTTTTGACATATGGTCAGTCTGTCGAAGTCTCCATTTATTCCCATCCCCCCACATCCTCAGCCAGTCATAAATAAACAAGTAAACTAGTGAAGTGTTTGTTGGGGACTGGAGAGCGGGCCTGCATGTTTGTGAGCTGCTTCCCACCTTAATTACCCACCACATTAAACGAGCTGCAGAGACAGGGCCCAGTTCCACACACACACAAAGGGGGGGTTGGGTTATGGTAGTGTTTGAAGTGCCCCGGTAGTTTTTTCCCCTTCAGCGTTCATTACTTTAAATGACACTGCTCATGCGGAGACGCAAGGGTCCGAGGGCGTAGAGGCCCCGGGGCGGTGGATGGAGGGGAATGGGCAAGGAGGGGGTGGGGGTGGTGCTGGTGGTGATGGGAGGATGAGGAAGGGCTCTGCGGCTGGTCCTGGTATGTGTGACGTGCCCCGTGTGACAGGCCAGAGCGGCACTTCATATCTGTCCTGCGTTTTGCAGCCATTTTGCCTGTTATGAGCCGAACGCCTGCCTTTGGCTGAATGGGATTCAAAAGCAGGCGTGCCGTCAGATCTGGCCTGCACCGTGTGGGAGATGACATTTCAATGTCTGTTTGGATTACAGGTGCTGCAGACTTGCGCCTGTCTACCTGATCGAACTGAGAGAAGGAAATATATTCACCGTTTTTCTAATATTTACTTTTTTTGTAGCGTTAAGCTTATGATTTTAGATTCTTCTTATTAGTGATCAATGATCACAATAAATGCTTACAATAAAACATAAGTGAAACAAGAGGGCATGATATGAACCAAATTATGGTTTTCTGATACTTCTTTGCAATTTCTTGTTGACAATCAAATTTAATTTGCATTCAAACATTCACACACAAGCTACCTTCCCCTATCTGTGTTTATTCTACGGTCCCCCTATACCAGGGGTCTGCAATTAAGTTTGGCCGTGGGCCAGAAATTTTCCAAGTCATTAAAAATATTTTTTTTGAAAATGTAGTGTAATTGGTCTCAAAACAGGTAAATCCAAAAAGGCTAGTGAATTGGGACACAGCTGGGGGAAAAAAAAAAAACAAAACAAAAACTTATAAGGAGATAGGGAGCCCAAGAACAGGCAAAAAAACAAGAAAACTGGTGGAAACTAAAGTTACACTGAGTGCGTGATTTTTTTATTTTTTTAATTATCATTCATTATTGTTCAACAACCTCACGGGCCAGATGTTTTATGCTTGTGGGCCACATCTGGCCCTCAGGCTGCCTATTGCCAACCCCTGCCCTATACTGTGCTTGACTTGCCTCAATGTTCAAGGCTGTAAGAGTAAGTTACAGCTTACTCTGCTCCTGATTCTGCCTGTTGCCATGCATACACTAGTACAGGATTATGCCATCATCTTTTGTAAAAGGGGAACTGGTAAGTTATGTATAGTCTATGATATTGACTGAATAAATATTTTGTTGTTGAGTTTGAATAAACAAACACATAAATAAACTCATTTGGCACAGTCAAGATATAAAGTATACAGTATATTCAGATAGTAATTTAATTAGTTTAGGTTAAGATTATGATTTGGAGTTGGACTGGTCAAATTTAGCTGTGTTTTTGTTATGTAGAGGTTTGTGTAGTTTGAAAAATATCTTTTCCGGGCTCTGAGTGGTCCAGTGGTCTACTAAAGCACTGCCATTATGATCGGGAGGTCATACTTCGAATCCCGAATGCTGGTTTGAATCGCGCTCATGTAGCTTGCCATTAGCTGCCGGAGCCCTGAGAGAGCACAATTGGCCTTGCTCTCTCTGGGTGGGTAGATGGTGCTCTCTCCCCTCATCACTCCTAGGGTGATGTCGATCAGCACAAGGCGTCTGTGAGCTGATGTATCGAAACCAGGTCGCTGTGCTTTCCTCCAAGCGCGCTGTGATGCTACTCGGCAGTTCAAAAAGAGGTAGAGTCTGACCTCACATATATTGGAGGAGGCATGTGCTAGTCTTCATCCTTCTGTTGTTGGGGGCACTACTTAATGAGTGGGTTCCGGGGAATCGGGGAGAAAATGGGATACAAAGATATTTTCACATTGAGAACTACTGTCCATGATTAAATTTTTTAAGTGTTTAAAGTTCTTTAAAGTTCTTTTTTTTAATATAATACTCTCTTCCTCTCTCACACTTTCTCTATGAGTCGTCCTCTCTTACACACATGCGCAGAGCACTCGCCGTAGGTGCAGCAGTGTAAGGGTTAACACTGCCGAGAGCCTTTGCCCAGTGGATTGTTTATCGACTGAGAGAGAAGGTCCTCTTTCTCTGGGCCAGTTAAGTCAGCCTCCCTTTTGTTTGACGCTGCCCATTTGAGGAAAGCTTATCCCTGACCTTCTGCCGCCGAGACTGATGACAAGGACAGCGCACACTAACCTTGACATTCAACGGGCTAAATGGCTTTTTCCACAAGCAGTCAGCAAACAGGGAGACAGGCAGCAAGAGGCCAAGAACTAATGAATCTCTAGCTGGAGAAACTTAGCAGCAACACACACTTTAAAGGAGACGCTCCTGCTAACATAACAGCATCTGTGGATTAAAGCGTACAGTACTGTGTGTGTGTGTGTGTGTGTGTGTATGTGTGTGTTTATGCCACTGAAAATGCCAGAAAGCATGATGAAACTGACCTTACGTATAAACTACAAATTACAGTTGCATTCATGCAAGTTAGCAATGTGTGTTAGCATCCGAGTTAGTATTTAAAAAAGCTACACATATTAGCATTGATATTAGCTAAACATTTAAGCCGTTTTTTAGGGTTTTACAAATCGTGTTATGTATGACTTAGCATTTGGGTTACACCTGTTTGCATCTGGATTAGCATTAGCCTGTTGGCATTCTTATTAGTATAAAATCTATGAATATTTTGAGAGATTTTTTCAGAGATTTTACATCTTATACATGCAAATATGGACTGAAGAAAACATGTTTGAAAATATGTTTAGAAAAGCAAGAGCAAGAACAAATATAAAGAAAGATGTATATCTGTCAAAGGGGTTTAGTTATGGAAGAGCCTTTATAAGTATTTCAGAATGTGTTGCTAAAACGTTTAAATGTTAAAAAATGTTTAAAAATAAGGTTATTAGCAGTTATAAATTGATTATATATTACCTGTATGAATCTGTATTGGTCAGCTTAAAAAAAATGCAGTTATCAAGTACTTAAATAATAATAATAATAATAATAATAATAATAATAATAATAATAATAATAATAATAATTCTTCTTCTTCTTATTATTATTATTATTATTATTATTGTGGTTATTATTATTATTATTATTATTATTATTATTATTATTATTATTAATATTATTATTATTATTATTATTATTATTATTATTATTATTATTATTATTGTTGTCGTTGTTGAGGGTGTATGTGTAAATGGATGTACACGTTTTGAAAAAATAATGATAATAAATAAATAAAATAAAAATGTTAGCATTTATGTTAGCATTAAGAATAGCTAAATATATATAATATTATCATTTCATTCATAAACATGTGCATGGACAAGTATTGGGACACCTACTCAAAGGTATTAAGAGCTTATCTTGAACTGGATTCATTAGCATTTGCTTTGAGGCTAGCTGTACACATTAGCACTACTTGAGTTGTACTTGTGTTAGCTATACAAGTTAGCATTTGAGTTAGTTATACATTTACATATTTACATCCTGGTTATCAGGTTAGCACCAGACTTAGCAATGCACATCTGCATATTTCATTACTTTTTGTCCTTAGGATATTAATACACACATTACTTGCATTCAAGTTAGTTATCTGTTTGCAATAAAGCCTGTTTGTATCTAGAAATAACTTTTTGTGTATTTATAGCAGCCCTGTTTCAGACACACGCCCGCATTGAGACTCACAGAGAGAAACACAAGGGTCGATGAGACACTTCTCACAGAATGCTCTTCTTTATGACTGTTGTTGTCAGCACGCTTAGCTCGGTGTCCTTTGTTCCTAATGAGATAAAACAGTGTCAGGTGAAAACAGCGCTAACCTTTCTGCTTGTTTACAGTACAGGGGAGCAGGACGGGGGGGTGACCTCTCCAAAGTTTACAGTCCAGCCTGCCAGACAGCTCTGCTTCTAATGAGTCGCCTTCTGGGAGCTCCACTCACCACCACTGTCCTGCACTCAGACAGCGTCAGCAGGCAAGAGAGAGAGAGTGAGAGAGCTGGTGCATCTCTCACTCACTCACTCACTCACTCACTCACACACACACACACTCTGACACACACACCTGAATAGGCTATGTATGAAACTATGCCCTATTCACCATATAGTGCACTATATTTGGAGTCTGCCGTTTGGTAGTAGCTCACAAAAATGTAAGAGAAAATTTCAGTGCTGTCCTGCAGTTCCACAGTGTTGAAGAATGAGCCAAACAGAGACAAACTATCTGTAACGCATTTGCTGTAATGCTATTGCTAGCAATGCTAACCTGAGACAATGCTAACAGTGATGTTAACCTGGGACATACTGTATTTTATTTTATTTTTTTTGTTATTTCCCAATTTTGCACAGCCAATTACCCAACCCACTCATTAGGACTCCCTATCACTAGTGATGCCCCAACACACCAGGAGGGTGAAGACTAACACATGCTTCCTTCAATACATGTGAATTCAGCCACCACTTCTTTTTGAGCTGCTGCTGATGCAGCATTGCCAAGTAGCATCACAGTGTGCTGGGAGGAAAGTGCAGCGACTCGGTTCTGATACATCAGCTCACAGGTGCCCCGTGCTGCGGACATCACCCTTTAGTGATGTGGAGAGAGAGCCCCATCTATCCACCCGGAGGGAGCAGGGCCAATTTTGATCCCTCTGAGTGCCGGCAGCTTGATGGCAAAGCTGCATGAGCAGGGATTCGAAACTGCGACATACTGTATTTTGATTGGATTTGCAATAAAACACCAGTACATTTTTTGTTTGTTTAAAACTAGGACATGACGCCATTCTCAGTTCCAACATCTCATTTCTGAGGTAACCATAAGCTCCAGAGTTAGTTTGGAGCCAAGACCAGGACTGAGACTAAATCCTCTCGCGGGTCTTTGTGCGGTTGGTTTGGTCCGAGCCTGAGTGCGAGTATTGTTTTCATACCTGTTTAATTGAAACCGCTTTAAGGGTAAAAACAAACCAGAGTCTGTTTAAACTGGATCAAATTGCGCTGGTGTGAAAAAACCCTTAGTTGCGTTGAGTGTGAACAGGTGATAATTGCTGGTGCATTGTTTATAGTGTATGTGTCGTTGTGTGTCCTGAATTCAGATTGGATGTAACTCGTTTTATATTAGTGTTGGCCGCCACTGTAAGCGTAAACGTTCCGCATGCCTAAAGCGAGAGTACGCACAGCAGCATGGCCTTTCCTGGATACAGTAAGGCTCACTGCCAGTCCTCATCCGCCACGCCACCCATGGAGCTCCGTGACCTTTGACCTTGGAGCCGGAGCAGGGTGATAGATTAAACAGTGTGCAACGACGTGGCGAGCGAGAAGAGGAGAGTGTCTGCTGGCAAGCGCAGGAACACACTCATACAATATAAACACACATCCCTACCGCCCCCTTCTTTCCTCTACTGTAACTTAATCAAGCTAGGACAGGGCCGGAGCCAGGGGCTCTGTGCATGTGTGTGTGTGAGTGTGTGTGTGAGAGAGAGTGTTTGGTCTCTGCTCTCTATCTGAGCGAGGCACTGGTGTCAGGGGCCAGTCTTTTCTCTTTATGAGGCCAGCTCCGCTGCTCTCCAACCCAACAGGACAGCTGCTCCACTCTCCCAGATACATCATCCTGTCCTCCTGCCTCTCCCTGGACACCTCACTGTCCCCCTCCCGGCCCCCTCCCTCTCCGAGAGCGGGTCGAGGCGGGGGGGCGGACGTGTAGACAGAGAGTCCTTGTCCAGCAGAGGTCAATGGATCTAACAGAGCTCTTCCAGAGAGGAGCTGAAAGCACTTCCACTGGAAGTCTCCGTTCCACCGCCGTCGCTACGGGAGCCGAGTCAGCCGAGCGCCGAGGCAGCCTCCTCCACGGCTGCAAAACCATTTAAAGGACGGCCTGAAATTAAGATCCCAACCTCGCGGCCCCCTGAGCTGCCCCCAGGCTTCAACTCACATATTTTTCGTTAAGATTGCCTGTACCGTCTCATTGTTTGAGGCCCCGAAGACCCTAATAGCGACCCTAATGTGCAAAAATAATCATTTCAAAATGAACCCGTCTTTTTTTTTCTCTCTCTCTTCTTTTTTCTTTCCTTTTGACCTAATTAAAACCCAAATGACTGAAGCTTTAACCCACCCATCCCTTTCCCACAACCTAGGCATGCTCATCCGTGAAGAAAGACACGAAAATCTGAAATCTGAAATCTGTGCACGGTTATAAAACAGTATTAAACACTACACAAGATTTAAACACTATTTAAAACAACATTATTTATCCATTTAAGGTGGTTAGGTATAAACTAATCCACTTAGCGAAAGACACTGATGATGATGATGGCCACCTCAGAATCCAGACCTTATCAATCAATCAATCAATCAATCAATCAATCAATCAACCAACCTTTATTTCCACTCGGTAAATACATTGAGGGTAACCCTCATTTTCAATGCAGCAGTGTATACACAAAATTAAATTTAAACTAATTGAAAATTAAGTTTAAATGATAAAAACAAACGAAAATTGTAAGATTTAATTGAGAGAAAAAAAAAAAAAAAAGATATGCAGACAGGCTAAAATGTAGAGCAATAAAACAAAGTGATAAATATGTAGAATAAGAAAATATAAACACAATTAAAAAAATAATGGACTAAAATTACTGAAAAAAAGCAAATAATGGAACTAAAATAATAAATAAAATAAATAAATACAAATTATAAAAAATAAAGAATGAAATAAACAAAATAAAAAGGTAAAAGGCCAAAAGTAAAAGCAGTAATAAAACTAATAAAAGAAAGAAATGAATAAATTAAATAAAATAAAAGGGCTTGAATGTAAAACATAAAACTGGATGAATAAAAAGACAAAATAATTAAAATAAATAACAAGTTAAAAGACAAGTTAAAGTTCAAAATGATTTAGTGACACCAACTAAATCTGTTTGGATGGATGTGTTTGGGATTACTTGGTAAGAAAATGGTTGCAACCAATATATTTTAAATACGTACATAAATCTGTTAGTATATTTACAGCATACAGACATTTCTCAATATGTTTTAAGTACAATTAATCATATATTTCTTTTTTTTTTTACCAGGGTAATAAATAAATAATAAGCCTGTAGTCTAAAGGGTTAATGAGCATCTTGGGTCTGAAAGGTTAAGGACAGTTAACAGCAGTGCTCAGCTTCCTCTCTCACAGAGCCACAGAGTTCAGCTCCACTTACGGTTCTGTATCTAAATGACACGTGTGGCTTTCCGGGTGAACGGGAGCAGAGAGAGGAGTCTGTTTGTGGTGCCACCTTTGAAAGGGCTCGCATTATGAGAGGTGTGTTTTTTTTTTTTTTTTGGCCTTCCTCACACCTGCCACTGTCAGTAAGTCATAAATGCAGCGAGAAAGGGTTAAACAATCACCTTAATGTAATGCTGTTTACCGCCAGCACAAGTAAATTATTTCACACAGGCCGCGGCCCAATCCACACATAAAAAGCCGCCTTATCACTGACATGGCCATTTGCGCCAACTTTACTGTTGAAAAATTATGACTCATGCTTTTATAGGGCTTTCCGTTTTTGACTGCCTTTTTTAAACCCTGAACTCTGCTGATCTGTACATTTCCTTAATTGCGCCGCCGCTTGTAACCTCTGTAATTGGCCACTTCTCTGTCTTGCTTTACTGTAGAGATGTCTAGACAGTGAGAAGTGTGAAAAAAAAGGCTGGAGAAGACATGAACAGGCAAAGGAGGGAGAACAAAAAAGAGAAGAGAGTAGAGGCGAGACTTTGGCAGAGAGTTTTAGTTAGTATTCTTGTGTGGCTCCTCCTATCAGATTACTTTGGGCTGTTGACAGCTTGATGGTCTATGACATCTCTGATAATAATAATAATAATAATAATAATAATAATAATAATAATAATAATAATAATAATAATAATAATAATAATAATAATAATAATAATAACAATTAATACATGCAACCTGAATTGTACATGAAATAATTATGTCTTATTTTGATTTCTTGTGTTTGTACTCTATTAACACTTTTCTATATTATATTCTACAATATATTCTATATTATATATGTAATTGAAGTAATTAAAATGTATATTTTATGTATGTTCCAATGTTACTTCTTTTGGTGGACAGCAGTGACAGATGTCCAACATTTCCTCTCGTTATTTTGTGTAAAATTAATTATTCAGCAGATCTGTTACTGGGATTTTGATTGATATCTTTTAATTCATAAAATCTCATTTTAAAAAAAGAGAAGAGAGAAGAGGCGAGACTTTCACTGCAAAAAACTACATCTTAGCAAGTGAAATTGTCAGGCAATAAATCTTATTTTCTTCTCTGATAAGACTTTTTTGTCTTACTAAGCATTGTGTAAGCGTTAGATTATTTTGCTTATTTTAGGGAGTATTATCTTAATCATTCTTACTTAGAATTTGTACCTTATTTTAAATAATTTGAAGTCAAAATAAGCACAATCTATCAGCAATCAAGTTATTCTGATTCTTGTGTCCAAAACAGTGACTTCTTTGCTTGATTTAGGTGTTACTTCACTCATTTTGATACTTTGCCATTGCTTTTTGTAAGAAATCTTACTAAGAAAATTTTGCTTACCCCATTGGCAGATTTTTTTGCTTAATATACGTATTTGTCTTAATTTGCATATATGTTGTCTAGTTTTTGCCAATGGATTTTTTGCAGTGTTGGCTGGGAGTTTTAGTTAGTGTGGCTCCTCCTATCAGATTACGTTGGGCTGTTGACAGCTTGATGGTCTATGACATCTCTGATTGGTCAGTGGAGCTGGAAACGACTGAGAGGGTCTAGGTTAGATTTGTGTGTGTGTGTGTGTGTGTGTGTGTGTGTGTGTGGGTCGTAGTTCCACCACAGCGCTGCCTCCCAGATCCCCTCAGCACAACACACGGCTGAACTGCAGCGGTGCTGAAGATCACTGCTAAACTGCTAAAACTGTCCGTCAGTGCTGTGAGACAGCAGCTCCAGGCAGTTTGGCCTGCACTGTGTAAAAATATAGAAATAAAGAAATAAAAGCCATCTGAGCAGCAAAAGCAAACCAAAAACAGGCTGGAGGATGCCTGAACAGAAAGTCTGCACACAAAGGCACAAAACAAAGAGTTCACACAGAGAGCAAATAGACTGTCTGCACAAATAGCTATGTTAAAAAATATATAAACAAACACCTAAAACATCACAAAACACCTAAAACATCACAAGTTCCCATAAATATTAATGCATCATCTTTTGCAAATGGTTACAAGTATTTTATTTGTGCAAATCACAGAATTTCATCCTAGAATTTAAGGTACATTTTTCAAAACTACAGAATAAACCTCTTGTTATTTTTCCCAAAACAATATTTATTGTTTTGTATATCAGTTTTGAGTAATAATACTAATGACATTATTTTTGTGTCTAAATTAATGAAAATAAAAAGCTAAAAATATTAATGAGAACAATAGTTTAAAGAAATAATACATATTTATTTAGTAGTACTGATATATACATTTAACCTGAATTGAACATTGAATATTTATGTCTAATTTTCCATTTTTTTCACACTCTTACCCACAATTTTAGAATGGGTCATATACACTGTTTGAGTATTCCTTCAAATATTGATCTATTCAGCCAATTTAGTGCAATTCATAAAATCATGCAGATTCTGATCAGGAGCTTTAGGTAATCTTCACATCTACCACTAGAAAGAACTGTAAACTGCGATCTCAGGGATTTTGAGCATGGCCCAACAGTCTCTATACTGTAGGTGAGAAAAAAGAAAAAAAAGTGAGTGGCAGTAGTTCTGTCATTTCACTGACCAAATGTATCCCCTCATAGGGTTCAAAATTTACCAATCAAGTAATATCTCATCTAGATACACAAGCCATCTCTATCTCCTAAATATACAGCTCTGGATAAAAATAAGAGACCACTTAAAAACGATGAATTTCTTTGATTTTACCAAATTGAAAACCTCTGGAATATAATCAAGAGGAAGATGGACAAAACAAGCTAAACTGCATGATTTTTTGCACCAGGAGTGGCATAAAGTTATCCAAAAGCAGTGTGTGAGACTGGTGGAGGAGAACATGCCAAGATGCTGCATGAAAACTGTGATTAAAAATCAGGGTTATTCCACCAAATATTGATTTCAGAAATCCTAAAACTTTTTTTTAATAATATGAACTTGTTTTTTTGCATTATTTGAAGTCTGAAAGTTCTGCATCTTTATTGTAACTTCATTAATTTCTTATTTTCTGCAAATAAATGCTCTAAATGACAATAATCTACAACAATCTTCATTATACTCAAAAGTGCACCTATAAATACAGAAAAACTGATTCAGAAACTGAAGTGGTCTCTTATTTTTTTCCAGAGCTGTATGTATTAAAGTCTTAACTTTTGCCATAACATTCCATGAAAGCTTAAGAATGCTGCACTGACCTGCAGGACGTGAGTGTGAGGTCTACTGAACTAAATGTGGATGTGGTTTTTGCCACTTGAGTCACACACAGACAATTCTAGCCAGACACGACCAGTCACGACCATCAGAAATGGAAGAGTCCATCCCTCTAGCACACAAAATTAAGCCTTGATCGAAATTGATCTAACTCAAAAATTTACACTGCTTTGCTTTGAGCACACTGGCCAGAGTTCCTCAGAAGTATCACTTTAATATTACTTTAATTTGGATACTTATATCCCATGACTTTTGCCAAGTATTAGAAAATTAAGAAAGCAATGGTAAACATTTATTAACACATTTATATTGACTACAGCTAATTTAACTAAAGAATACACCAACAATAACCGAGTAGCAGTATGTTTCATATCTTCATAGGAGTATTTTTTGCAGACTCACAACCAGAATCACATGCCTTTTAAAAGTAGTCTATTAGAGTTCAGTGGCATTCCCCTGATGTTTCTGCTTGTGGGTCTGGGTTTCTCCTCTGGGTTTAATGTGTGTGTGATATAAGCCAGCCCCGGGGCCTCGGCTTTGACAAGGCCAGCAGTGTGTTTACTCTGCGCTGTTGAATCCCCACACTGGCCAGAGCAGGGTCAGCAGCAGGCCAGGCCAGGCTCCGCCCCTCAGTCCTGCTATTCATCCCTGTCACTCAGCAGCCGGCCCGCCGCCCCACCGCCCGGCCGGCCGGACCCCCACTCCCCTCCGTCCCCTTTGCACTCTCCTGCTTCTCTCTCTCTTTCTCTCTCTCTCTCTCTCTCTGGCCAAAGCCATCTCTGTTTATTGTCTTTCTGTCTCTGTCTGTTAAAGTGTCTATCTCTCCTTCACGCTCTTTGTTCTCGAGCTCTTTTACGTTCTTGCCGGGATTTTGCGGCAATGTCTGCAGGAGCTCGTGAAATCATGAATATTTATCAATTTGTTCAGCAGACTTATAACACAATACACACTTGCATTCAGTGTTCCTGACAGTTTTAGTTGCACATTGTCACTGTCATAAGAAAAGCCAATATTTTTTTTACACCACTTAGAAGTGCTATTATCTCCTTTTTGGTACTGTTTAAAAAATTATCATTTCATGATAAATGTAACAACAGACATGAGAAATAAAAATCACAGTTTTTAAATTACAACAACAAAGGGACAACACAAATTCCAAATCAGAAAAGTGCTTCTTATATTTATTTTTATACTTTTATTGTATTGCAGACAGTAAGAGCCCAAGATATTTTACGTTTTGAACATTTCTACTGTTTGATGTTCCTACCCCGATTTCCCTTAAGCCCAGAAAGGCGACGCTACTTCTGGACATGGCTTACATAAGTTCTTTATTTTATTTTTTCTGTGTTTTAAATGCAATGTTACTCCTCTTAATATATTGTAGTGAACCATTTTTTTTGGTAAATTAATCTCCTTCTCATGTGGTTCTATTATAAAATGGTATATAAAAATGGTTATAATACATGTACTGTATTTTTCGCAGTATAAGGTACACTTAAATCCGGTAATTTCCCCAAAAATTGACACTGCGCCTTATTATTCAGTGCACCTTCTGCATAAATTATGAAGTACAGTGTTATAAAGGAGTTTCAGTGAAGTTTCTCCAGTGCTGAGGCTGGAGCAGTATTAGCATTAGCCGCTAACCACAGTGCTAGCTCTTTCACCGTATAGAGGTGAGTATATTAGACTGTTTTCTAAATTTTAACCCTGTTAAAACAAGCTACATAGAAGAAACTGCTAGCTTATAGTGCCCTGGGTTACGTGAACACTCAGGGCTCCTGAGTCTACTGCTATTGGGTGCCATTTACTGCGGTAACCGTGACTGGCTAAGCGCTTGCTAACTGTGGCTAGCACTCACCCAGCTCTTTACTCACCCAAATAAACAGTTTTCAGGAGATACATCTGTGTAGATTATGATTAACATGAAGAGCTTGTTTAACTTTGAAAGAAAACTTTTTTTTTAAAGAATTACAGTTTTGTTTTCTTAGATGTCCCCTCCCCCCAGCATCGAGACCTGCTGAATTAGAAAAGAAACATGTCTCTTAATGCTAATCGCCTTATACTGTGAATCTGTTGAGCCTTATGTGCTAAAATAGACCAGAAAATAAACGTTGATCGATAGTGTGCCTTATAATCTGGTGCACTTTATAGTCCGAAAAATACAATATATACAGTACTGTGCAAAAGTTTTAGGCACCAAAGCAAATTACACTGATCCATTTATCTTTTTACCTGTGTTTTACCTGAAAAAAGCACCACATAGAATTTGAACAGATGCAAATAAACATTTATATACAGTAAAACATGAAGAATTCTCATTTTTAACTAAGTATGTTATATCCTGTGAGCCAGATATTTCTCCTGGATGCTCCTCAGCCAGCATATGTAACTATATGTTCAGTTCCGTCAGCAGCTCACCTGATTTACCAAATTTACCAATTTACCAAACTAGTTGTTGATATGATGAGAACTAGAAATAACTCTATTAAATGAGGAGAGATTAGGAGATGTTTTAAGAAAAATTGTGCTGTAAAAATTGCTGTTAATGTTAATGTTTTACTGAGCTAATAAACACTTACAAACACAGATAAGAAGCTTTTTCTTTACTGAAATTCCCACAGGTGCCTAAAACATTTGCACATATATATAAATATATGTATATCATATATATGTTCTCAAAAACTGAGGTCTAATTTCAGTCGTATCAAGTAAACAGGGTGGTGCTGAAAGTTTGATCAGACTGTGTGTGTGTGAGTGTGTGTGGGTATGAGGGTGTGAGGGTATGTGTTTTGTTGTGTGGGTGAGGGGTGGGGGGGGCGTGTCCCCCTGCCCTCTCCTCGCTGGACTGACAGCTCCAGTGGCTCTGAACTTCGGGCTGAGTGGGGTGTGCTCTGTGGGTCAGCAGGACAGGGCAGGCCTGACCGTGACCTTGTGAGAAGCGCGGCCCCTCCCCCCAGGTGCTGCAGAAGCTGCAGAGATGCTGTCATGGGTGGCAGAGCTGCGCTGTGTCTCTCCAGGGGCCGCGGAGTGAACCCCATTACAATCAGCTCACATGCAATTCAGATGAGCACCGCAAATCCAGCATGAAATTAAATTTAAAACTTGGACCGCAACATTTCTCTCCCCTCTGATTTTTTGCCAGATAACGCTGTCGGAAGTGCTGTGTGTGTGTGTGCTTGTGTGCGTGTGTGTGTGTCTGGGAGTGTGTGTGTGTGAGCACAATATGTTTGTGCTGGAAGCAATTGTTGAGAGGCCACAGAGGTAAAATGCTACTTCAGAGACACCAGAGTGAGGGTCAACAGTAGTGTACCATGTTTAGTATCACTTTTAAACTTGTCTCTGGGCTGTGTGTGTGTGTTTGGTGTGTGTGTGTGTGTGTGTGTGTGTGTGTGTGTTTGGTGTGTGTGTGTGTGTGCACCTGTGCACCTGTGTGTCGTCATATTTCTGGAAAAAACAGAATGGGTTTACACCACCTTCAATCAATATAGCAAATAATAATAATAATAATAATAATAATAATAATAATAATAATAATAATAATAATAATAATAATAATATAGATGTATTGCACACAGAGTGATCTATTTTAAGTGTTTATTTATTTTATTGTTGATGATTATGGCTTAAAACCAATGAAAACCCAGAAATCAGTGTTTCCGAAAATGTAAATATTATATAAGACCAATTGGTACTTTTGGTAGTGTGGGCAGTGTGCCAAGTCCTGCTGGAAAATGTAATCTGCATCTCCATAAAATTTGTCAGCAGAGGGAAGCATGAAGTGCTGTAAGACTTTCCAGGAAAAAACTGCACTGCACTGATTTTGGACTTGATAGAACACCTGCAGATCACATGGATCTCCAAACCATCACCATCACTGATTGTGAAAACTTCACACTAGACCTCAAGCAGCAATATGATTGGCTGAGAGGCATTTTATAAGTGACATTATTAGCCGATAATGCACTGTAACCGAAGCTCTCCATGTATTGCTCCACCACATAGAGGTATCCTAGCAACGATGCAGCGCTTTCAAGCCAAACACAAACCAAATGCGATGTCATTATACACCACAGAGAGCAACTAGATACCATAGGCACAGTGCAGAAATGCCATTTCTCCAATAGGCGGCACAAGGAAAAACGCAGCCCCACAAATAAATAAGCCCGGTGATTCAAATACCCATTATTTGATACTTTGATATTTGATATTTTGATTATACCCATCAGCCACCAATATCAGGTTAAGGTTGATTTGGTGTTATTAAAATAAAAGCTTAAAAGTATACATATTCTAGTTAATATAGGGTATTTTAAGCTGAATATAAGGTGGACTGGACTGTAATTCCGCAGGTCTTGAAAAATTCTTTAAAAAATCTTAAAAATTCTTAAAAAAAACATTTTCTTTCAGTCAAAAGAGCGCTGGACTTTAATCTAGATAGATTTCTCTCTCGAAAAACGTAAAGCTCTTATGTTTATTTACAGTACGTTTAGATTTCCACAATTTTTACTGAAATGACCGATAATGCAGAGCTTACAGCGCAGCTACAAACAGAGCAGCTATGGAACTATTTTAACACGTGGAGTGTTTATAACCAAACCGATAGCAATTTCTCATCCTGTTTAACTCAAAATCTTTCAGTAAACAGCAGTAATGGAACTCTGGTATAATCGTAATAATACACTCGAGGTTTGTGCTATAACATGTAATATTTGCACTGCTGTGATGCGGTTGTAGGCAGAAGGACAAAGGCCACAGAACCTCGAGTGCATTATTGCTTAAGTATGGGTTTAGTATTTGAGCTGTGATTTTTATGTCAGTTATAGAACTTCTATATTTTGTGTCTTTGAGTGAGAGAGAGAGAGAGAGAGAGATAGAGCGAGAAAGAGGGAGAGAGAGAGAGAATGTATAATGTAAGTATTTTCCTCAAAGTAGCCATCAGGGTTTTTGATCATAAGATCAGGCATGGGGTCATCATCAGAGAGGGAAATGGGAGAAAAAAAGAGAGAGGGAGAGAGAGAGAGAGAGGAGCGTCTGGTATCACTCCTCGCCACTAGAGCTGTGTGCTCTTTGCTAAGATTTATGACGGCCTGGCCTGCTGTGGCCTGATGGTGGCCCTGATAATTAAAGGGACCATTATTAGTGTGCTGCATATGCAGAGCAGGGCAGCAGGAAAGGTCAGGGCGAGGCTCCGAGCGGGCCTGTCGTTCCTCAACCTATCCCAGCAGAAACGGGGTCACCCCTCCCATCAGCCCCTGCTCTACTCTCGGCTTAGGTAGGGAAAGCATTAGCCAGGTTTCACCGGTCTGGTACTTATGAGCTAATTTACTGCAAATAGCATATGCATATATTGATATACTGGCCTGCTTTCAGGATTAGAGGTAAAATTAAGTATGACCTAATTTTTTTCTTAAATAAGCAGTTTACACTGCTTTGAATATGCATCTTCTACATACGTTTATATGTATATGCTTTCCCTCACAAAATGCAAAATACTATATTATAGGTAAATACTGATCTGTCACTGTACTCATTTATACTATATGTTTGTGTGAATGCATTTAGCTACTCTAAATTGTGCTGGTTTAGTTTATGCTGAGAAGTATTGCCAATAGAATAGGACTCTAAAACATTTTTTTTAGAAACACTAGTAAGGGTGCCTAATTTGAAGTGAGCAAGGGTGTCATCATGTTTTCCTTCAAATAGGGAAGCTAGAGGAAGGTGTTGTATGTTAATCCACACAGATTTCTCTCCTGAAAACAATTTATTTGTGTGAGTAAAGCGTTTTCGTTTATTCTCAGTAAGCTTAGATTTCCAATATGTTGTCTAAGGGTGAGTTTTCAGTGAAGTTTTTCCAGCACTAAGGCTGGGTGCAGCAGCATTAGCATTAGCCACTGACCGCAGCACTAGCGGAAGGTAAATGCCACCCGAAATCGCTTCACTGTGGAACCCTGATTGTTCCTGGTTCCTGTAAACCAGGGCACTATCAGCTAGCAGTTCTTCCCACATAGCTTGTTTCAACATGGCAAACAGGCAGACTACAATCCAATATACTTACCTATGAACAGTGAAAGAGCTAGCACTGCAGTTAGCGGCTAATGCTAATTTTGGTGCACCCAGCCTTAGTGCTGGAGAAACTTCACTGAAAAAAACTAATAACGCTGTAGTTTAGCTGGAGTGGCTTTACTGCTCCTTAACACCTGACTGGACTATAAAATTTAAGGATTTTAAATGCACCTTATAGTCTGAAAAATATGGTAAACATAACCCTACTGGGACCCTGCATAATGCCAGGCATGAGGTATAATTCTATAAAGCAGTTGAAGTGTGTTTTCTGGAATGAATGCTCTGTCTAATACTTCTGGGCTGAGATGGGGCATAAAGTGCCTCTGTCCTTAGGTTGTTAGCTATTCAACCCCAGAATCAATATTCACTTTTAAAGTTTAGAAAATTTAGCAAGTACCTACAAATTAATCCAGCAAACCTGTAAATCTGGCATCCCTGAACCAGTGAGTGAAATGCACCATGATGTAATCATCACAAAGTTTTTTGCTGCTGATCCACAAAGTGAGGTCTTGGAGGTCTAACACTGCTAGTGCCTCATATGAACTATGAATCTTCCAGATCCTTTGGTCCAATAAAATATCCAACCAACAACTGTACAAGAATCAGGTGTGAATTGGACACTAAATACATGGACCCTCATATTGAGACGTATTGTTCAGCAACTGCCATTAAAAAAACTATTATGCAGTGGTTAAAAAATTGTAGGGTTCAATTCTCTACCCAAGACTGGAACACCACACTGTACTGTACCACGACCTTGGGCAAGAGTCCAAACATTATATATCATATGCAATATATACAGTTATAAAGCTTAGGGCTCTATACATTATGTACTAAGCATTTTTAAATATGCCTTAACAGCCATTCAAGTCCTGAATGGAATTGAAACATCCTTGATGAAAACAGAAAGGAAAAAACACTTGAATGAAAAGTGTTTTGTTGGCGTACAGTTTTCAGCGCTGGGGATCGGGTCAGAGGGGCGGACGGAGCGAGCGGCTGACCCGCCGACAACATTCGTGTTGACTGGAGGCGCCGGAGAACAATAGAGCTCATGCTCTCTTTTTGTCACCCAACACTCTGCATACAGCACTCCCACAATGCACCGGGCCGCTGTTATTGTCCTCGCTCTGCGCACCTCTCTGCCTCCGCCACCGCGTCACATGACACCCCGCTTCGGTTCTGCCCCGAGGGCATCCAGGCTACGAGGTTTACAGAGCGCGGCCTGCCCGCCGTCCCCTCGTGCAGAAAGCAGCGCGGCTATTACAATACGGTTCAGTTCAATACGTAAAATGTGCATGTCGAGACACCGGAGGATATCTGGCAACGTGAACCAAAACACGCGACGCTGAATAAATGCGTCCACGCTATGAATACGGTATGAGGAGGCAGCGCGCGCATGTATAGAAAGCGCGTGACACCTCTCAGACCTGACACCACCCTGCAGGAAAACACTCTTCAGTCCCGCGCGCCGCAGCCAATAATCAACAATAGCAATAATCAAAAAAAGGAGGGCGGAATCGGCCGACAGAAGTCACAGCGCACCTCAATCAAATTACACGGATGCGCAATGAACATGTCACCCTTGGATTTTTTCATTTGCATAAAACAATTACCCCACGGACAGTGGGTTCAATGTCGTCTAGACTCCATGCTTCAGATGGTGTCATCAGCCGCAGACACACTAGACTGGCTATAAATTAGCAATGAGCTGGGCCTGGCCAAGACGCATTATAGTGGTTATAAACCATGAGAATTTATTTAAATAGATAACACACATGCAAATCTCCCTGGCTGGCATGGCAACCATCTTGATGGGGGCTGGGGAGGTGGGTTGGTTTGGGGTGTGTGTTTGGAGGGGTGGAGGGTGGGGGGGTTGGGGTGCTCCATATGTGAAGAAAGGGCAGCTGGGAGCGAGAGCGTGAGGGAGCAGAGAGCCATAATGAACCCTGACACCTTATTAGTGTACACACTGGACACTTATTAACTCACACCGGAGAAGAAAAACAGACCTGACCCCGCAACTCCGAATTCATACTCTGCATTTACATCACAGCTACGGTGATGGTAATAACACAGGTTTGCAAAAGTAATCACTATTAATATTCGCATAAGTGAACTCTTAAGCGTCGCTGCAGCTTCGGGCCGCGGCTATCATTATCAGTCGCATAGGCCGCTCAGAAAACCGCAATCATGGAAGATGGAGTCATTTTCAAAACCGATCGTTTAATTTGCATGTGATATAGAGGCGGCTGTGACTTTCCGGGAACCAGCGCGCCGCGGAAAAGAGGCCCATTCGGCTACGTTATAGCCCAGGCACAGCGCGGAATTCAGCGCTGAATGTAGATGTTTTAATGCAGGATCTCTAAAACTGACTGTCCACACGAGAGCATGAGAACACTGTGAGAATTAAGGAAATTAAGGAGAATCTCACTCTTTCACTGTCTCTCTCTTTTTCTCTCTCTCTTTTTCACTCTCTCTCTCTCTCTCTCTCTCTCTCTCTCTCTCAGGGCTGGACCACGAGGAATTAAAGAGGTGTCAGCAGGGGGTCTTTCATCTTTAACACAGAGAGAGAGAGAGAGAGAGAGAGAGAGAGAGAGAGAGAGAGAGAGAGAGAGAGAGAGAGAAAGAATGAGAAAGAGAGACACAAAAGGAAAGGTCTGACATTTCTTGCCCTTACATAAGCCTGGGCCAAAAAAACAAATACAAAAAAACAAATAAAGCTTTACACAGCTCTAGTAAAAATGAGACCAGTTAAAAAATATATGTTTCTTTGATTTCACCAAATTGTAAACCTCTGGAATATAATCAAGAGAAAGATGGAGGATCACAAGCCATCAAAGCAAGCTGAACTGCTTGAATTTTTTGCACCAGCAGTAAAGGCATAAAGTTATCCAAAAGCAGTGTGTAAGACTGGTGGAGGAGAACATGCCAAGATGCATGAAAAGTGTGATTAAAAACCAGGGTTATTCCACCAAATATTGATTTCTGAACTCTTAAAACTTTATGAATATGAACTTGTTATCTTTTCTTTATTTAAGGCCTGAAAGCTCAGTATTTTTTTATTTCAGCCATTTCTCATATTCTCTTGTTCATTTTACTCAAACATGTACCTATAAATAGCAAAATCAGAGAAACTGATTCAGAAGTGGTCTCTTTATTTTTTCTAGACCTGTATTTCACACTAAACTGTCTTTTTAGCAGTTTATTTTAATTGTTCACGAATGTGAGAGAGAGAGAGAGAGAGAGACAAAGCAAGGCACATGGAGAGACAAAAGAGGACGTGTGTGTGTGTGAAACACTAGTTGCATGTAAAGTCATACACTTTCTCACTGAAAGAAACACAGAAACTCCTGCCTGACAGGAACACTTCACCCACCCCCAACATAGCCTTTAGTATTTCACTTCTTCTCCTTTTCTCTCCATTTACTAAAAGAGAAATCATGTAAATTGTGTGCGTGAGCGAGCGCGTGTGCTCATCCCGCAGATGGTAAATGTCATTAGCTGCACCTTTTTGTTTTGTCTGCAGTTGGTCTTGGGCTTTTTGTCTGTTAGAGAGAGTGCTGTAAAAGGTTGGCCTCGCTCACCTCTCAGGCCCCCAGTGTTCCCGTCAGCTGTCCTCTGCGAGGTTAAGCATTACATCCGCCACGGGGAGATTTTACAGTGGATTCTTTATCTGTATAAACAAAGCAGGTAATGGGGGCTGTTTATTGTACAGCGCGCCCCCATCCTAACCTTTATGTCTTTATTGCTCACATACCAGCGGCCTTGTTTATGTGTCTGTGTTCCAGCCGCTAACCTTGAACTTGCTCTTCCCTTTCACCCCTCCCAAACCACTTCCCCCCCTCCTCCCCCTGAACCACCCCCCGCACGGACACCCATTAACCCACCACAAACACACACACACACAGACACACACACACACACACACACAGACACCCGTCGTCGGGTCACTGAGAAGAGACAGAGAGATCAAGAGAATGATAAAGGGACAGGAGGAAGGAATGAAAGAAAGAGACAGAGAGAGACAAAAAGAGACAGAAAGAGAAAGAAAGAGACAAAGAGGTAGAGAGAGAAGAGAGAGAGGAGGGGGGCAGAACAGAGAAAGAGACTTTGATAAGGGTAGGGTTGATAAGTGAAGAGTAAAGGGGTATTTAACACAGTTAGAGCTGTTCTAAATTGAGCTGTATTGAGTGACAAGGCCATATATGACAAAGCCAGCAAAATATATATATATATGTTCCATGTAAAGCATATGACATGATGTAAATCATATGTAAACATTTTATATATTAACCCTCCTATTATGTTCATTTGTCAGAACCAGCAGTGGTGTTCCAGGGTCATATTGACCCCTTGCATATTTAATTATCTTAACAATCAGTGTGAATATTTTATCACCAACCCCATTGCTAATTATTATCAATATAATTCAATATTTAGTGCAATAATATTCCTTAACTCTAACAGGTAATGGTTCAATTTAGATAATTCACTCGTTTTTCATGTTCAAAGTTTTACATAACATTAAAACATAACATTGCAATTTTGTTTTAGTTTAGTTTTTGCAGGGGGTTGTTGCAAATATGTGAGATGAACCATTTTCTTATTACATGTTGATTACACTAATTAAGGCAAGCAGAAGAAGTTTCATGCTGAAAAAATACTTTTAACTATTTTTCCTAGATCTTCAAACTTTAAAACGAGTCAATTTGACCTGTAATATAACAGGAGGGTTAAATGTTAAATATTTATTATTGAGAAATAAAGATGATTGTCACAGTTTTTTTTTTAGCCAAGCCAATGATGTATTTCTGTACTACTAAAATTTTCATTTTTTTATGTTGTGGTGTCATAGCTAGGGCCCTGTAAAAACATATGAAATATAAACTTTTTACTGCTTAACTTCATGTCCAACCCCCCCCCCCCCTTAATTTACCCTATTTTCAAAATATATACTGTGTAAATTAGCCAAAAAATTGTTTTATTGTAATTACTGAGATCTTTATTCACTCTTGTCCTGAAAATAGAAAAAGAGGCAGAGAAGGACAAGAGGGATAATGAGAGAGACAATGAGAGAGACAGACAGACAGACAGACAGACAGACAGATAAATACAGACATAGTGGGAGAGAAAGAGGGAGACACCAACAGAAATAGAAGTCAAGAACAAGAGAAAAAAATAAAAAGAGAAATAGAGACAGAGAGCAAAATAGAAAAAGAGAGAAAGATAGAAAGAAAGAGAAAGAGAGAGAGAGAGAGAGAGAGAGAGAGAGAGAGAGAGAGAGACAAAAAAGACAGGCTCTCTTGTGGGACGGACGCATGAGGATCTATATGCATGCATGTAGTGGCCTGGCATTGTGAATCAAGGGGAGCTTAATCAATGTCAGAGCTCAATCAATATTTAGTCCCATGTGTTTCTCCTTTCCTCTCCTGCACTTGGCCTAACCTTCCTTCCCCGCTCCCGCATCACCAGGACTTTCACATGTGGGTCAATATTCACCAGCAAAAAAAAAAAAACAGTCAGGAGCGTGCAATATGGGCAATATGGGGCCATTAGCTCATCTACAGTTTATTTAAAAAGGTGAGGAAGACAATGAGAGCTGGAGGAGCACCAGCAAACCTGCAAAGTGAGCAGGTACAGAAATATGTGAAGGTGAGACGTGTCTATGGAGAAGTTTAGAGGATCAGGAAGGAGCGCTTATTTTCTTTAGGCATCTCATGATCAGGCTTGTGACTGTGTGTATACAGTGTTGCAGGTGACTGTGTGTGTGTGTGTGTGTGTGTGGTGAAAGAGTGTGTGCAGTAAGGCAGGTTTTCGTGAAGAGTGATGATCTGTGATCTGTGGGTGGAGTTGAGAAAAAAAAAAATATATATATATACATATATATATATATATATATATATATATGTATATATATATATATACACATGCGCGCGCACAGCACAGTGTTTGTTTTGGTGTGGACATACTGCACACTGGATATTTAGATGTGCTGGGTCAACATGAAGTGTATCAGAGATGGAAGCGTGGAATTGGATGGTTGTATTACTGCTGCTCTCCGAAGTCACCAGTGTTTACCCACTGTGAGCAATAAGTGTCCTGTATGTTTGTTTTTGTACTTTTGGATGAAAAAAAAAAAAAAAGAATGTATCAGCCAGAGATGAGCACGGGTCTCCTTCAACTTAAAGATGAATGAATAAAATGGTCCTGATACTGTGAATCACATTTTTTTTCTATTTAACAAAAGCTATATTTTAATTTTAAGAACATTTTAAAAACTGTGTGCAGTAGCTGGTTATGGTTTGGGAACAAAGGGTTTCAAATTAGATAGTTTAAGGTCTCATTTCATTGTTCTTTCATTAATTTTAAAATGTCTAGTTGTGGTCTCTAGTATGAATGAAAATAAATAAAGACATTTTACACTAATAACAGTCTTTGGATTGTCATACATAACTTTACAGCATGTGTAATGCCCTGCTAAGTGCAGTTCAGCCACTGACTTAGTCTCTTAGAGTCTCTGTAAAACGCAAAATCCACCGGAGATCCTATTTAAACCTATGTAAACACACAGAGGTGGGTAGTCCAGGTCCAGAAAGTAAAAATCCAACCTGGGGTAGATTTTTACTTTTAACTAGTGTAAACCGAACTGTTGTAAAAATACACCTACCGCTGGTGGTGTTCCATAGACAAATTCTAACCATTTGTTCCTTAGCTCTGAATTACTGGGCAAAGCATAAAACACTGTTGTGATATTTGCACAAATAACACAGGAACAAACTGCTATCCTATTTTAGTGGAAGGACACCACTAAGTATGAATAAGAAGAACTGATCAAAAATAGTTCAGGGCCGGATTACACCAGACATTAATCACTTGATCTCTATGTTTATTATTTAGTTATTAATCCCTATGCAGATTAGTTTGCAAACAGTTCAATTTAGCATGTCTTGTGGAGTCCCACAGGGTTTCATTCTAGGACCTATGAAACTGTTGTTATATGCTTTATTGCTGTTTTGTAGTTATGAAAGTAAAAAGCTTTAGGCTAACAAGTCTATTAAGCATTAGTTTCTTATCAAAACTCTTTCACAATGTACTGGCTGTTTTTTTACATTTCTATAAAAGGTTTTAAAGTTTTAGACTTTTTAAACTGCACATAAAGGAACTGTACTGCTCTCACTTAATGGTAAATGTAGCATGAGCACACACACACACACACAACCATATACACATATACACACACAAACACACATACGAAAGAGACAGAAAGAGTCACAGAGTTAGAAAAAGAGGTATAGAGTGGGGAAAAAAGGGACTCTGGAGGGTTGGTGCACTGTTCTACTGTGCAGCAACACCTGCACAAATATGACCTTCATATAGGAGTCATACAAGAAAAACTTTACTGCCAAAGTCATCAAATGTTTTATATTAACATCTCAACATCAACAAACAAGCTAAATATGAATATCTCAAAATATCTCTTACTGTGGCTCAAATGCATCTCAGACCAGCTTCTAAATGGATTGAGTTATCAGATTTGTATCAAATGTATTAAATGTGTCTTGATTGTGTTTAAACATGTCTTTTTATATGGCTTTGCTTCAGATATTATCCTGATACTCAAGATGCATGAAATGACCAGGTATACACTTTGACCGTGCTGGAGTTTTGCTTTTTGTTTTGGTCCCCTTCTTTTATTTTATTTTGTTAAAAAAAAAATAAATAAATAAAAAATAGGTGAAAATATAATCTTTAATTTCACTTGAAATGTTTTACTGGCTTAAAAAGTTGCCATTGTGCAGAGACGAGAGAGTGAGAATAGGTCATATGTGTCAAATATGGGTCAAATGTCCTTATACTGCATAAAAACAAACCTGTGTGTGTGTGTGTGTGACCCTCCTACTGGTCTGGACTTGAGACACACCACCCCTGCCTGTTAGTGACATCTGCTGGGAAAACAGCCCTTCCCTTTTCACCCCGGCCACCTCATCTAACCCCTCAATCACTCACACGTAACTCTACAGTAGATTAGGGTAAAGGAAAGTGATACACAACTGATACACACACACACACACACACACACACTTCTGCAGCCCAACATTGAATTCCACTTTGCTGAAACCTTGTTCTGTCTGCATTCAGAAGCAGTGAAGGGCTGTGGCTTTCCACATTTCCACCACTTCTCCTTTCTGTTTTTGTCGAGACTCACTAACAAAACCACAAAGTGTATGTGTGAGCGTGTTAGTGTGTGTGTGTGTGTGTGTGTGTGTGTGTATGTGTGTGTGTGTGTTAAGAAGCAGGGCTGGTTAATACACAGGGTTCTCTCACTCTCTTAAGTGATGAGGTTTATTCCTCCAAATGTGTGTAGATGTATACAATCTGTCACCTCATAAGCGGGCAACTTTCTTGTGTGTATGCGTACGTGTGTGTGTGTCTGTGTGGTGCTTGAAAGTTTGTGAACCCATTAGATTTTTTATTTTATTTATTTTTTTATATTTCTGAATGAATTGTATCTAATACCTAGCAAATAGTAGATAAAAAAAGTAGAAATAGATAAAAAAAGTTTTATTTTAATAGTAGTTAAAATAAAAAAAACATTTAAAATAAAAAATGATCCAAAATAACACATCTGTGAGTTGCATATACATAAACCTTTGTCTTCAGTATAAGATGTGCCCCCTTTGTGCATGAATAACTGCATTTAAATGTTTCCGGAACAAACCAGCTTCAACTCAACTTGTAATATTGGTGGATTCCTCCAATCAACTGCTTAGATTTGGTCCTTTCACAACATCTAACATCTCACAAGGTCAGGACTTGCACTTGGCCACTGCAAACTTGAAAACTTTAACTTGTGTGCTTAGGGTCATTGTCCTGCTGCATGGCCCACATTCTCTTCAGATCACACACAAATGTCCTGACAGTTTTCTTTAGAATCTGTTGTTATAATTCAGAATTCATTGTTCCATTAATAATGACAACCAGGCCTATATTAGAGCTTAAATCGAGCCCAAATTATCCACCCTGACCCATAAAGCTTTAAAACTGAGCTTTTAAAAAAACATTTTCGGAATGTTTAAATGAACAAAATCCTTTAAGAATTATGTTAATTAACATTGCAACACCGAAGAAGCATAGACTTATTATTTAAAAAAAATAAAAATTATTAAGAACAGATCTCCGAAAGATTAAAACATGAACAATGTGAACAATGATCCACAGCTCTAAATATCGGTAAATTACGCCACAAGAATAATGTGTGAATGACTTATCTAATGTAATTTAACATGGTTTAAGAATAGAATATATATATATATATATATATATATATATATATATATATATATATATATATATATATATATATATATATGAGCTTATAGTCTATGTGCCAAAACTTGTGCAACTTTTTTAAAACACAATTATTTTTTTTTTACTTTGCTATACTGTGATTATCACACCATAGCTTTATACAAAAATAAAAATAGCATTAAAAACGCTTGTGCAACTTTTTTTTTAAACACAGTTTGATTTGTTACACTTGTGCAACTTTTTCTAAAACATAGTTTGATTTATTATACTTGTGCAGCTTTTTTTTAAACACAGTTTGAATTATTACTTTGCTATATTGTGATTATCATGCCATAGCTTTATACAAAATAAAAATAGCATTAAAAGAACTCGTGCAACTTTTTTTTAAAACACAGTTTGAATTATTACTTTGCTTTATTGTGATTATCATGCCATAGCTTTATACAAAATAAAAATAGCATTAAAAGAACTCGTGCAACTTTTTTTTAAAACACAGTTTGAATTATTACTTTGCTTTATTGTGATTATCATGCCATAGCTTTATATAAAATAAAAATAGCATTAAAAACACTTGTGCAACTTTTTTAAAACACAGTTTGATTTATTACTTTACTACATTGTGATTATCACTCCATAACATTGTATCAAATAAAATTAGCATTAAAAACAGATCCCTACGTCACAGATTATTTTATTCAGCCCTACCCGACCCAGCCAAGTTAGCGTCTGGCCTCGGGTCGGGTTTGGATTCCTGCAGAGAATCTAAGCTCCAGCATGTATACAGCAAAACATGTCCAAAGTATCCGTGGCACTACCACCACCATGTTTCACAGATGGTATACGTTTTTTTTTTGTATTATTATTATTTTTTTTATGCAATGGAATGCAATATTTTCCTTTCTCCAAACTGACTTTCTTATTGCAGCCCTGCCATACAGACCACTGTTGTTCAGTGGTCTCCTGACGGAGTCAAAGTTATGCAAAATTATGAAATGACGTTAATAAACACGTTTATAACAGTAAATAACAGTATCGAGTTTTGATGCAATAACAGTCTCAAGACCATGGCCAAGTCAAGCTGTAGATTTACAGATAATGGTATTAAATTAAATGAGAGTCTTGAGTACCTGGTTAAAGGATTGCATTGACTGTGAGAGAAGAGGATTACGGAACTGAGAACAGTTGTAGAGTTTCTATTCTGTAGACATGGGGTTTTGTATCTTTTGATGCTTTGTGGTCAGCAGGTGTGTGTGTGTGTGTGTGTGTGTGTGTGTATTCTATGTGGTTGTGTGTGACTGGTGCAGGTTGAGCTAAGGGACAGTGGCCGGGAGGGACACGACCATCACTTCTCCCCTCTTGCTTCGTGACTCATTATAGTTTAAATTGGGATTGTGACGAAGAGCCCTATGCATATAAACATACAGAGTAGCCTAAAGCTGCCACACAAATACAGCCCAGTACAATATATGGACGCACATATATAGTAAATTCACTGCTACACATCTACACACATACACACTCAAACACACTTGCATGTACTGTATTGTATAGACCTTGTGCTGTAAGAAATCTTTTCTTTTCAGCTTCAGAGACGACCAACAAAACAAGTCAAGGACTGGACACTTGGACATCAATGGACATATCTCGTTATTTTTAACTTTAAAGTAGTGATAAACCACTCTATGCACTCTATGTACGTTTGACTGATTTATCATAGACTTAACCAGTTATTAAAAGAGTTCTTTGAACTGCCAAAGCTCTTTACAGGACCTTTCCTAGAGAACCCTTGAAAAAGAAAACTGTACACGGCTTTCACGTCAATTAAAACCATTTGAACCATGCTATGAAATGGCAAGGACAAAATTCTCTGACCAATAATAATGAATTTGCTATGCCCAACCTGAAACATAACCCTAACCTTAAGATCTAGCTGTCCTTTCTGTATATCTAAAAAAAAAATAAAATGAGAAAAAAGCTCTTTTTAAACTCAAATCCTATTTATTGGTCTGGGGAAAGTTATCCCTTTTGATTTGACTACAAAGTCCAGTCTTTTCTCTATTGAAAATGTCTAAATATGTCTGGAAAAAACACATGTAACTGCTGTTATGCAAAAACGCATTGTGTGTCCATTTTGGCTCGTTTTCACTATTTAACAAAATGCAAATAAGCAGGAAGTAGTCATTTAGATTCTGAAAATTGTGCCAGAATTCATCCTAATGAATGGACAAATAGAAATGCTCCAAAATGACTTTGAATAAAATAATTGTAACATTGACTTCCAATTAAAGTTAAGACCTTTTTTTATACATATATACTCATCCTGTAAAGCGGCCATGTTGTAGATACAAGATTTTTGCATGACTCTGATGATATGCTAGAATATACTGACATAATGAAAACCAGACATAAGACTAGTATCATTACTTATATTGCTTCCTGCATTAAATGTGGATGTGATTTCTGCAAAAGTTTTCTGTCTGTTCAAATGGGCAATTCTAGACAGAAACCACAATTATTCACAATTATTACCACCCGCTGCACTGTACGCTATGGGTGGTAGTGCCTTCTACAACGAATTTTCCCAATTCACTCATGACACTGTGGATTAGGGCTGCAAGATATTGGAAAAAATTTACAAATTTTCATATGTTGTTTTTTCGACAATATATATCACAATATTAAACAATGCAGGGCCCATGACATCACCAGCCCCGCCCCCTCCCGCGTGCTGTCTTGCGTCCGGACCAATCAAGAGCCCAGTTAGCGACGAACACTCAAAACCCGAGAAAAACAGAAAAACAACAGTAATCGACCCTTTAACCAGGCATTTAAATGGCTTTTAAAAGGTAAATAAAAGCATTTTCTGGGATTAAAAGTGTGAATTCAGCTGTAACTTAAAATATCTGTGCAAAGCTGTGCTGGACTGAGGTGCACAAATTTGGACATGTGCGTTTACAAGCACGTGCCCAGCCATGTGGATGGAGGACATGCGGTTACCTCATGTTTACTCCTAACACCTCCCCTCTTTGCGCTTCTCAGGCAGCAGCAGCCTTTCACTCACACAGACACAGAGAAAGCGCTGTGTATCTACTGTACTTCTTGTGTCAAGCATTAAAACATTGCGACATGACGTGTTTCATTTAATTGCCTCAAGTGACATTGCACGTCCTGCAATGTGAGTATTGCGCATGCGCAAATATCGAGCAGCCCTACTGTGCATCGAGTAATGTTAAATGACTGCAAAACTTGTATGCAAATGGGAGGTACCATCCACCTGGCATCCACTACCAGATCTCAGTTGATCTCACACTGATAATTCAGATCGCCTTGTCACTTAAACAAGATAGCACCTCACAATTTATACAACTGCACGTTTTCCCAAAACCCTGTCCTTTTAGTTATTACTTTATGATCAATTTACATACATACTGCAGTCCCATGACTTTTGGTGGCATGTCAGTTTAGAATAGCAGTGATGGAATCAGACTAAATCAGCAGCCTTTGTAGTGAGAAGTTTTGAGGATGGATTCTGATTGGGCAGACTGTCAACCAGACCCCCCCCCCCCCTTCCATTCTGACTGTCCTCTCACCCTGACATCCGCCACCCCCCCGCCCCGAACCTTGGTTGGACTGCTGTCACAACACATTTGGCCATCAGCACAGTACAGTGTGTCACCACTGGAGGGAGGGGGCATGGAGGGGGCTAGCTTGTGTTAAATGTGTATGTGTGTGTGTGTGTGTGTGTGTACAGGAGGAAGGGGCATAGGGAAGACTCAACCAAGAGGGAAGATGTGTGTGGGTGTGTGTGTGTGTGCGCGCCCATGCACCACTGCTGTGGCCCTGCGTCTCACGGCGACTAGCATACTCCACAGTGAGCAGCCCTCCAGCCACGGATCTGATCTTTGCAAAGGCTAACATCTGTCGGCTGTCATTTTAGCAAGATTGATGACAGGCCAGGGAATGGAGAGGAAGGAAGGAGGGAGCGAGGGATGCGGAGGAAGGAGGAGAGAGGGATGAAAGCAACACGAACGGAGGAGGGTTGCAGGGGCGCACGGTGGCAGTGCCAGTCTAGGGCCGTAGGCATGGAATTGTCCTGTGAGGAACGCGGGATGAGGGGAAGACAGAGATGATGCTTTAAAAAGACATGCAGCTTTACATTTAATCAACTGCAACTTAATAAACATGAAATAAATGATATTAGGTGTGCAAATGTTTGTGGACACCTTTGCTATACTATTGTATGCATTTAGCTACTTAAGCTGCTCCCAAAACACACACACACACACACACACACACACACACACACACACACACACACTCATAAACACACACTCTTAGCTTGTTTAGCCTCTGTACAGATGTACTGCTAACAGAATTGGCTAAATCCATTGGCATCATGAAATTTGTTGTCCAATTTGTTGTCCTCTACCCAGAGTAGAGATTCTCATTGGCTTTGCCTTTTAATTTGACGTTCTGCTGTCCCACCCCCAGCTGAAACAAAGAATCTGATTAGTCCTGGCTCACAGTTTGACATTCTGTTGTCCCACCTCATCTAAAACACAGATCCTCATTGGTTCTGCCTTTTAACTTGACTTTCAGTTGTCCCACCACACTCCAAACAAAGATTGCGATTGATTCTACCTCTAGGTTTGACACTGTATTGTCCCTCCCCCAGCTAAAACAGAGATCCTCATTGGCTCTGCCTGTTTTCCCACTTGCAGCTAAAATAAAGATTCTGATTAGTCCTGACTCACAGTTTGATAAATCTGTTGTCCCACCCCCATGATGAAGTGGAGATTCTCATTGGTTCTTCCACAGTTTTTTTCTGTTAATAAAATCAGATTTCTTCATATATTACGCAATGTTTTTGGAACAAAGTAAGCCCAATAGTATTTAAAGCCTTAATTTAAAGCCTAAAGTGTTTTATGTATGTATGTACTCCTGATGGTAGAGTCACAAATCTATATAAAATGCAAAAATAATACAAATAATAATTGAAAAAATACTGTGATATGCTGTGAACCGTCACAGTCTTGAAAATACAGTGATATACTGTACATTTTTGGTCATACCGCCCAGCACTACATCAAGGGTAATAAAGTGGGCTAGAGGGGTATAAAGCCAACAGCATTGAGCGTTGGGTATGATATGAATAATGGTGGTTTGGGAGTTTGGGATAAGGTGGGATGATGGTGATCATCCATCCAACATCCTTAAATTAACTAACTTCACCAACTGTTTCATATCTAAATGTCTCTGAATCAAATCCTCACAGCAACGCAAATTCAAAACCTGGTAAAAAGCCTTCTCTAACAGTAGATACAGTTACTCCATTTTTTCAATGCCCTTAAATTTTCATCATGTGCAGGCGTCCCAATACTTCTGCCCCCACACATCGTATATTGCAACAATATTTGCAGCCTCAGTTTCACTACTAGTCCCATTAGCAGTGTCACTGAACAGAGCCACTGAACAGGAATTATTTCTTTCATATAAATATGAAAAAAGGGCCCCGGTTTATGGCCATCAGTGCGCTGATTCACTTTGTGTCACGGTAACGCATGCAGAAATAGTTTAAGTGGACACTGACCCAGGGCCCGTATTAATTCTCCGCGCTTGGCTAACGAGGTGGAGCGCTCGCTACTTTGTGTCCTTTGTTAACGAGTTAATGGAATCGGAGTCAAGAGGATGCATATCTCATAAATCTATGCCTCCTGCATATTTCAATATTCAAGTAGTCAAAACATTCTGGTTCCTGGTCTACTCTTTTCGCTGAAGGTAATAATAATAATAGAAGGCTCTTGCGGGAGACGTAGATTATTAAAAAAAAAAAAAAAGAGAGAAAAAAGAAAAAAAGACCAGCCAGAAATGGCAGCAGCAGAAGGTGAATGCAACTCAGCACTTTCTTGCTTACCCCCACAACAAAATAAAATGCCTAGTGGACCAAAATGAGGCATTAAAACCCAATCACCATCTCCTAATCTGAGTCAAGCCTGCTGAGAGTGATGCTGCAGCTTCTCGCTGTGGTCCTAATCAGCTAGCAATGTGATCTGGCCTCATTAGGGGAGTGCTAATGCTAGTCCAGAACAACGGTCCTTCTAGCAGGAAGAGCAAGCAGTGCTGGAGTGGGGGGCGCTGGCACGTCACTCACTGCAAACATGGCGCCCAAAGTCACCCGGAGAAAGCAGCCTGTCAGTATCCAGTATCCCATATCTGGTGAGTGTGTGTGTGTGTGTGTGTGTGTGAATCTCTCTTCCCCATCTCTTTTTTTTTCTTTTTCTCTCTCTGAAACAGTGCTAAATGCTACAGACTAGTCCTGCAATGCCGTTGCCCCAGAGAGTGCACTGCACTAGCACTAATGCACACGATCTTTTCAGGATTATTATTCGGCTTAATTACTGTAATGTGTCAAACGTCCTGAGAGATAAATGAAGGGAAGCTGACAGCTGCTGGGCTTGTGATGTGCACAAACATGGCTGGTGGTCGATGTACGCTTCTGTGACACTCCAGGAACTCTCGCCACTCGCATGACGTAGGATGTAAGAGAAGCGATCAATCGAAGCTCCGCCCACAGCAAAAAATTTGAAGAGATTTTGATTGGTCCCGCATCACCGTTTGACAATTTGTTGTCCCACATCCAGATGAAAGAGATTCTCATTGGTTCTGCCATTTAATTTGATATTCTGCTGTCCCACCCCACAATAAAATAAGGATTCTAAATGATTTTACCTCTAAGTTTGACTCACTATCCCCTCATTGGTTCTGCCTGTTGTCCCACCTGCAGCTAAAATAGAGATTCTGATTAGTCCTGACTCACAGTTTGGTAATCTGATGTCCCAACCCATGATGAAGTGCAGATTCTCATTGGTTCTTCCTCTAAGTTTGAACCCCCAGTTTCAAACTTTGACTTTGTCTAGTCCCACCCTCAACTACTGTTGAAATAGGGATTTTAAGACATATTTCTTTTAAATACTTAAACATTGAGCACTTTAGGACCATTTATAGTGTTTATGGAACTACATAAAATATTTAGATTTTAAGGTCTATTAAGTCTATTGTTTACGTTCTTCTTCTGTTTTTTTCTGCTAATAAAATCAGATTTCTTCATATATTGTGCAATTTTGTGGGACAAGGTAAGCCCAATAGTAGTGTTTTATATTATATGTACTCCCAACAGTAGAATCACAAAAAAATAATAAAAATAATAAAATAAAATAAAATAAAATACTGTGATATACTGTAAACAGTCACAATCTTGAAAAAATATAGTTTTTATTCAAAGGAAGCAACAGATGTCAGTAGTCAATCATAAGTTTTAATCAAACTCACTGGGTTCTATAGTTATAAAAATCCTTATTTGCCGTTTTTTAAGCTTCTTTTCTGCGATTCAAAGGCACCTGTTCTGTGTGTGTGTGTGTGTGTGTGTGTGTGTGTGTGTGTGTGTGTGTGTAAAGCTTGTATGTGTGTGAAGTCACAGCCTGATGTTCCCTGATTGGCTGGAATTTGAGCTCTGCTGAACTTTTTTGCCGGATGGCGAAGCTGCGTTCAACGCAACCCAGCATGCACCGCGGCATGCAGCGGCTCTCTCCATTGAAATGAATAGGATGTGTTGTGCTGGTGGACAGGGAGAGGGTGCGTCTTTCTTGCGGGAGGGCCGCACTAACACTAACATTTCGAATCGGCCTCTTAATGAGCAGGATTTCACTCAGACGGTTCCATCAACATCACTTCAACATCCTCACATCCTCATCTAAAGACACTGTATTATTATTATTATTATTATTATTTTTATCATCATCAGTGCTTTCACTGCTTTAACTGCATGGCGGCGCCTCGCAAGTGAATGAATAAAATGAAATAAAATGAATAAATCTGTAATTAATATTTCAATGACTTAATACTTGAATCGCAGCACAGTCCTTGTGGTCTGAATGAAGGATTTATGTCAGCGCATCTCTAAAAGGATTCCGAGCCATCAAAATATGCGCAGCAATAACAAAATAAGCTTTTTAATCAAGGCAATATGGTACTGTATATTTTGGTACTGTATATTTTGGTACAATTATGGTACTGTTTTTTTTAATTAATTTATTTATTTTATTTTGATGAATCCATACTGTCTTGTCCATTTTGCTAAACATTAGCCCACAAATTACCTCAAGAACCTTTCTTCCCAGATTAGGGACGATTCGTTTTTAAAGCTTTTTGTTCGGTAAAATTGGAGATGTTGCATTTTTGTGTCCAGCTAATCAGTGGGGGTGCGCCGGCACAGAGCCAGGGGAGCGAGAGAGCCCGTCCTGTCTCCCCGGCCAAAGAAGTGAAAAGGGGGGGAGGTGGAGGGGTGGGCAATAGGACGAGAAAAAAAAAAGAAAAGAAAAAAAAAAGGTAAAAGGGGCTGCTATGCAAATGTGCTTTATAAGTCGAGCGCGGCATGTTGTCATGACCATGTCTATATTTAAAGCAGGTCACCTTAACCCTACCCCCGCTGCTGCCTCAATGACAGGCACAGAATGAGAGACTGCAGTGACATCTGGATGCTGCACACACTCACACTCACACGCACACACACACACATTGCTGTTGCTGACAGAGAGCTGAGGAGCGTATGTGTGGATGATGTATGTATATATGTAAAGTGCACACGCTCTCTGCAGCCGCGGCAGAATCGCTCCGGCAGCACCGAGGAGCCGGGGACGCAGTCAGCCAACAAAGGTGACAGCAGAGCCCGGCGCGAGCCTTCATTGTGTTCTACACACACGGCTTTGGACTCCTGCATGTTTAGCATCTTATATGGCAAACATTCAAATTCTGCATGCAGATCAGTGTACACTGCTGCTGCCTCACTCCATGTTATTAGAGAGAGAGAGAGAGAGAGAGAGAGAAAGGGGAGAGGCAGAGATAGAGGTAAGGAGATGGAGAATGAGAAACAGAGAGAAGAGTACAGAGAAGAAGGGAAAGAGAGAGAGAGACAGATACAGATTGAGAGGTGTGGAGAGAAGAAGAGAGGAAAGAAAAAAGAGAAAAGCAGAAGAGAAAGACATAAAGAGAATGAGACAAGAGAGAGAAAGGAAAAAAGAGGAGAGAGATGTTATTAAAAGGAGAAAAAAGGAAAAAATGAAAGAAGACAGAGAGATGTATACAAAAAATGGAGAGAGAGAAATAAAAGGGGTACATGAGAGAGAAATGCTGAGAGAAGGATAAAGGCAGAGAGAGAGAGAGAGAGAGACAGACATATATAGACTAAGAGGTGTAGAGAGAAGGAGAAGAAGACAGGAAAGAGGTAGCGAGAAATAAGAGGAAAAAAAGAAGAGCAAAAGAGAAAGATAAAATGAGTGAGACAAGAGAGAGAGAGAGAGACAGAAAAAGAAAGAAGACAGACATGTAGAGTAAAGAGAGGGAGAAGAATAATAGAAGTAAAAGAAAAAAGAGAAGACAGATGTTATGAGAAGGAGAGAAAATGAAAAAAGAAAAGAACAAAAGACAGATGTATATAAAAGAGAAAGAGAGAGAGAAATGTTGAGGGAAGGAGAAAGATAGACAAAGACATATACAGATTGACACGTGTAGAGAAAAGAAGAAGAAGAAAGGAGAGGAAAGAGGTACAGAGAAATAAAAGAGACAGACATAAAGAGAGTGAGATAAGAAAGAGTAAGAAAAAATGAGCACAGAGAGCAAGACAAAGAAATGGTAGCATAAGAAAAAAAGGGGAGAGAGCTGTTATTAGAAGAAGACGAAAGGTAAAAATAAAAGAAGAAATGAAGAGAGAAGAAAGAGCAAGAGAGAGAAAATGGTTAAGGAAAGAGAAAGGCAGATAGAAGGAGAGTCAAAGAAAGTAAGATAAGAATAGAAAGAACCAGAGAGGGAGACGGAGGAGAGAAATGGGAGTGAGAGAGCGTAAAGCGATGATTCGAGGGAGAAATAAGTGAGAGAGAAATGAGAAAGAGAGAATGAGACTGTCAGAGGGAGGAAAAAGGAGAGAAAGAAAGAAATGTAAAGAGTAAAGGAGTACAAAGAATGGAGTGAGAGAAGCTAAAAATGGGATGAAACGTGAAAAATAATGGAGAAAAAAGGAGAAAGAAAGTCAAAAAGAGAAAGAAATGAGACAAAAAAGAAAGAAAACACAGAAAGGGAGGGAGCAAAGAGACAGGAGAGAAAGAGAGGGAAGGGAGAAGAGTTTAAAAAGGTTTAAAAGAGAGTGAGAAAGACAGAGGGTAGGGGAGGTGTGGGAGATGAAATGGGGCAGTGGTGAGAAAACTGACCAAAAGGGTTCAGCAGGACAGAATTTGAAAAATTTCATCAGTTCATTTGCCTCTCAGATATGCCCAAAGCTTTTTTCCATCTTCCTCCTTCTCTCTCTCTGTCTCTCTCTCTCTCTCTTTCTCTCGCCTTGACCTAGATTCATGCGGAGAGAGAGAGAGAGTGACATGTCTGCCTGGCCAGAGAGAGCGGCCGGCCGCGCTCTGCAGCTCAAGTGTCTATAAAATATGACTCCCTATCTCCAAATAAGAATAATGAAAAGCAGTGGCATGACAGATTGGACATAGATGAGATTGCCGCTGTGACTATATGCATGCGCCGCTCGCTGGCTTTGCATCTGAAATGGAAAAAGGGTGGGCGGGTGGGGTGTCAGGCTGTCGTCTCTGACGCTAAAGGGATATGGTCCTCCACCCTTTCACTGGGAGCAGCTCTAGCACTCACACACATACACACACACATAGAGAGAGAGAGAGACCATGCAAGATTGAACATCAACTGGCCTCTGACCATATCTCCCTTCCGCACATGGCAGGGCTGGTGTCGTCTCTACAGGGCCACCTCCATCAAACAGAGGACGACGTGGTGGTGCTGTAGAAGCGCTGTAGGTGCGCGAGGACGCTTAGAAGATGGAGCAGGACATGCGTAAAGATAATACGTCGGGATGGTTGAATAAATACAGGGCTGTAAAAAGAAATCAGGCTCATTAGATATCAGACGAAGGAGGCTGACTAGCATCCCGGCACTTTGTAGAGCTGAGTAAATCAATTAGAGGTGCTGAGAGCCAGCGATTATGGGACGGGAGGTTCAGTGGCAGCGGCTGCCAAGATGGCGGGTGGCGTGGCTCGGTGCCAGCGAGCACATGTAAACACCTGTTACTGCTCTGTGTGGGTCTGCATGTGTGTGTGTGTGACTGTAAAACTCATCAAGCGTGCTATCTGCTCTCCAAGCTTTTTCAAAGCTAACTCCAAATGCAGCAACATTTGGAATGGACATCAGTTCATCAGAACTGCAGCCAAAAAGCTCTAATTGCAGCCAGAGCCCGGCAAGGCCCCGCTCAAAAATCTCCCGCCACCCCGACTGCAGGACACCACGGGCCGTGTTTGGCCACCGATGAGAGCACGCCATGTCAGATAGCATATGATTTTTCACACCATGGGACTGGTGACTGATGTGAATTGATGTTATTATGTTGAGCCATGGGCATCGGGGGAAGAAGGAAAGGTCACTTGTGATCATTTGTGACCTAATAAGAGGACTCTTCAGCCTCCAAATGCTCCCCTGATGTGACACTTGGCAGATATGTCTAAACAGACGCACACACACACAAACACACACACATGCTCTCTCTCATATACGGGCGCACACACACACACACTCATACACCAGCATGGCTGGCCATCTTCCCCTTGGAGCTAGATTGGACATAATTAAGCTTATGAGCTGACAGCACAATTAGAAATACAACATCCAATACGATTGCTTACCCTCTGGACTCCAAGATGGAGATAACTTTATTAAGACTCACTGAAGCAGGACAAGGGAGGGGACTCTGCTGCGGCTGAGGGAGATGAGCGGATGAACCGGTGCGCTTTACACCCAGAAGACTCAGAAAAACGAAAGAATTTTTTTTTAATTTATTTATTCTTTCCTGTAAATGCTGATCTATATGATGCTGAGGACTAGATAGATTGTTGTGCTCTGATTTTGGAACAAAAAATCTGCTTTGATACCATCTCAAATGGACTGCTGTTATCCGTGTCTGCATTAAAATGCCTAATTCTATCAAATATTAGCTCTACAGCTGTGATATCTGCTGGTATTGGTGCGCCATACTGCTCAATAAAGCTTGTAGTAGTCTGCAAATGCATTCATTTAGCATTTTGCTGCCTATAACATCTAGCAGGATAGCATTATACACATTTCTCATAAAGTTTTACTAAGACTGATAGCCTAAGAACGCCCACACCTGTATAAGTTGTGAGGTATTATCTTATGGGTAAGGTTAAACACATCACATACTCCAGAATACTCATTCATGCCAAGGCAAAGTAAATTATTAGAGTTGTTAGAGCAAGGTATGATAGTGGGGACCAGATGGATGGGACATGGGACATTCCATTTCCGAAGTTTGGTAAGTGTCAGCATTTATCAGTCCTCGATCCACAGTCTCATGTGTGTACAGGAAAAAGTAAGTAAATTTATAAATAAAAATAAAATAACCCTTCCTGTTTTGCCTGGACTTTGTTTGAGGTCATTATCCTGCTCTCAAGCTGCAGAACCACGTCATTCCCTACTATGGACAAGAAGTCCGACGATATACAGCTGCCACCACAATGTTTCACGGTTGAAGAGAATGTGTAATTTCACTAAGCATGCTAAAAAAAAAGTACTTGCTTCATGCTTAAAACATGAATCTGGTGATTGTATTGAGGACTTTTTTTTCCAGTACAGAGGCTGGAACAGTATTAGCATTAGCCACTAACTGTGCTAAGCGCTAGCTCTTTCGCTGCTCAGAAGTGAGTATTATCGGCCTGTGGCCTGCTGCTAACCCTGGCTAGCATTGCTTTAGCAGCATTAGCATTAGCCACTAACTGTGCTAAGCGCTAGCTCTTATGCTGTTCAGAGTTGAGTATTATCGGCCTGTGGCCTGCTGCTAACCCCGGCTAGCATTGCTTTAGCAGCATTAGCATTAGCCATTAACTGCTCGAAGCGCTAGCTCTTTTGCCGACCAGAGGCAAGTATATCAAACTGTAGCCTGAATGTTTATCATGTTAAAACAAGCTACGTGGGACAAACCGTTAGCTAATATCGTCCTGGCTTACCGGAACTCTCAGTGTTCAGGGTTCCTTAGTGTCACACTGTCGGATGGCATTTACTAGCGGTTAGTCGCTAATGCTAATGCTATTGCTGCTGCACCCAGCCTTAGTGGAAATCTAGACATCTAAGCTCACTGTAAATAAATGGAAGCGCTTTTTACTCACTTAAACAAACAGTTTTCAGGAGAGAAATCTGTGTAGATTAACATGCAGTGCTCGTTTTTTTGTTTTGTTTTTTTTAAGAATCACAACTGAACTGAATAGCAGTGGAACTGTCCATATGTATATATGTTCTCTGCTTTTTTGGTGCTTAGGATCTTATAAAAAAAAAACAAAAAACAATGAATGAGCAGGTATCCTGATACTTTTGCTTATATATTGTATATATTGACTGATATTTATAGTTTTTGTTTGTTTTAGGAGAAACAAGCTTCCCTAGCTTTGCTCTTACAGCTATGATTTAATATTATCTAACTGGCATGACCTTTGGATCAGGGTCGGTTCAGATCACAGCCGAGGAAAGATCCAGCCTGCAATAGGATGGACACAGCGAGAAAGGGGGTAGCGGGGGTTGAGAGGGGGGGGGGGGGTTAGGGATGATGTGGAGAGGCTGGCACCAGAAGCATGTTGTGGTTAAGCAGAAATTAAGCTGACATGACCCTGAGTAAAGCAGGTAAACAGAAAAGCTGCTTCGCCCCAGGTTACCATATGGCAGCGGCTCCGACACGGCGACCCGGTGGCTCCGGCTCCGCTTGCAGGGGGATGTTTTGCTACCTGCTGTCCTTTTTGTTCGGTTTTGTTTTCGCTGGCGTCTCTCAAACTGTGACAGGCCTTGGCTAAGAGCAATGGGATGTCAGCTTAAAAAAAAAAAAAAAAAAAAAAAGAACAGCCTGCACTACCACCACACACACATCCACGGATTTTGTCTGTGTGTGTGTGTGTGAGAGAGAGAGAGAGAGAGAGAGAGAGAGAGAGAGAAGGAAGGAGAGAGAGAGAGAAGGAGAGCAGGACAGTGAATCTATGAAGGGGGTGAGTGGGTGAGAGAGGTGGAGAGAAAGCATTCCCACTGTGTTGTCAGCCATATGGTGTTGGGGCTGTGTGCAGCAGTCCTTAAGTGAAATCGCTCAAGTGACCTGAGGCTATGAGCGGAGCAGCCACTGCACCGAGGGACTGGACGGCACTCTAAAACCATGGCTGCAAATTATTGATGAATTGATGTTAAATGCCACCGAAAAATAAGAAACTGGACCTACAGATATTCCTGTCTTTACTGCAACCTGCTCATCCGAAAAGGACTTTTTCTCTGCTACATTTTGCTGTATTCTACATTTACGCAGCTTACATTTTATCACCAGTGTATATAATGATTAGGGCTTTGTCTTAAGCTTGTTATAACACTGTCCTAGTGCACCTAAAAAAAAATAGAATATCATTAAAAAGTTTTATTGTTGTTCTTTATTTCAGTAATTCAGTTCAAAATGTGAAACTCGTATATTATATAGATGTATTAAACACAGAGTGATATATTTTAAGCATTTACTGTATTTATTTTATCGCTGATGATATTAGCTTACATCAAACCATCACATCAAAGGATCAGAGTCTGGAGGAAGAGTCGAGAGGCACACAGTCCAAACTGTTTTATCAAGTCCAAAGTCAGTGAAGTGTTTAGTTTCCCGGAAAGTCTTACAGCACTTTATGCTTCCCTCTGCTGGCAACTTTTATGGAGATATGGATTTCATTTTCCAGCAGGACTTCCAAAACACTGCCCACACTGCCGGAGACACAGATTTTTGGGTTTTCATTGGCTGTAAGCCACAATCATCAACAATAAAAGACTTAAACCACTTAAAATAGATCACTCAGTCTGTAATACGTCTCTCCAAAACATCACTGATTGGTGGAAACTTCATACTAGACCTCAAGCAGCTTACACTGTGTGTCTCTCCACTCTTTCTTCAGACTGTGCTCCCTTGATTTCCAAATAAAATGCAAAATTTACTGATGGTCAGTGATGGATTGGAGAGACATGTTATCTGCTGGTGTTGATCCACTGTGTTTTATCAAGTCCAAAGTCAGTGCAGTGTTTGTTTTTCCACAAAATCTTTTTGCTGACAACTTTTATGGAGATGCAGTTTTCATTTTCCAGCAGGATTTGGCACACCTCCTACACTGCCAAAAGTACCAATAGGTCTTCTATACTCATATATATGTAGTAGTATATAAGTGGAAAACATACTTTTAAGAGTCGTGAGGTCTCACACTGTTTTAGCATAAGCGTAGTTAGCTTGGAAAAATGCTATAGGTGTAGTTAGTTCAGACTCTTGGTTGGTTTAGACTCTTTTTTTGATTCATTAATCTTCTTTTCTGATCAGGGCTGTGGGTCCAGAGCTTATCTGTAATTACTGAACTTAAGGCACCAATTCCTGCTGCTAATTCATCAGATTTATAATTCATCTATTCTAAAGGTTGTTCTTTCGGTAAAATCCAAATGTTCTTGTTCTTAGTAAAATACAGTAAGTCTCTTTGAGTTGTATATACATGTTGCACATGCAACTGTTCCTCATTCTCCATTGTCTGCAGCAGCTAGTAAAAGAAAATGTTCAGACAAACGAGTCGATCAAGAAAAGCTCCCATGTCTACGTCAGCTTGTGAATTAGTATTCATGGCCTCATCCCTTGGCTCGTGAACTGCATTTAGCAGGGCATTATACATATTGTAACATATGACATTGCAAAGACTGTTATTAGTGTAAAAGATATAATTTTATTTTAAAACATTTGTAACTGTCCATACACGTGTCAGACACGATATGTTTGCATGTACGAATATTCATGATCAAGAGCCAAAATCATATCGTCCCAGACAGTGACCAGAGAAAGGATTGCACCATAATATAAGCCCCCTGGGATTGCTGGTTACACTAATATTCTACAGGGGTTGGGCAGTGAAACTGAAACACCTGTCATTTTAGTGTGGGAGGTTTCTTGGCTAAATTGGAGCAGCCTGGTGGCCAATCTTCATTAATTACACATTGCACCAGTGAGAGCAGAGTATGAAGGTTCAATTAGCAGGGTAAGAGCACGGTTTTGCTCAAAATATTGCAATGCACACAACATTATGGGTAACATATCAGAGTTCAAAAGAGGACAAATTGTTGGTGCACGTCTTGCTGTCGTGAGAGTGGTAATGTCAGCATACCACCAATAAGGACAAACCACATCCAACAGGATTAACTGTGGATGCAAGAGGAAGCTGTCTGAAAGGGATGTTCGGGTGCTAACCCGCATTGTATCCAAATGCATAAAACCACGGCTGCTCAAATCACGGCAGAATTCAATGTGCACCTCGACTCTCCTGTTTTCACCAGAACTGTCCGTCGAGACAATAAATTATTGTGGTCTAAAACCAGGTGTTTCAGTTTCATTGTCCAACCCCTGTATGTTCTATTGCAGTCTATATTAAAATCAATTTAAATTTCCCAAATATATTATTTTGTTGTATATGGATCAGGTTTAATATGCTTTAGAGAGCTTTAAAGAAACAAACAAACAAAAACACATGAATAAAATTAACAGTATTTGATCTGAACTTAATGTTAAATAAACATCAAAAGCTCTCCTATACTGTCTGGAATCCTGTGGCCTTGTCGAGTCCCGCAGGAAGACCACGCGGAGAAAGTGTGTGTGATGCCTCTGAGATATACAGCGGATACGCTTTTTTTGTACTAGACTAAAAATGTTAATGAACACCCAAATTATGAAGTTTGTCATCTCCCTTTTTTTTTTCAAAATAATTTTTTGTTAATTAGCCCTATTACTATTCTAATTGGTTGAGTTTTACCCATCGTGCTGTACGACAACGTTACGAGGCTATTAAAGTAGAATCTCTGAGGGGGACAAACTGTATAATCAACCAATCAGTGCATATGCTTGAGAAATGAGCCTTGGAGCATTATCATTTTGATCCTTTGTCCTTGCTTAAGGTGCCGTCATCGCTGATATCTCTTTAGGATCCATTGTTTAAAAACTTAAAATGGGGTCAAGCTCGTGCGCCGAATGTTTCACGTAAAAAAAACGGGATATTTAACAATTAAGATTGATGTATTCAAACCATTAAGGAGAAAGACTGCCACCAAACTTTTATTTGGGACAAATATATATATACATATATATTTATTTGTGTAATACAGATTTCCCTTTTCATATATATTTCTGTATTAAATACATGTAATATATGCAATTTAATGCATTTTGAAAGAAGCTGTGGTGCCCAGCATATTGGCGGCGGAGAGAAAATTGGCACTGCCGTCTCTTTCTGCCAGTATTCAGACCCTGAGCAGAATAAACACCCTCGTTAAACACTGTCAAAAATGCTGACTATTAAGGCAAACCAGACAATGTGCTAATTAGTACATTTGCATATGATCATGCAAATAAAAAAAGGGTGAGCTCAAACCCGTATTTGCATTTGTAACACAGTTAGGCTGTGCGCTACGGGCTCGCTGCATATACATACGGCAGACTGTTGTTCGGGGCATGCTTTTTAAATTATTATTATTATTATTATTATTATTATTATTATTATTATTAGACAAGGAGAAAGGAGGAAAGACAGAAGCAGAAGCCATTAAAACACAAAAACACAGTTCTACACCTCATTATAATATCCATAATGTTATATATAATAGTTTATAGCTTATACAGTAGCTTATACATAGAGCACTGCAGTAGAAATCATCCACTGTTCCACAGATTTTAATTTAGTTTAATAACAATGTGCTTTACCCTACGTGAACAATAGGCGTTCACACTTCTGATAAGAAAAGAAATTGATGTATTACCTACAGAGGAACCCACGCAGTGCTTAACACTGTAACACACATACTTTATTACATGGGAGATAAAAAAAATAAAAAAAATTAAAAATCTGTTCAAAATTCAGTTCACTTCTCTTCTGTTCACATCTACTGATCCTCCACAGTAAAAGGTATCAGCTAGGCAGCTAGGCTACACAATATCTTCACATCTTCACAATTCCTCCTGCATTTCATAGCAAGGCACCAAACAGTGGCAGCATATTAAATTGCACAGAAGATGATAATTTATCATTTCTTTATTAAAATGTAATGCAGCAGAATTAACTTTGAATTAAATTATATTTGCATGGCATTACCGGACTCGTCTGAGTAAATGGTCGGAAATCCCTGAAGGGACAGGAGCTGGCACTGAATAAAGAGCACTTTTTACATCACAGCACAGATCTCCGCAGATCCACTCCTTCTAACAGACACTGTAATGTTTTTTTTTTTTTTTTTTTTTTTTTAGACTGTGTCTGTGTTGTGAGCAAGCTTCTGTTATGAAAAAATAAAAGAAAGAAAAAATAAAAAAAACCTCTGGTACTACAGGCATTTTCATCCAAGTTTGTCTTTCTCTCCTCTGCATTAATTCCTAATGGACAGAAGCGGAGGGGTCGCCTAATGTGTGACATATGGACCATCCTGATTGATGTAACCTATTGATAATACAGGCCTGTAACGTATATTTACACTGAGGTCTCTCGCCTTAAAAGCCAGACATTATACCTTAAAAGCCAGGCATTAACATATGACGAAAGTGTTTTGTTTCTATTTTAAACTGACAGTCGTTTCAAGAGAAAAATCAAGCGTTAGAAAAACGCAAAGTTGCAGAGGATCTTCCAGAAAGCTCTCTGTTCCACGCTTATTTGGTTTGAGATGTAGAAATTTGGTGAAATTCTTTATTAACCCTTGTGTGGTGTTCGGGACTGTGGGACACGTTTTCATTTTTCATCAAATGATCCTAAAAAAATATTTTTTCTAACTCAAACTCATTGGCATTGGCTCATTTTTTGTGAAAAACATATATCAAAATACATTTTCGATAAACACACACTGTACACCCCCCCCCCCCCCACATTTATATTACATATAGTATGTTTGGCCAAGGGCTAATAAACATTGCTTCATTTGTAAATTTAAAACTAAACACATTTTCTACTCATATCTTGAGTTTAATTCATTTTCTTTTACATTTTATTAAAAAACTAATAAAAAAAGAGGAGCACTTTTTGAAAGAAATGTAACATAAGAAAGGTAAAGGGCAAATATTAACCATGTAAGCTGTTTATATTGCTTTCAATTTAGGTGAAGCGAGCATGTGTAAAAAAAAAAGCATTTTAATGTAAAATTGCTTAATTTTGCTGAATTAAATACAAGTAACAAAGTAAACGAGTAACAAAAATATGAACACCACACAAGGGTTAAAAAAATATATACAGTGTCAGTCAAACGTTTGGACGCACCTTCACGTTGTTTTCACAATGTTTTTCTGTATTTCTTCATTTAATTTATTATGGTAATTTAATTATGTTAAATTCATTTAAATCATTAAGAGATACATATTGAATTACACAGTAAAAAAAAAAAAAAAAAGTTTGTCCTCCACAATCCCCTGATCTAAACCTGATCAACTGAGATGGTGATTTGAGGTGATTTGGGGTGAGCTGGAGCTTGTTCACAGCGTGAACAAAAAGCAGCAACTTTTGTTCAGCACCTCCAGAAACTCCTTCTTCAAGACGTTGAGAAAACTATTCCAGTAACTTGTTATTATTTTTTTAAAGCAAATTAATTACACCAGCAGGTTTGATGCCAACTTCTGCTGAAATCTCCAGAATGTGATCTGGCCTCAATCCGAGCCAGCTATCAAATATACTTCTTTTCAACTGAGCTAAACTGCTGATAAGGTGCAGCTGCTCCATGCTGTATACCCATGCAACAATGTATTTTAATGAACACCACTAATATAAATATAATTGCTCTTTACATTTCTTACATTCATTCTTTTATTTACATTAAAATATCCACTATAAAAACTTGTGTCTTATGAAAAACACGTGTGATTAATTGCAGTTAATCACAGAATATTTTGTTACGATTGATCTGTTTATGTTTTTGAATCGACGGACATCACTAATCAACAGAATCTGATTACTTTCAGCATCACAAGATTATGAGTGATTTCAGGATGTTGGATTATCAGCACTACCCCACCTCATAATCAATTCAATTAAAAGAAAGACTGGATGGCGCACCATCATTAAAATAAAATGCAATTGACAATCACTGTCAGATACAGGTGCAACTTAAAGTAGAAAAATGCGCTCATTAACATTTGGATTTATGGGGGGTCGTCTGTGATTTTATTCCCGTCTCAGATGACGATTTACGTGTTTTTACTCAGACGTCCTCTGAGAAAATTACAGGCTGAATTATCTACTGTTTTTCACTAAACTCGGAGGTCCTCCGGTAATTTTATTCCCGTCTGGAAACACATCTCTGAGTATCATCACCTCACGTTTTATAAAATTATGACAGGGGTTGGACAATGAAACTAAAACATCTGGTTTTAGACCACAATAATTTATTCTCCTGACGGACAGTTCTGGTGGAAACAGGAGAGTTGAGGTGCACATTGAATTCTGCTGTGATTTGGGCAGCAGTGGTTTTATGTTTTTTTTGGATACAATCTGGGTTAGCACCCGAACATCCCTTTCAGACAGCTTCCTCTTACAGCGTCCACAGTTAATCCTGTTGGATGTGGTTCGTCCTTCTTGTTGGTATGCTGACATTACCCTGGATACCGTGGCTCTTGATACATCACAAAAACTTGCTGTCTTGGTCACAGATGCGCCGGCAAGACGTGCACCAACAATTTGTCCTCTTTTGCACTCTGGTATGTCACCCATAATGTTGTGTGCATTGCAATATTTTGAGCAAAACTGTGCTCTTACCCTGCTAATTGAACCTTCACACTCTGCTCTTACTGGTGCAATGTGCAATTAATGAAGATTGACCTCCAGCCTGAGTCATTTTAGCCATGAAACCTCCCGCACTAAAATGACAGGTGTTTCTGTTTCAACGTCCAAACCCCTGTATTTGTTAGCTAGCAAAGTGGAAATGGAGGAGCTACTGAACCCAACGTCATGTGACCAAGAAAGCTAAAAAAATCACTAGAGTAGAAGTGGTAAATATTTTTCACAGACCTCCCCCTGAGAAACTAATCCTGTCTGGATAGGACTATAGACTTTATTTGCCTTTTTTTTTTTATGCAAAGTCTATATTAAATAAATGCTGTGTGTTCCAAGACTGTAGTTTTAATCTCTCTCTCTCTCTTTCTCTATCTGGGAAAGTGTGTCCCCTAGTGTATATATGTATGTATATATGTATATATATATATATATATATATACATATATACATATATATGTATATATATATATATATATATATATATATATATATATATATATATATATATATATATATATATATATATATATATATACACTGAAATTCTTGATGTGTTTAGGTTTAATCGTGTACGGCAGCTGTGTGGAATAATCTATAACAGAGCGTTTTTTTTTAATGAATCAAGTGTTATTCTGCGATATTGAATTAATAAAAAAAAAAAAAAAAAATCATTTAAATCAGTTCTGTACATAAAGGCAGCATTAACATATGGGTAAAAAAAAAGGAAATGTGATATGCGTCAGCAGGCAACACGCACACACATACACACACACACACGTGCGCACACGCACACACTCACACGCACATCAGTGATCAGTACACCTTGCCATATGTTTCGTTTTTTTTTTTTTTTTTTTTTGAATGTCAGTGTTTCATCTGATGCCATGTGCTTAAACAGTGGAGCTTTTTTTTTATTTGGAGGAAGAAAAAGAAAAAAACAAAAAGGAAAAGAGAGAAAAGAGTACGGAGAGAGAGAGGAGATAAAATGTGTGACGCTGATTGGGTTGGATAGCTTCAGTGGCACTGCCGCGCTCTCCGGTTTGGGCACTCTGTCAGATTGGGGCGAGGCGGTAGTTAGGAGTGACATGGAGGACACAGACAGGGCATTATTGCGATATCAACTTTACTTTAGCTCCCCTCCGCACTGGCGGGGTACTGGAGGCAGCTTGTGTGACCCAGGGGAGGGGCGTTCAATGTCGTCTGCCGCCTCAACACGAGTTGATGGCCTCCAATTGAGAGCAGATGCAGACATATCATTTGAATAAAGAAATATCTCTGATCTATGGTATTATCTTGACAAGACAGCGGATAATCAGCCGCCCCGAGCTTGGCCATTACTGAACTCCTTTGTTTTACTTTTCACCACAAATCAAGCCCTGCCTCTACCCTGACAGCCGCAATTTTACATTCTTACCGCTTTTTTTTTTCATTCTTGCTTAAGAACAAAATACAGCGCACAGATGAAATAATGAAAGGATGAACCAGTTTTTGTGATGTTAATTTAAAAAAAAAGAAAAAAAAAATCCAACAGTGTTCCCTTTTTAATACAGTCACTTCTGCACAAAAAAAACCCCAAATAACTCATATCTCTGACATGGTAAGAGTAATGAATATATATATATATAAAAAAAAAAAAAAAAAAAAAAAAAAAACGCAGCATGATTAACTTCAAAATGCTTAATGAATATTTCCTTTTAATTTTTTATCACTTCCAACAAAAAAAGAAAAAAAAAACGGAATAGCAGCATTGCAAAGGGTGATAACATATATATATATATATATATATATATATATATATATATATATATATATATAATACATAAAAAAGCCCTAAAAAAACATCGACTAGACATCGACATTGACTACTGTATTTACTGTCTATCAATCAAATGTGACAGAGCTGTTCCAGCAGCCCCAGCTTTCAACAACATTTAGTTAGTGTTAACAACTGCATATATCATATATCATATGCAGATAATCAGCTGAGTGTTAACTACTCCTCAACAGCCATTCAAATAAAGGAAAGCTATACTTCAACAAATGACACATGTAGAGCTACATTTAGTGACACTGTGTCTATAAATGAACTGTTATCAAGTGTAATAAGCTATATTTTTATATAAGTGTTTCTTATGTACATTCCAGAGATATTAAATGGTAAACTATCCATATTGTGAACTGTATGTCACATGCAGTATGTGTGTTGACTGTACACTGACTATATACTCAAAAACTCCAAAATCTTCTGTGTGTGATTTATTTGAACCAATCAAATAAAGGAAACCCTGTTTCGCGTGTCAGCTGCCTTTTAGCATGATGTACACTTATCAAAGGGTAAATTACTGTATATGTATAGCAGTGTTTCTCAATCTTGGTACTTCAGACATATTTTAATCAACTTAGTGAGGTACGATTTTAGAGTTGCTAAAGCAGGGAATTCACTAAGTCACATAGTTACAAGCTAACATTTAATTGATTCTCTATTTAGATGATGTATCGTATTTTTCTCACTACAAGGTGTACCTAAAAATTCTGACCAAAACTATGACAAAAATTGTCAGGACGCCTTATAATGCAGTGAGCCTTATGTACGAATTCTACCAGTCAGGTTGTAAGAAGCAGTGAAGCCACTCCACTGAAGTACAGAGTTATACAGGAGTCTCAGTTCAGTTCTCCAGCGCCGAGGCTGGAACAGTATTAGCATTAGCCGCTAATGGTGCTAAACACTAGCTATTTTGCCATTCAGAGGTGAGTATATTGGCCTGTATCTTGCTTGTTTACCTTATTAAAACAAGCTACGTGGAACAGACCACTAGCTAATAAAGTCCCTGCTTTCCAGAACACTAAGGGTTCCTCAGCGCTAACTGCTAATGCTAATGCTGCTGCACCTAGCCTTAGTGGAAATTTGGAAATTTAAGCTCACTGTAAAAAAAACAGAAGCTCTTTACTCACCCAAATAAACAGGAGTTTTCAGGAGAGAAATCTGTGTAGATTCACATCCTGTGCTCATTTCATCTGTTTTTTCTAATGTTTTTCTTTTTTTTTGTAAAGAATTACAGTATTTGTTTACTTGACTTACTTAATTACTTAACCTAGTTACTCCACCGCCACCCCCCAGCCGCAAGACCTGCTGAATTAGAAGGAAAACATGGCGACCCCCCTGTTCCTTACTAGTGTCGCACAATGCGCCTTATAATCCAATGAGCCTTATGTATGAAAATAGACCAGAAAACAGACGTTCATTGATAGTTTGCCTTATAATAATCTCTTATAATGCGACTGAATGTTAGTAACACTTTTTTTTATTAGGAATGTTATTAGAAGTCTGTGAAATTTGATGTATAATAGATAGGATCAATAGATCATCAAAGCAAAGTAAAAAAAAAGAAAGAAAAAAAAAAAGAATCTTCACTTCACAGGACACATGCATGAAGCTACCTGCCTATATTTCATTCTTTGAAACCAAAGAAAAAAAAAAAAAAAAAAAAATGAAGAAAGAACACAGGGTGTGCATCCTTCCAGCATTGTCCTAGCCCCACCCCAGAGGACACCCTGCACCTATTGATTGAGGAGCTCCAAAAGTGGAGTGTGGACTGTGCAGATTCCTCCAGAGTTCTGACCCTTTTCTGTGGGCTTTAGACCTCACACAACTGCCCTCTGGCTCTCTAGCCTCCTTACAACCTACTGCTACCTCAAAACACCAGCATCTCACGAGCTAACCTCCACATTAGCACTGCCTTCTCTGCTCCGCTCCACCTGCTGATTATGCTGCTTTCCGCTGTAATGTGTGGAGCTGTGGTCTCCAGTGACGAGACTGAGTACTGGATCCCACATATATACGCTACAGTATATAGGAGATGCAGAAATAGGCATCACTGTATGTGGTCTCAAAATGTGTTTGTGTGTGTGTGAGAGAGAGAGAGAGAGAGAGAGAGAGTTTGGCTATGTGTGAGTGTGTATATATATATATGTGAGTGTGTGTCTCAGAGGAGGGTTGTGCTCTGATCCACTTGGCATGGCACAGAAACTACTGTTCGTTTCTGGTGGCTGCTCATTTCTCTCTCTCTCTCTCTCTCTCTCTCTCTCATGGGCGGAGAGAGAGTGCTACAACAATCACCTCATCGCCGGCGAGAACTCTCCGGATCCCTCCCCTTTAAGCTGCCAAAAGTTAAATCTATATTTAATGGGCTTCGAGTTAGGGACAACAAAAACTTTTACCAACTCTCTGCTGGCTCGGCTGTGCATTGTTTTTTTTTTTTTTTCCTCTCTTCTTCTTCTTCTTTCCTTCGTCTGCTTTTTCTGCTCCACGCTCTGTTTTCTCCCTTTGCTTTCTTTCATTTGCTTCTCTCGCGCTCTTTTCATCTCCATCTGTTCCAGGATGCTCACACTCCGCACCTACCCCCAGTGTCTTGTCATTTTTTTTTTCTTTCATTTCTCTCTCTCTCCTTCTCCTTCTCGCTCTCTTTCTGTTTCTCGCAGTCTAACTCTCTCTCTCTCTCTCTCTCTCCCTCTCTCTCTTTCTCTCTTTTTTTTTATGCAGCACAGGGCTGGAAAAGTGTTTGAACTCGACGCCTGCTTAAGATGTCACAGAAACGGAATATGAATGTCTCCCCGTACCCCCATCTGTCTTAATGCACACCCTGCTTATGGCTGCTCCCATACATAAATAATATAACAATACAAAAGGAGAGGAGTGCGGAGGAGGCCGTCTGCCGAGCCACATGAAAGGAGGCGCGAGGAGGCTCTCGCGGGGTGGAAGCGCGCCGCGACTCGCTACAAACTTCCACCAAATACTGCGCCAGAATACTCTACGATAAATAGAAAGCCCGGCGACCCCCTCCTCCCGTTCCTATTCCCATCCCCAACCTCATCTATAATGATAACACAAATTTCCTCTTATTACTCATATACCCTTATCTGAGTTAAAGGAGAACTCTGGTGTAAAAGGTTGTAGTAAAGCATGATAAAAAGTACTTTCCTTTGATAAATAGCACACCTCCGTTCTCCTGCAGAGTTCCGAGATCCAGAAATTTTAAAAGTTTGTCCAAACACCCTTCAGACTGGTTGACTTGGGGCATAATTTGCCCCGATAAATCGTTTTTTCATTGTTATCTAGGCAGCTCAATGTAGCTCCACAGCTGTTTGGTAGAATCCAGAGAGCCCTGACATTTAAAACGAGGCATTAATAACTTAAAAAGCAAGCTAGCTTGCTTAGCGTAGATGCCGGCACCAGGAGGAGCTTATGTGAAATAATGTTTGTCATTATCAGTACAATGATGGCGGTGCACGGAGCTGAAGTGCACGGAGCTTATGGGATGTAAACAGTGGCTTTATTAGGCTTCTTGTCCACTTTATTAGTTATTAATACGGTACTTTATTTATAAGTTATTAATGCTTCGTTTTAAATGTCAGGGCTCTCCCTGGATTCTACACTGTAAGCCCGGATAAGTTGAATTTACTTTAAAAATTTGAGGAAACCGGTTGAAGTTAGCATAACTTAGAACATCAATTTATTACAACTAAAGGGAAAGTTGATTTATCTTTTTTATTTTTGTAAGACTGTAAGACCAGATAAGTTGAGTTTACTTAACTTTTTTAAGGCAGCTGGTATGCTCATTTTTTTTTAAGTAATGGGAATGAAAACATGAGTTAGCATAAATTAAAACATCAAGTTATTACAACTAAAGGGGAAGTTGATTTATTTCTAAGGTAGCCCAGGAGGAAACACTACACACTGATGGTGAGTGTTAGTCAGAAACTGTTGGACACACCCAGTATGCAAATAGATTGTGACAGAAGCCAATGGAAAAGAAGCTGCCAATAACAACAGAATAACTCAGTTATTATAAGTTCAACTCAAAGATTTCTGTTTAAATGTATATATGCCCACAAATGTTATGCTAACACAAAATAGTTGAGTATTGTTTAAAAATATCTAATTTTGTGTGAAACAGACTTAAATCATTTGAGTTCAAACAACGTATGGGTTAAAATTTCTGGATCTTGGAACGCTGTGGGAGAACGGAGGTGTGCTATTTATCAAGGGTAAACACTTTTAATCATGTTTTACTACACCATTTTACACCGGAGTTCTCCTTTAACTCAAATTCTGGCCATGCTAGGAGCAGGGGCAGAGGCAGGGACAGGGGCAGGGGCAGCTGCGATGGGGATAAAGCCTAACCCTGACACATGCTCCCCCTGGGCCGGCCGCTGTGTGATACGGCCGTGTTGTGGCACAAACAGATGGCTTAGCTTACTCATTTGCTGCGAGCTGTGCCTCGTCTAGTCATATCCCTGCCCAAACCCCCCTCAACCCACCCCCACAACACACACATGACCACGGGGGACACGGTCAGCAACTGACCTCTGACTGAAGAACACACCTCGCTAAATACAGACCATCAACACAAGTCAGATCTCTGCTGTCGGCCCTCTCATCATCACAAGCAGGTGGACTGAACTACTGTTCTGGTTCTCTGCCTGCAAGGAAATATATGTTCAGTGTATATTGCATTATATATTATTAACATCTGCTCATACACTTCAGTTTCTTCCTGGAATCAAGGATGTTAAAAAAAAAAGTGTCTATCCTGCTTTTGGTGAAGTAACTGTCTCTACACGGCACAAAGTGGAGATTTGAAATTAAGGAGTGCAAGGCATGAAAATCGACTGCTGACAGGGTGTAAGATAGCAATGAACATTAGAACACACCTTGCGCAGGGTGCAAGATATAGGGCCCAATGAGTTTATTCAGAGCGAATCTTGAAAATGTATTGCTAAACAGTGTTTTTTTTAAAGAAATTTAAACAACTATTCTGTGTACATTAAAGGCCTTTTATATGATCTTGTGATATTAACTCTAACCTTAATGTAATTATATGAATGTATCATAAAAAAAAACCCCTACATGATCAATACGTATACAGCTCTGGGAAAAAAGGAATGAAAAGACCACTTCAGTTTCTGAATCAGTTTCTCTGATTTTGCTATTTATAGGTATATGTTTGAGTAAAATGAACATTGCTGTTCTATTCTATAAACTACGGACAACATTTCTCCCAAATTCCAGAGTTCAGAAATCAATATTTGGTGGAATAACTGACAATTATTATTATTTTTTTAAATCACAGTTTTCATGTATCTTGGCATGTTCTCCTCCACCAGTCTTACACACTGCTTTTGGATAACTTTATGCCACTCCTGGTGCAAAAATTCAAGCAGTTCATCTTGTTTTGATTGCTTATGATCATCTTTATTCCTCTTGATTACATTCCAGAGGTTTTCAATTTGGTAAAATCAACGAAACTCATCATTTTAAAGTGATCTCCTATTATTAATAATTTTTTTCAGAGCTGTATGTACCATATACCCTACAATACAATAATTATTCACAGCTGCATTTATACTTACACTGCATCGCTCTGATCGCGAGAGCTGAGCTCTTTGTTTTTTTTTTTTCAAACTGCATCCTGGGATTTGTTCTGAATTTTTAGACGGATACAGGTGCTAATCCCTTAAACCGACGCTTGTTAGGATGGAATAGCGTGACGCTTGCATTTCTAATTTGAAGTGTAGCCGCAGTCTTTGATAGTGTCAGTTGTTGCAGACAGTGAAATTCACACGGAGCATTGCGCTGACTTGCTATTTATCATCTCTCTCTCTCTCTTTCTCTCCCTCCCTCCCTCTCTTCCTCCCTCCCTTCTTTTCACAGTGTTTTTATGAAGTCTGCATATGTATTAAGAGGGATTTTGTTGTCCCCAGACACCAATTTGCATAAAGTGCAAGCCATCATTGGTTCAAGAGAAGCAAATTACTTCCCTGACAAGATCACCCCTCCCCCTTTTTTATTTATTAATTTTTAACACAGCACAGGCTGGGGTTGTTAAGAGCACTTAGCCAGATATGCAAAATATCACATTTCCCTAACCAGCGTGATCAATGAGGAGAGGACGGAGAGAGGGAGAGAGGGAGAGAGAGAGAGAGAGAGAGAGAGAGGGAAGGAGAGAAAGAAGGTGCGGGAGAAAGAGAGAGAGAGAAAGAAATTATTGAATTAAGTGCTAGGCCAATCATTTAACAATTCCCTGAGCTGCGGTGTGTGAGAAGGCTCTTTCTTAAGCCTGTGCTTGAGGAACCTGGAGTAATCATGTAAAGCAGTGTAGCCTCGCACTCCGCCGTCCACCGAGCCACTGTAAAAGCCACCTCCCTACAGGCTGAGAATTAGCGAGAAGATGCACGCTACTCCCCACTGAATTCCCACATATACTGCCTGCGCCTCTTAAGCACTGATCACACAACACAGCACACACACTATATATATATATACAGATACAGGGGTTGGACAATGAAACTGAAACACCTGGTTTTAGACCACGATAATTTATTGTCCCGACGGACAGTTCTGGTGGAAACAGGAGAGTCGAGGTGCACATTGAATTCTGACATGATTTGGGCAGCCATGGCTTTAAGTTTTTTGGATACAATCCGGGTTAGCACCCAAACATCCCTTTCAGACAGCTTCCTTCCTTCTTGCGTCCACAGTTAATCCTGTTGGATGTGGTTTGTCCTTTTCGGTGGTATGCTGACATTACCCTGGATACCGTGGCTCTTGATGCATCCGCAGACTTGGTGCGCCAGCAAGACGTGCACCAACAATTTGTGCTCTTTTGAACTCTGGTATGTCACCCATAATGTTGTATGCATTGCAATATTTTGAGTAAAACTCTGCTCTTACCCTGCTAATTGAACCATCACACTCTGCTCTTACTGGTACAATAATATGCAATTAGTGAAGATTGGCCACCAGACTGCTCCAATTTAGCCATGAAACCTCCCACACTAAAACACTAAAATGACAGGTGTTTCAGTTTCATTGTCCAACCCCTGTATATACACTGTAGAACCTAACTGCATTTCTTACTGAACTAATTAAGCTAACATAACTTAAATATTACAGACACTTGGCATCACTTATGCTGATAAAGTCAAACTAACTCAAAAATATTTTGTTGGCTTCTTGCATTTATAGCTGCTCTTTAAAAAGTGTTTGTTTTTAGTGTTTGATTAAATATTTTAAGGCAATCGGTTTCCTTAAAATGAAATAAGTTGATGCTGTTTGATAGGATGTTCTTATAACTGCAGCCTATTTATTTTACTTTAATAGGTAAAAATGAGTTTGCTCAACTTGATTTGCTGGAATCAACAGTGAATTTAAGTTGCATTAAGGTGTAATGCATGTCTGTTAAGGCAGACATACTTACTTTTATTGAGTTGGCACAACTATTATATACATTTAAATGGAGATCTATGAGTTGAACCAACGTATAGTAAGTTTAGTCTGTTGCCATTGGCAGCTTCTTTTCCATTGGCTTCTGGCAAAATCTATTTGCATACTGGGTGTGTCCCCCATTTTCTGACTCTCACCATCAGTGTGTAGTGTATCCCCCCTGGGCTACCTTCTATAGTAAACTTGTAGCTCATATATTATGATTAGCTGTTTAGCCTCTGTGTTGTTGGCTGTAAGAACAAGCATCATTTTCTGAGCTGTAGTAACTCTGTGTTGGCTGTGCTCTCAATACTGTTCACTCCATAGCTAATTTATGTGAATTATTGATTTTGAGAATGAACACCATTTAAAATTAACAAGGAAAATGAGGTGTAAAAAAAATTAATTCATTTTTTAGTAGACTTAACTTACTAACTAACTAATTACAAGGTGAACCGGGATTAGTACAGGTCACTTGATTTACTCAATTCTATACAACAATGATTATGTGCACTATTCACACTTCTTAAAAAAAAAAATATATATATATGCTAAAATTTGAGTTTAAGTTATTATTCTTAAATGGTTTAAGGCAATGGGTTTCCTCAAATCGTTTGAGTTTTTACAGTGTATATATATCAGCGTACACCAGCGTACGCAGCCGAGCGCTGGCTCAGGATCCCTGATTCACAACTTTAATCCCATTCACTCATCTCTTCATCTCCCCTTTTCTTACAGGTCGTTCCCAACATCCAGGTCTGTCACTTACTGTATTACTAGACTACTAGACTGCACAGTAGGGGGTTTTAAAAAAAGAGAGAGAAAAAAAAGTTCTATAAGTTTCATCCCTGATTCACTGCCATAGAAAAAAAAAAAAAAAAAAAGACACTTCTGGTTCCTTAAATAAGCTCCAACTCCAGTGGTTTGGGCTGAGCTTTTAAGAGAGGTTCTTCAATGGAATCTTTTATAGAGTTTTTGAAGTGGAATCCTCCACTGAAAAAAAAAAAAAATCTTTAAAGCAGAGGTTCTCAAGCCAGTCCTCCGAGTTCCAGTCCACATTTCTGCTTATATGTTGGGAAATATATGAAAAATAAAAATATATATACATCAAAATGTGAAGCATCTATTGGAGATGTTAGCAGTTTTTTTTTTTTTGGGGGGGGATTCAGAGCCTTATGCTTTATGCAACCCACCAATGGTTCAAAATTTTGGACCCACCTGCTCTGTATTCACTGTATTTATGTATTAACTGTAATGTTATATTGTAAATGAATACTGAAGTCATCCAGACTATAAAGCATCCAGTTGGGCTCTTATATCTGGGGTGCTGTTTGTTCACTTTTTTTTAACGGTTTCTGAGGCGGTGGTAACTCGAGGTGATGAGCTTATCCTGTATAAGAGTGGTAATTCTTGATCTCCCTTTTCTGGGGTTGGCCCTGATGAGGGCCAGTTTCATCATAATCATCATAATGTTTTTGATGTTCTTTGCGACTGTACTTGAGAATACTTCCAACGTTCTTGATTTTTTTTTTCTAGATTGAATGACCTTTAAATTTTAAAATATTTTTTTTCCTTACTTAGTTGAGTAGTTCTTGCCATAATATGGATTAGAAGAACATTACTCAATTAGGGCGCAATTGATGCTCTCAAACACATTTAAAGGACAAGTAATTCAATTCAAGTAATTAACTCTTGACAAGTTCAGCCCAGCTGTTAACTGAAAGCCTGAATTCCAGGTGACTCTACTTCATAAAGCTGACTGAGAAAATGCTGTCATATTTTGTAGAATCTAAAATCTAAAATATATTCTGGTTTGCTTAACATATTTTTTTTTAAATTGACAATTCTGTATGTTTTTCTTCATAGAATGATTTTAATATTAATCTACAATGCAGAGAATTTGAAACTGATGAAAAACTCAGTATTGAAGGTGTGTCCAAACTTTTGACTGGTACTCTATGTCTAAACGTTTGTGGACACCCCTAATAATGAATGAGGTCAGCTACTATACTATACTTGCTACTATATTACTATACTATACTAAATAATGCTTAATGATTTTTAAATAGGCTTGATGAGGTTCCATATAGGCTATTTATTTATTTATTTATTGATTTATTTTCCACATTTTTTGCAAGAACTTTTGGCTCTTAAAATAATTTTCATAATATTAAGACTCAATAACATTTCGGTACCCATTTAAAATAAGACTACCTTTATAAAGGGTTTATAAATGGTTTACAATGGTTACTAGCTAGGTTGTAAATGCCTTAAAAAACATTAATAATCAGTTATAACACATATGTAGAAAGGGCAACAATGACCTCTTGTTTGTCAAATAGTGAACCCATAGCCATCTATATTGTTGCCCTTTCTATTTATGTGTTATAACGGATTATTAGTGATTTTTAAGGCATTTACAACCTAATTAGTAACCATTAATACACTAATTGTAAACCATTTATAAACCCTTTATTAAGGTAGTCTTATTATAAAGTGATACCAAGATTTGAAGACATTCATACCCTCAAGATCTGACACAAGGCTTGTCAGGAATAAGACTCTTTACAGCAGATACTGAGCTGTGGAGCAGTGGAAGTGTTCTTTGGAATGATGGTGCTTCATCCAGTACATTTTAGATGAGCTGAGGAGCTGGAGATAAGGTTTAATGGTGATCATCCCTGGATAAGGACCGAGACAGTTACTCCAACAAAAGCACTCATTGTTAAAACCCTTAATTTGAGAAGAAAAAATGAAAGAGCAACAGTCTCAATATGTTTGCCCATATATACATACAGTATGATGTGTTTTATTCGCATCCCGCTAGTTGGGAAGCAGTGCTCTCTCTCTCTCTCTCTCTCTCTCTCTCTCTCTCTCTCTCTCTCTCTCTCTCTCTCTCAGACAACATACGGCTATGCTAACCAATCAAGAGTGATGCCTGAAGGTCATGCAGACAGAAGTGACAAGTTAAAGTTAGCTCGCTCCTCCAAGAATGCTGAGCTGTCCTATAATGTGTGGGTAGATATCTGACAATATGTGGCAGTTGGCTTCACATGCTAACTCGGTAGCTCTTGTTAGCGGCTTCATGACACATTTAGACATATTAGCTTGTGTGCAGTGCAGATGCACATACAGCAGAGGAACGTATAGAACACTCTACATGTAGCACCAGACAAAGCTTTGGATGTGTCTAGTCAAAATATGTACAAAAAACGTACCAGAAAACATTTTATTTAACATTTATTTTAGAGTTTTAGTATTTTCTCAAACATCTTCATGAGTAGTTACGTAAAATGCTCTTTAAATAGGCTTGATGAGGTTCCATAGGCTATTAGGTGATAGGCTATGTATTTATTAATTTTTTTTAACAAATTAACTTTTTAAAACCACATATCATCATATGATCTTCTATAAGTCAATACGATTTCAATACATTTATACCCTCAAGAGCTTGACTCAAAAAATGAGTAATATTTGATATTTTGAACAGAGTTTAGAATTCACACTACTCTCCACCTCTGTCCAATGAAAATGCTGTGTAGGCCATGAACTCGAAGAAGAATTACTTAAACAGTGTCGACACAGCTACATTCATGTTGACATTCTCCATTGTGTAGCTTCTAAAAGAAGGAATGAATGGACAAAAACTATTTCCTATTCTAGTCTTTCACATTCGGCTATTGTTAAGTTTAGGGTTAATGTTAGATTTGTTGGTACCACTTCAAAATAAGGCTCCTTTATAAAGAGTTCATTAACTATTAATGATTAATTAATTAATTAACTAACTAATTAAGTAATTAACTATTAACTCTGTTGTAAAAGCATTAATAAGCAGTTACAACAAAATGCACAATAGAAAGGACAACAGGCAACAGTGGCCTGCATTCTTATCTTATTTTAACATATAAATTACTGCTGACTGATGGAAATGACAAAGATTAACAGTATAAATTAATGTGGAATCACTATTTTGCAAACGACATGCCACTGTTTCCGTTTTTTTTGTTATAACTGCTTATTAGCGGTTTTAAAGTATTTTCAACATAATTATTAACCATTTATAGACTCATTTACAAACCATTTATAAATCCTTTATAAAGAATTCTTATTTTAAAGTGGTACAGGATTGTTCTGGTTAGATTAAGGATTGCATATGCACAAGAATCCAACTGTCACTGTCTGTCTGCCACTGACTCTAGTTCTCCTGATAGAGACTCCATTTCCCAAGATGCACCTGCGCTCGCCGTGCTATTGAGATTGCTCACACTTGGACTCATCTGTATTTCCCTGTATTCACTTCCTCCTTGCCCGGTATCGAATCTATTTTACGTAACTCTTCTACTTTGGGTTTCCTTTGTGTTCTGACTATTTGTTTCAGAGCCTTTTTGCTACCTGGACTACTCTTTTGTATGTTGTTTGTTTATTGTGTCATTTTGTTATTGACCTTGCTTGTCCCTGACCATTCTTTTAAGCCTGATCCTGTATTTAATAAATGAATGGTTTCTATCATCCATTTTTTTCTTTACTGTTAAAATAGTTAAAAGGTTTGGTCATATAGGTGACTATAAACCGTATTTTTATAGTTTTACAGTTCATTATAATTTTTTAACTTGCCATTGCTCTGCTTTAACTGCTATTTACATGTTTTTTTTCCCATTTAAGCAGATTGTTTAATGTTCCTAATTAAAACTTAAGGAATTATCATTAAAAACATGAAATCATACAAAAAATACTGTTTCGGTGCATGCTGTAAAGAAGCACATATCGATGGGTAGCATAACTCGACAGAACACCTGTTCCCCCGAGCACAGCTGATTCACACAGCATAACCGTAATAAACACTGCATGGAAAAGTTCAGCTGTGCTGCCATGGAGAACAAAACTTTGCATTTAATTTTTTACTTAGTAATGGGGAGTTTTCAAAGTAGTGAAGTAAATTACTTGTGTCAAAATGAATTTGAGTAAAAGTAAAATTACCTATTTTAAAAACTACTTTAAAAATTACAAATTACTCATAAAATCTACTTAATTACAGTAATGTGAGTAATTGTAGTTAGTTACTTTCCACCTCTGTATATATATATATATATATATATATATATATACAAATATATATATATATATACATATATATATATATATATATATATATATATATATATATATATATACATATATATATATATATATGTATATATATATATATACATATATATATATAGTATATATATATATATATATATATATATATATATATATATATATATATATACGTATATATATATATATATATATATATATTTGTATCCATGCTTGTCTGTCCAGTTTTTATCTCCCATGTCAAACTGCATGTAGTAAACACTGTACAAACCCAGAAATAGTCTTCAAATCACTTAATCTGTGTGTTTGTGTGTATGAATTTTTCTTCAGACCAGACTGTAAGGCTATGAAAAATCAGACGTGTCCAAACTTTTGACACTTTTTCTTTTCTCACGTTTTTTTTTTTTTTCTTTTTTCCAAATGCACTGCATGTGCCAAGCCTGTACTTTTCAACATTTGCAGGCCTGAGTTGTCACTACACTGTAGTACATCTACAGAGTGTCACTTTGCACCTGAACTTGTAATGGAGTTGCTCACCAAAGAGCTGTCTACAAGTCTAGAAGTAATTAAAACTGAGAGGCCTTTTCCACAGCCGCGCTAAGAAGCGGCACGATCCGGCGGGCTACGACCCTGCCTGTAACACCCCCCAGACGTGTAAAAGAGTGAAAAATAACTCGAAGAGAGCATTCATTTTTACCACATTAGCTTTTGATGAAGCTGTTGATAGACCTGAAATGAAAATGTCCTTCTTTTTCTTTTTTTTTTTCGTCCCTCGTCTCGTCTGACAGAGAGCGTGATGTAACGTTATTTGATATTAATGCAATTGGCTAAGTAAGATCCAGGGTCCATTGTAGTTCAAATGTTATTCTTCTTCTTTGTCATGTCTGTGAACAATACTTGGTCATTGTGGTTAACTCTAATAAGATTAAAGTACTTTGACGGAAGACGGTGTAATTCATTTCTTCATTAGGAGGCAGAGAGAGAGAGAGAGCGCGGACGCATGCTAATTCAATCAGCGCACTTTGGGAGGGAAAGCCGACAACTCTGGAAAATGGAGAAAATGAAAAACGAATGTCTTCTGGCGTGGAGATGATGTACGTTCTATCAGCATCTGCTGTTTAACAGCCATAAACAACAGAGCTTGAAGTGCAAAGTGTCCAAAAGTGCTGCTGCTTCGCGCGACTCCCGGTTGCCATGTTGGCCGGCTGCGCCTACTGCATTGTGAAGTACGGAGGTGAAATACGAGTTAAGGCTATTTCTGTTTCCATCATACTTCGCAGAACACTCCAGATCATTGAAGATTATATGCCATTACATCCACGCGTTTGATTCGATCGCCAGCAAAAACACTGGGGCCTGTCTGGTTCTAATAATAATTAGCCTTCCCATACGACGGCGACTGATGCTGCTTTCATCTTTACGGCCACGGGACCAAAAGAACCGGGATTGGAGGTTTAAGACCGCTTCACATGTTTTCCTATTATGTTACACTCCAACACCACACCAGGCTTTGTGTAACGTGCCCAGTCTAGACTATTAAAACTAAGCTCCCCATCACACAGCGCTTTTTTTTTTTCTCTCTCTTTTTTTGCCGCAGACACCCAGAAATAAGCGCTTTAAATAAGCACATGAACTTTTTTCTCAACCTTTTTCATTTTTGACACTGCCAAAAGAAGAAGAAGAAGATAAAAAGCACATGGAAAGACAGCGTTTGCATCCAGTCCTCCACGAGTGCTGCCCAGTCTCTGGCAACCACCTTAAACCACCAATAATGTTCACGTGTACATCTGTGTAACAACACAGAGAACTGTGTTCAGAGACTGCTCTGAATCTCCTGAGCTTATCTTGTAAAGCCCTGCGAATACAATATAATACGTTTTTTTTATTTATTTATTTTAATCCTCATTTTAGTTTTCATGTCTCTTCAAACCGTCACTGATTGTGGAAACTTCACGCTAGACCTCAAGCAGTTTGGACTGTGTGTCTCTTCACTCTTCCTCCAGACTCAGATCCCTTGATTTCCATGCAAAATGAAATGCAAAATTTACTGATGATCAGTGATGGTTTGGAGAGTCATGTCATCTGCTGGTGTTGGTCCACTGTGTTGTATCAAGTCCAAAGTCAGTGCAGTGATTTGTTTCCCCCAGAAAATCTTACAGCTTTCATTTTCCAGCAGGACTTGGCACACTGCCCACACTGCCAAAAGTACCAATAGGTCCAACCAAATGGTTGTTTGTCTAGCCAACGTGTTGTTGGCTATAAGAGCAAGTTACCATCTTCTGCACTGCTAATAGTGACAAGTGTTGGCAATGCACTAAGAACTGCAATGCAGAATTAAAGTTGCCATGCAATGAAAAAAATACACTGGCCTACACTTGTTGAGTATAAAATTATTATCAGTAATCAGTAATGATGCTTTTTGTTGTCATTTTTACTCCTAAATGTTCCAGCGTTTTAAAATATTACAACGTTTTTTAAATATAATATTAGTTTAACAACACTAATTTTTGCAGTATTTGTTGACGCTGTGAAGGAGTTTATGTTAAAATTAACTCCAGCTGAGAGCTGTATTTTATTTTAGATGGGATAAATATTTTAATTCCCACAGCCTGAACAGAGTTAAATGCCAACCCCCAGAAAAGAGTTACTTTAACTATGTTTTAGAGTGTATTCGATGGTCACACATATACACTTAAAATTAGTTGATTTTAACTCTCAAGGAGTTTATTCCAAAAACAGAATTTGCTGTATAATTATTGGGTGTTTTAAAAGAAAATAATGCTTAAAATAGATCATTATATGATTTCTATATTTTGAACTGAATTACTGAAATAAAGTAACTTTTCAATAATATTTAAATTTCTGAGATGCAGTAGTATGCATGTGCACAAAGATAGAAACATATCAGTGCGTGTAATAAGCTCAGGTGCCGAAAGAATAAATGTGTTTTTATACCAATAATGAAACATGGGGGTTTCATAGAGATCTGATATCATAGGGTCTTAATCTTGCAACTGCTGTTTAGTTCGAATATGATACCATGGCATGTGAGGAGACATGTCAAAATACAAGAAGTCAAGAAGAAGAACACTCAGAAACACGCTCACCATCCGGCTGCGGTTCTAATAACCGGCACTGCTGCAGACGAGTATCAAAAGCTTGGGAGAGAAAGTGAGAGTTTGAATATGTTGAAACAGTGAAACTGCAGGGAAAAAAAAGACCATTATCAAACCCGGTATCATTAATAATGAAGGGACTTCTGAATGTCCCAAGAACAATGGCATTGTGTTTGGAAGAGAAGACAAATTTCTACTTTATTCTTTCTGTGAAACTCTTCTATCTATTAATTACATTCATATCTTCATTCATTATTTTATTGTATTTCTCCAGGATTTTTTTTTTCTTTCCGTTTTTTTCTTCTTTTTTTTTTTTTTACAGCTAATGTGATTTTTAATCAGAGACTGGAGCTCCGCAATCTAATCCTGAATATTAAATAAAGCTTTTATAATTGTGAACAAAAACTCTTTTGATCTGACGTGGACTGATTGCTAAAAATATGTTGTAAAACAAGGACGATAACAATCAAGGCCAAGCTAAACTGGATCAGAAGTTTCTAAGCTAGCTATCTTCCTACAACTTCGACATGAGGAAATCAGAAGTGGAAATGCGTGGAACATAGCTGTGAGGCAGATGGAACCGGAGTTTTCTTTGTTAGAGCAAAATGAGTGTATTAATTGTAATAAATTAGGCATAAAGGGATTAAGCATTAATAAAATTAATGCAAGACCATTTCACATCAGTTTCATTTCTGTTTTTGAGAGTTTCTGAGATGACTGTAAATTAATTCGCTGTTACATTTACAGAAGGTGTCTTAAAAAGTGCTTAGAAAAACTTTAAAATACATTTTTTTTTATGTATCACAGGGGTGTCCAAACTACGGTCCGCGAGGTATTTTAGAAATAGAATGAAAGTTGGCCCGCTGTTAAGCAGGTTTTTATAATGTGAGATTCAAAGTTTGAATGCTAGGTGTCAGAAACGGGCCAAAGAGTCGGAGAGGGTGCGCATTTCTAGCGCAGAAAAACGGGACAAAAGAGTCTAAAAGCGGAGAGAGTGCGCATTTCTAGCGCAGAAAAACGGGGCAAAAGAGTCTAAAAGTTGCCGTAATTAAGGAGTTTAATATTAAGAGACATCATGAAATTAAACATCAATTTGAAAAATCTTAGTTTACACAACACTGTCAAAGATAAAGATAGGAAGTCAAGTAAAATGCTGTGTAAATGAAAGTAATCAGGAAAAAAGTATTATTTAAAGTGGTATATTTCATTATTTGTTTTATTACAGAGTGTGGCCCGTGACTTCAAATATATTTTTCCTTCTGGCCCCCAACAAAAAAAGTTTGAACACCCCTGATGTATCAGATCCTGAAAACCTCTGTACTTAAAATAAAACTCCGAGCTAAAAGAGAGAGGGAACAATCCGGCGACTTTCTGCTCTCCGTCAGTGTCTGCTTTTCCCAGGATTCACTAATGACAGTGGCTCCAGTGAGTCATCTCTGGGAATGATGATCAAAGCCAAATTAAGTCTGACTTTTATGCAAAATGTAATATGTAAGCCTCCAGCAATGTCTTCCCTATTGATTTCTCTCTCTCTCTCTCTCTCTCTCTCTCTCTCTCTCTCTCTTTCTCTCTTTCTATTTCACTCCATTTTTATCCTACTATAACACACAGTGTGAAATCTGAAGAAAGAGGTTTTTTGCCACAGAAAAGAAAGAAAGAAAGAAGCGACGGCAGCATCCAGAGTTACGCCTGTTTGCATTTAGAATCAATTTCAAATGTAAGTGGTCGTGTTACTAAAATAAATGGCGCTTTTTTCTATTCTGAAGAGGTGACACAGGAAAGGCGGGAGAGACTGTAATGTCTATCCAGCAAAACTGCTTAAAAATTTGCGTTCCCATTTTTACAGAGTTAAATCTTGCACTATTCCTAATAGGCCTATAAAAGACCTATCTGTAGTTAGGTCTGCCATAATAATTAACAATTACACTATCAATTTACCGGAAAATATATTTTAACATCACCTCTATAGTTTTAACTGACTTTGATATTGTTATTTGTATTTATATACTTACATGTTTGTTCACATATGAAGTAAATTGACCAACATTAACAGTGTCTTCATTTATACACGTAAAAAAAAAAAATTACAGTTAAGTAAACGTCTCCCAAACTAACAATATGTAAAAGTTCATTGCCTTTAAAAGGTTGCAATTGCATTATTATTAGTGCTAACACACTTAAAAACATTAACACACGATTAATCTTAACATTTTAATATGTTTTTTTTTTTAACCAAAATTAATAACATGACAAAACCTGGTAACATATTAGCAGTTTTATTTAGCAATATTAATACATCTATATACAATACTATTAATTAGTTATAGGTATATTACTATACTACTAATTAGTTATAGGTATATTACTATGTTTTTATGCTAAAATGTAGGCCCTCTCTCTTTCTCACACACACATCAATTGACACCTCTAATTATTATGCAATTATATAACCGTTATATCACTAGAATTAAATGGCAAATTGACACTGATACCATTTATTGAAATAATTTCTGACATAATATAAAGTCCAAAAATAAGTAATTGTTTCCTTTTTTCTTATTCAGCTGCTACTCAGCTGTATATCTCCCATCACTGGTGATGCCACTGAACACCGGGATGGTGAAGACTAGCACATGCCTCGTCCGATACATGTGAAGTCAACTACTGCATCACAGTGCGCTCGGAGGAAAGCGCAGCGACACAGTTCCGATACATCAGCTCACAGATGCCCTGTGCTGATCGACAACACCCACTGAAGTGATGAGGGGAAAGAATGCCATCTTCCCACCCAGAGAGACAAAGACCAATTGTGCTCTCTCAGGGCTCTGGCAGCTGATGAGATGACAAGATGCATGACCGGGATTCGAACCATCAATTCGAACCGGGAATTCTCACGATCAAAGTGGCAGCGCTTTGTATCGCTGGACCACTTGGCACTAAACCCCACTGTAGAAGCAACTGTAATAAACAAATAAATAAATAGATAAATCACTCCTGTGCCTGAAATATTTTTTTTGCTGAGTTTTGCTATAATTTTCAGAATTATAAGAAGAAAGAATAAGCCTTCTAAAGAGATGTTTAGTGCTGTTGATGTTTTTTTTTATTTGTTAAAATGAATTAAATTAAATGAACTGTTTTCAGTGGAACAGTTTAGACAAGTGGAAAATACACTTTTAGTAAAGAATTGTGCAGAGCCTGGGAAAGTTATAGTTGAACTGAACACACACACACACACACAGAAAGAGAGAGAGAGCTTTATTGCTGCTATTGTATTTTGCTGGACTCAGTGAAGTGAAGGGTAATTCAGTATCTTGAAGGCTTCTGTACAGTACATATTGTGAGGCTGACTTCACCACACTCACCTGGAGTCTAAACAAAGCTCCAACACCTGCATGTTCAACCTGTGCCTCTGTCCTCTGTTCTCCGGGTGAATACTAAAACTCCCTGGATATTCAGTGTAGATACATCACGCCGAATACGCTGAAACACTCCAACTGCTGTACACCACTATGTAATGCTGCAGGGATATCTCTGATAGTGCTGAGGCTTTGTGTGTGTGTGTGTGTGTGTGTGTGTCTGTGTGTGTGTTACTCCAGTCCTCCTGTGCTCTTTTGACAGACTGCCTGCAAAATCACTGCCTGCACTACCCGTACATATCTGGCATAAAAATCCTTTTCCGTCCTCAAAAGCACTACCATTTTCAAAGAAGCCAGGCTCTACGGATAGATCACGGTGGCAAACCTTTAATTTCCCTTGACGAGCTGTCGACAGCCTCCTTATGGAGGACAGGTGACTTTTCTGAAGGTTATTTGCGTAATTGTTTATTTATCTCTTCCTCTTTGCATGCAGACCACCCCCTCAATCTCTCCATCTTTTTTCGTCCCCCCCCCCCCTCTCTGTCTCACTCTCTCTCTCTCTCTCTCACTAAACCTCTTTGTTGGGTAAGGTCTCTTCTTGTAGCCTTGACTTTTAATGAACCTGTTTCTTCATTAGGTGCTACTGCAGCAGCCAACCAGAGTACTGTATTTTTCTAAGAACTTACAAATAAACTGTTCCTCATATTACGTTTTTATTTTTTACATTTCTTACTTATTTTTTGACTATTACTATTTTTTGTGTAGTATTTTACCATTTTATATTTTATGGATTCCAATATTTTACTGAATAAATAGAAAAAAGCTACATAGCTGAATTGCATGTACCAGACAACCAAACATATGGAATGGAACATAATAAAGACAATAAAGAGTAAATTATGATGCTGATAGATGTTTAAAACAGCAATGGAACCTGCATTTTCCTCATCCTTTTTTTTTATCAAATTAGCCAAAAATGTATTTCTATTGTTATTTTAATGCTATTCAGCTACTGTAAGTTGCCATTATTGCTGACACAGATCCCTCAGCTCATCTAGTCCCTGTAGAGAAGCATTGCCAATGGTATAGGACTCTTTATCTGAAACAGATAAACACAGGCCTCTGAAAAAAAAAAATGAGTGACCACTTAAAAATTATGAGTTTCTTAGATTTTACTAAATTTAAAACCTCTGGAATTTGATCAAGTGGATGGATGATAACAAGCCATCAAACCAAGCTGAACTGCTTGAATGTATGCACCAGGAGTGACAAAGTTATCCAAAAGCAGTGTGTAAGACTGGTGGAGGAGAACATGCCAAGATGCATGAAAACTATGATTACAAACCAGGGTTATTTCCCATAATATTGATTTCTGAACTCTTAAAACTTTATGAATATTAACTTTTTTTGTTATTTCAGCCATTTCTCATCTTCTGGAAAAGTAAATGCTCTAAACGACAATATTTTTATGTAGAATTTGGAAGAAATTGTGTTTGTAGTTTATAGAATAAAACAACAATGTTTATTTTAATCAAACATATACCTATAAATAGCAAAATCAGAGAAACTGATTCAGAAACTGAAGTGATCTCTTAATTTTTCCAAAGCTGATTATCAGAAACCTCTTAACAAGAAGTTTAATTTAATTAATTTTGCACACATTGATTATCATTTGTTTGCTTTAAATCTGATTTTTGTATCTATAATATACTTTTATATTAAACTCTATTAATACTTGGTTCAGTGTGTGTGTTTTTGTATGTACTGTCCCTTTAAAACATAATTACAAATAAAGAGCAATTTTAAAAAAGAGACAACTGATTATTTCAAGCAGCAGCTTGTACCTGTAGTACAAGTAGAAGTAACATGAAATGCTAATGTTGAATGAAATAATAGTTAATACAGTAATACAAAATACAGTACTTTTAGGATGAGTTAAGTAGTTTGGGATGAGAGAAGCCGCCAGTAGACAGAGACAGATAATGCAGAGACTCACAGAATGAACAGAGCAGGTGTCCCGATACTTTTGTCTACATTCTGTACGGCTGCCTGCAACACTGGCTTAAAGCAGTGCCGTGTCAGAGATTACATGAGGGAGGTGCTGGTGTACGTTTTGCCGTTTGGTGGATGGAAAGGCCTGAAAAGGGGATGTAATACAACAAATCACGTTTGTCGGAAATGATGCTGACGGCTTCAGATGCTGAGTGCGTCTGAGCCGGCCGAGGAGCCACTTTGTGGCGCGGCGTTACGTAGCCACATGCATAATGCGTGTTTAATGTGATTCGCCCAGGTTTATCTGGGCCGGGCTGCGCCTGATTATGGCCTGTGCGCCGCCGCGCAAAGTTAAAGATGCCTCTTTATTACTGACCATTCTTACAGCCCTGTTTCGTAAGCCCCTCTTTGCATCTCCACCAACCGCCTTAAGTACTTTGAAGAGCCTGAGAGCGCACTTCACAAATTTCCACTTAAGGGAGCATATCAAGTGTCAAAAAAAAAAAAAAAAAAAAAAAAAAAAAAAAAAATCAAGTTTCTCATTCCACAGTCTGTTTTTTTATTTTTTTTTCGTTTTTCGTTTTTTCGCCTTCCAACTTTGCACTGGTTTCTGCTAATACACTTTTTTAAAGCGTAAGGTTCCCCTTAAAGACTAATCATATGAACTTCCGCAAATCAGCACTCCGCTGCTGAGAAGTTTAGAGGCTACGCTCGTCCAGCCTTTTTCTAGGTTGGGAGGAACGCGAGGTAAAGTAGCGAGTAGCGAAGATCTCTGTTTCAATTCAAACCACTCGACCTCTCCGTTCGGAAAAGAAAAAAATATATATATATATTGTGCGTATCAGCAGAATCCTGACGCAGACCTGTGTGAACACTATTGTGTGTGCATGTGTGTGTGTGTGTGTGTACATAAGCATGAGTGTGTGTGTGTGTGTGTATGTGTTATCATCTAAAGAAGAAGTTTCGCTGCTGAGCTGTTCATTTATGCAGAAGTTTCTGTCTCCTCGGAGCACCACCGGGTCTCTCTGCTGGCCCCCCTCTCCCCATTCTCTCTCTCTCTCTCTCTTTCTCTCTTTCTCCTTTTCTCTCTCTCTTTCCTACACTTCTTTAATTCCCCCTTTCTTTTTTTTTCTTCTTCAACTTCTTCCACGCCTTCCCCTTTCGCTCGCAGAGGCAGGAGCATCATCTCGCTCACGCGCACACACACACACACGCTCACACACACACACACACAGAGCGCGCAGCGAGTGTGATGAGGGACTCGAGTAATACAAGCATCTGCTCAGGGTTTTTTGTGTTCAAAAGATTCAATTAAAAAATAATTACCAAAAGATTAGTAGTAGTCGAACACGACTGTACTGTTCGAATTGATGTTTCCTTTTCATCTGGTTTAATAATAGAATGCTTTCTTAATTAAGAAAAAAAAAAAAAGAGAGAGAAGAGAAGAGAAGAGAAGGAAGGAAAGAGGGACTGCCTCGGCACACCCTGAATAAAAGTTTGTTTGATGTGCGCAAAAATTAAATATTTTTTTGATCTAACAAATTAATTTTTTTTCCCCTCCCCTCTCCCTTTTTTCCAGCAGGAGATAAAGACAATTTAATTTAGATACCAGTGGCTAGAACAAACCATTCCCTGAGCTTTGGTCAACGAACAAGCTATAAAACCAAAACCCAGAACAATTAATTGCCATGGTGTTCATCTACAGTGTGGGGTGAGCTAGGCGGGAACGTGATAGCGCATATATGGGCCGTAATGATATCGGGACGAGAGCTGGAATATTAGAGAGAGAGAGAGAAAGAAAGAGAGAGAGAGAGAATCCGGTGGAATTTTCTCCTTAAATTACCTTCTCCGTGGTGGCCCTCTCTCCGTGCGGCTAATGCACAGCTTACAAATCCCGCGCGTGTATGCAAACACAGCAGGAATCTCCCGCACCGCCGTAATTATGCTGCCATTTTAATCTCTGCCAGCCTCATGTAAGATTACACACGCCGGAACTGGAAGCGGCCGCTCAGAATGACCACGTTCATGCAGGACTGCTGGGGCTGTCTCTGAGGCTTTGTTATTTCCATGCTCCACAGCACAGCACAGCACAGCATAGCATAGCATAGCATGGGCTGCTAGCCTCTCTCTCTCTCTCTCTCTCTCTCTCTCACTCTCTCTATTTCTCTCTCTCTCTCTTTCTCGGCGTGTCTTTCTGTACCGCTGGGTCGCTGCCCACCCCCTTCCCCATCCCTTTAATCCACACTGTAGCCCGGCCTGTCAGAATCCCCCACTACCTGTCACACCGCTGACCACTTCATCCGCTCTCACACAGCCGCACACAGGCCTGCTGCTGTTTGACCAGACTTTGACCTCAGCCTCGTCCAGGTGGGACTCCTCAGAGACAGAGTGTAAGAGTGAGATATAAAGAGAGAGAGAGAGAGAGAGAGAGAGAGAAAGAGAAAAAAAGAAAAAGAGGGAGGCAGAATGCAGTGTCAGAAGTGTGACCTGCGCTCGCCTCACGCCCTCATTTGTTCAGCGTATGGCTGCATAATAAATGAACTCTGTCACACGTTTTTAAACACGCGTGCCACTTCAACACACGGTGTGTACGCTGGGTAATGTACACAAAGAGGCCTTTCTAAAGTGGAAACCGGGGTGGGGTGGGGGGGGTTGTGGGGGTGTTATTCCTTCCTTTCTAAAAGAAAAAGAGAGGATAAGAGGATGAAACGATCGCTGGACTTTTCCGGACACAGACAGTACTAGAAGTTTAGGGGTCGTCACTGTTTATGGTTTGTTTTGATTGTTAAAAAAAAAAAAAAAAAGCTTTAAAAAAGAGGAGCACAAACTTTTCTTCATTTGAATAACTGTAGTCTATGGAACTAAAAGTAAACGGCCAACTGGTACTAAATGGAATTCAATGTAAATGGATATCTGGTACTAAATGTTACTGAATGCAAATGGACATCTGGTACTAAATGGAACTGAATGTAAATGGTACACTGGTACTTAATTAAACTGAATGTAAATGGTACACTGGTACTCTATGGAACTGAATGTAAATGGTACACTGGTACTCTATGAAACTGAATGTAAATGGACATCTTGTACTCTATAGAACTGAATGTAAATGGATATCTGGTACTAAATGGAACTGAATGTAAATGGTACACTGGTACTAAATTAAACTGAATGTAAATGGTACACTGGTACTCTATGGAACTGAATGTAAATGGTACACTGGTACTCTATAGAACTGAATGTAAATGGATATCTGGTACTCTATGAAACTAAATGTAAATGGACATCTGGTACTCTATAGAACTGAATGTAAATGGATATCTGGTACTAAATGGAACTAAATGTAAATGGATATCTGGTACTCTATAGAACTGAATGTAAATGGATATCTGGTACTAAATGGAACTGAATGTAATTGGACATCTGGTACTCTATACAACTGAATGTAAATGGATATCTGGTACTAAATGGAACTGAATGTAATTGGACATCTGGTACTTTATAGAACTGAATGTAAATGGTACACTGGTACTATATACAACTGAATGTAAATGGTACACTGGTACTATATACAACTGAATGTAAATTGTTCACTGGTACTAAATGAAACTAAAAGAAAATGATCCACTGGTACTAAATAGAACTGAATGTAAATGACCCACTGGTACTAAATGGAACAAATTCTATATATTTCTTTCACTTAGGTTACAAGCAGCTCACAAACAAGCATACATAGTACCATGGGGATCACATCTCCCAACTCACCTTGTCTTACAACAGATATTTAAGGCCCTATGAGTCTGAAACAATCTCCTGTTAATATTAAAAGCTCAAAGACCACAGCAAGAATTATTTACAAATTAATTACAACATCAAAAAATAAATGCATGAATTGATAAATTGATAAATGAATGAATGAGTAAATGAATGGATATATAGTTTTTTTTTGTACATGACTCACCACTTACTTCCCATCCATCATGTACAGCCAGGAACTCCAGCTTCAGCTCCTCAGCTCTCTAATTAAAAACAATAGAAACACACTTATTAGAGTTTCAGATTACTGGAAACTATATATATATATATATATATATATATATATATATATATATATATATATATATATATATATATATATATATATATATATATATGAATGCAAGAAGTGCTCAAATCAATTAAATTATCCTCTTGACTTCTAATTTTAGTGCATAATCAAGGTTACTAATGCGTTAATAACTTAACAAGCAACACACAAAGAATCACACTTGGCTTTGGTGATCAGCCTCTTAAGAGCACTTTAAGAATCAAGTTGACATGTGCTATTATTTATCGCCCTTATCTAATTATTAAAGTAGAAATAAATGACTTCTTCGCATGTTAATTACTGACTGACAAATTTAATTCGAAGAACAAAAAAAAACAAAAAAAAACACTTTTTGATTGAATAAGAACGTTCTTTATCTGTGAACTATGAGCCTTTGTCTGGTCTGACCGTCCCTGAATATTCGAGAAAATGAATGTTGGCGGAAAAGGGGAAGAAAAGATATTAATTAAGAGTAAATTCTGCATTGACTCAGACTTGTACATAAGACAAAAGGTTAAGTAAATGCCAGGGCTGCTATGTCACTTCAAACAATGAGTATTAGCTTTGGAATCATTAATGTCTGCTGAGAAAACACAGTCAAATTGGAGTCTTGATTGCCAGAAAATGTGAGGCCAGGGCTGTTTCATTTCAATCTATAGCTAAATTAGCCTCCGACGGCGGGTTGAAAACACACAATTAACTGAGCTAGGTGGGGCGTAGGGGAACAGGACCTCTAATGCGCTGCTAGATTGAGATTGAGCTGAACTCCCGAAACAGAATCTTCTCATTGGCCTAACAAATCAAAGCTTGAGTGTCCCTGGCTCTTGGTCCCAGGGCTACCTGCAAGAACACACACACACACACACACACACACACACACACATACATAACACACATGCACACACATATGTACACACTCCTGCCGGACAGACAGACAGACACACACACATACAGCTTGGTTGGTAGACAACGAAAAAAAATTTTTTTGCACAGACACCTCACTTCTCCTCAATGTTACATAGAACTCGATTACATTACATTTCCCTTCCTTTTCCATCAGCCGAACGATTCCTCCAATTAGCATTCTGTAAAACAATGCGGGCATTATCTCCGCAGCTCTGACAAAAGGGGGATGCACATAAGCACACAAATAAGGCTGGAAATATATAAATAAATGAAGTAGCAGTGAAAGCGAAGGCCTCTCTTTGTAGTGGGAGAAATTGCAGAAGCATTTGAGCCGCGGCGAGGTAGCGTTTCAGAGCATATGGCGTTTTAATTCCTGTTTGTCTCGACTGGGTAACTCCGGCCCGCCGAATCCCCAGCTCCATCCAGGGAAATATCAGAAGAAGTGAAATACTTAAGAACAAAGGACTTCAATTTCCTCTGTAATGGGATTTTTATTCCCCATATTTTCCACAGAATTATGAAACTGAGAATTCCTGATTCACTGATTTATTTCCCTTAGCCGCTTCCCTTCCTCCCGCTCTCTCTTCCCTCTCCTCTCTCTGCTCGCCGTCTCCGCCGCGTTCGGAGAATTAACAGACAATCTCCAAAAACATCTCCTTCACCTCCGAGCAACTCCATCAATAAAGCACACAAATAACCCAACATTTCACTTCTGACACCCAACACGAGAGGGATCCTGAGAGCGCGCGGGATGTTCATTTTTAATCACGAGTCGGCTTTGTGCCTGTTGACAGCTAGTGAAGTATGACTAATAAGTCCGGTGTTGCTGCTTTTCCCGCTGAGGTGGAATGGTCTCGGCAGACGCGCGGCCCTGTACATCATAATAAAATTCATTGCAGGGTGGCTAATAATCTCACTGTTTTTCACTTTGGTGGCAATCATGGCTACTGCAACGAGCCATGATTCACCAATTAATAGGCCATATTTCTGCAGCCCGCTACTCTAAATGGACAGTGTCAACACACCCAGCGAAGGCTGCGGTGAATTGATTGCGCCGAGTTGTGCTCAGCGCTTCTTCTCTCGCCGTGTGTAATAACAGCGCAATAAAAATGCTTTAGCTCTCAATTACAATGTTATTACAGGTAAAAGCCACAACGTACGCTGGTATATCAAGGAAGCCTCTGAAGCTTCAGCTTCTATGACAGTGACATGGAAGTCAAACATCTGTAGTGTTATGGAGTATATGTGTGTCTGTGCATGTGTGTGTGTGTGTGTGTGTGTGTGTGTTTACTATACTATACTACTATAAAGATTCTAATTGTCTGATTTGTTGCTAATTAAATTGCAGCTGAGTTTATATGTACAGAGTCAAACAGCGCACACTTATAGCAGTAAAATGCTTTGACAACTGCCCACCCACACAGAACAATAACGCATAACATATAACATATAATAGAGCTATGATATTTGGATAGAATATGTTAAGTGGAGTATTATGTATTGAGCAGCCTTAGAATAGATGTAATTAATAAAACGTTCTCATTTCATTGTTTTTTTTTTCTTATTTTTGCTAATAAATCTAAATGACAATTATTTTTACACTGCAATTATGTTCCAATTGGCTTAATAAGGTCAAATTATTGACATTCTATGAGTCTATAGTAGGGATATATGAAATTAAATCATAATTTAATCTCTTGACAAATTTTCTTTTATTTTTATTTTTTGCTAAATCGTCAGCTACTATTAGAAAATAGAAAAACAGTCACAAATAGCCATGCATTTATTATAGAAAAACATAAAAATAAAAAAATAAACTTAAGATGTTTATACACATTTTTTTATTTTATTTCTTATTTAATAGAATGCATCTTTGTGCGCACTATTTAAAAATAAGCGAAATACACCTGTTATAAATGAACAAATACTCCATCAAATTAAAGCATAATTCTGCAAAAATGTACAGTACTGTGCAAATGTTTTAGGCACCTGTGGGAATTTCAGTTAAGAAAAAGCTTTTTGTTTACTAGCTCAGTAAAAAAAAATAGTATTACAATAAATACAAACAGCAATTTTATAAAAAGCAGAGCTTTTACAGCCCTGTTTTATGTAAAACAGCTCCTAATCTCTCCTCTTCTGAGTTTAATAGAGTTATTTCTAGTTCTCATATTTATCAACACCTAGTTTGGTTAATCAAAAAATCTTACTGATGTTAAGTCAGGTGAGCTGCTGATAGAACTGAACATATACACATGCTGGCTGAGGATGAGGAGTATCCAGGACAAATCTGGAATCTCTACACTTTGTTCTTCAGCTTGGCTCACAGGATATAACATACTTATAGTTAAAAAAGAGAATTCCTTGTTACGTTTTACTGTGTGTATGCTTATTTGCATCTGTACAAATCATATGTGGTGCTTTTTTCAGGTATAACACTCATATTGCTGAGATAAATTTTAAAGTTTTAAAGATTTAAACTTTTGCAGAGTACTATTAATTAAAGCACAGGTGCTAAAATACTGTAATTAATTAAGCTTTTGATAATACATGTTTTTTTTTATTCTAATTTCACACTTTTCCATTTTACTTTATATCTGAAATCTGTTTTTATGACTTAATTCTATGATTCTCTCCATGAAAACCTCATTTCATTTCTCGCTTCTTCTATAGCCATATTTGCTTGTGAGTTGACATATGGTACATCCATGCTCTTGTATTTCTTGGCTTCTTCTCTTTGATGTTTTTTTATGTTGGTATATAGACTATATTTTCAGTCTTGATTAAATTAGGCGCTTTACTGCAATACAATAGTTACTAACAATGCACGGTGGTCTGTTTTTTTTTGGACACGGACAGAAGCAGCACCCAGGAAGTGGTGGAGCTCCGTTAGGAAGAAGGTAGAAGGTGGTGGGAAGAGATGAGTGAGCAGTGGGTCCTCGTTACTGAGAGCAGTGTCCCCCCCCCCGCTGCTTTCAGCTGCTGCACGGCCCCTATAGAGAAACACCCCCCCCCCCCCCGAAACTGACACCCCTCCTCTTTTACACAGCCGCGCACACAATAGGATACGACACCTACCCTCTGCTACAGTTTAAAGACTGCAGGAAGAGAGAGAAAGAGAGAGAGTACACCCATGCTGCCAGTTCAAATCCAGCAAATTCATTATGAGTAGACTCCGCTGAAGAACCCAGTGTACGGAGTGGTGCAATAGCCTAACTCTGCTGGTTTACCTATAGGGAAAAGCCACTACTGTTCAAGTGTTTAGAAAAACAAACAAAAGAATGACTTTATTGTTTATTCTGCCCGCGCTCGCATTACATCACGGCTTCAATTACAGTATTTTGGCTATTACTGCCAGCATTGTCTGCCTCTAATGTGACAGCTGTTCTCAGTTTTGCTTTAAATGCCTGTAGGTTAAGTACTGTGTTTTGGATAATGGGAACAATACGAAAATGGAAACCCCTTGGGGTTCTCCGCCGCTGCCGGGCATTCTCAGAGGCTGCCTGGAAATAATGCGTGTAGGAACGAAACAACCACAAAACACAGAAAGAAAAAAAAATAATAAAAAAAAAAAATATATATATATATATATATATAAATACAAATAAATAAATAAATAAATAATTACAAAAAAAGAAAGCAATATTGGACAGAGAAGAGTTGACCCCTGTTCTCCTCCGAACACATGCGTCTCTGATCTGCCTAGAATTTGAAGAAAAAAAACGAGGTCCTGAACCCTAATCCTTAGACACATAACAAAGCACACTTTGCAGCTGCCATGCACAACTATCAGCTCAGAGGCCCGACAGAGTCCCAAGACAATGCCTCCTCTATCAGCCCCAGGACAAATATCTAGACAGCAATATTTTCTGCTTCAATGCTCGCACTGCACGCAACTCCTGTGTGTGTGTGTGTGTGTGTGCGCGTGTGTGTGTGTGTGTGTGTGTGTGTGTGTGTGTGTGTGTGTGAGAGAGAGAGAGAGAGAGAGAGAGAGAGAGAAAGTGAGAGAAATGAGAGATGAGAGTGTTTGCTGAGTGACTATTTTAATTTAGTACCTGATGTAAATCTAAATGAAGTGACATCAGGGCACGAGACGGACACGACCCAATCACCAGCCCCATCTTCCATATTGCATGCCCTCCGAGTGAGTAACCTTAGCAACACCACAGCCAGCACCGATTTCAGATCCACTATTTGGTGCTCTTTATAATATACCGGGCGGCGCACGCGGAGCAGCTGTCAAGTCCTGTCGCACGGAACCCGTTCCGTCAGATATAAATTGAGCATTTATGCGATTTCAGACGTTAATAGTTCACTCTTAAAGGACAATTTCTGTTCGACGTTTTTTTTTTTATCGCATGAACAAAAACTAATGCAAAAACAGCAAAAAAAAAAAAAAAACACTGATATAAAATCTGCATCATTTTATTTAAGAATAGAGTGGGTTGGGTTTAGATTTCAGTATAACCTTTGGTGTGACTGTAGAAGAGTTTAGATCAGGCCCAAAAAAATTCAGCCTGACCTGATCTGACACCCCAACTGTCATTATGAGCCCTAGCCTGAGCCTGATTTAAGTATGACATTTTTTTTTAGTAAGTAGAGTATTAAAAATAAAAATGCTTTTTAAAAACATTTTCAGGCTGTTTAAATGAGCAAAGTCTGTTCAGAATGATGTATTAACATTGCAACACTAAAGAAGTATAGACATATTATTTAATAAAACCGTTTATTAAAAGAACAGATCCTACTTTCTTTTGGCTACTTTTTTACATTACATTACATTACATTTGGCAGACGCTTTTGTCCAAAGCGACTTACAATAGTCAAGTACAATGTAAAATAAGTTTAAAGGTAAAACATCTTTGGATAGGGATAAAAGGAGGTCAAGGGGAATAATAGGATAGAGGAGTGAAGGAGGGGAAGAAGGAGATGAGGTTAGAATTAGTTAGTTTGTTAGAGGTGTTAAGAGAGTAAGTGCTCTTTGAAGAGCTCTGTCTTCAGGAGTTTCTTAAAGATAGCGAGAGATTCTCCTGATCTGGTAGTAGAAGGTAGTGTGTTAGAGGTGTTAGGAGAGTAAGTGCTCTTTGAAGAGCTCTGTCTTCAGGAGTTTCTTAAAGATAGCGAGAGATTCTCCTGATCTGGTAGTGGAAGGTAGTTTGTTCCACCATTGGGGAAGAACTCTGTATGAGAACAGTCTGGATTGCTTTGTGTGAATGTTTGGCAAAGCGAGGCGACGTTCATTGGAGGAGCGCAGCGGCCGGGAGGTAGCGTAAGCCTTCAGTGCAGGTAGGAAGGAGCCTGTTCTGTCATCACCTTGTAGGCGATTGTAAGAACTTTAATATATTTAATAATATACTTTAATATATTTAACAATGTTTAAGAATATAAAATTCCTTCTGAACAAACACATTTGTTTATTTTAAGCATATAGCCTAAGTGCTATCACTCCATAGCTTTGTGTCGGGCATCAGGTCGAGCAGAGAATGTAAACTCTGGTCTGTAGCATAATAATGTTGTTGTCACTCAAAATCTAAAGTTTTGCCGGTTTTGGCTTTCTGACATAATGTGACTCTATAAGCATGTTGTGCTTTATATTGTGTCTAAAGTTGATTATGAATGGACTAATAAAAACTGACTTGGGGAAAAAATACTTTTACACTGACTTCCTCTTGAAGTTAAGTTTTTTTTGCTGGTCCTATAAAGTTGTCATTTTGGAGAAATTACCAAACTTAGAGAAACATTCGAGAAAAGTTAGCCTAGAACGTTAAAAAAATAATATTATAGAATTATACTGAAATAGGGTAACCATAATAATCATTTGACCCACAATGACAGTAACATTTCTCACAAAACGTCCCCAGTCAGACAAAAATGAAAAACACTTTTAAAACTTTAAAACTTTTTAAACAACAATTGCCCATTGATTGCAAGGGCAGACTCGAGCTGCTTAATATATAGTACGGACCATTTACATTGTTTGTTTATAGTGGCGTGCGTTCATTCTGTCATAAAATATTTTAGAAAAAACAATTAATAAGCAGGTGTCCCAATACTTCTGTCCACATAGTGTAGTTCTGGATGGAGTTAATATATAAAAGCCCCTCTATGTATTAGTGTTTTAGAGATTCTTAAAAATCTTAATCTTAAAAATTAGAATATAATTCAAAAGTTACTTTATTTCAGTAACTCATATATTATATAGATGTATTACAGAGTGATACAGTGATCTATTTGAAGTGTTTATTTCTTTTATTGTTGATGATTATGGCTTATATTATGGTTGATATTACAGCCAATAAAAAAACAATAAAAACTGAATTTTAATATTATTTAAGACCAATTGGTACTTTTGGCAGTGTGGGCAGTTTGCCAAATCCTGCTGGAAAATGAAATCCGCATCTCCATAAAAGTTGTCAGCAGAGGGAAGCATGAAGTTTTGTGGAGAAAAAAAAAACTGCACTGATTTTGGACTTGATTTAAAACACAGTGGATCAACACCAGCAGATGACATGTCTCTACAAACTTCACACTAGACCTCATGCAGCTTGGACTGTGTGCCTCTACACTCTTCCAGGCCCACTTGTCTATGTCGTACTTTAGGAGTACCATTTGAGTCAACTGTCTTTCTCTCTTTATTTTAGTACTAGAAAATGAAAGATCATTGGTCATCACTGCTACAAATTAGCAGCGTATCAAAGTGGAAAATACTGGGGTATTCCAGTCCGCCGTATTTCTGTACACATCTACAGCTTTAAACGAATGATAACAGCTTCTACCCGCAGCATTGTTGTCCACAGAAAGTCGCTAGAGAGGGAGCAGTATCAGGAAGTAGGCCAGACCCTGGCTGTGTGTTAATGAGAGTGGGTGTGTGAGGGCTGAGGGCTGGGGTGGGGGTAAAAGCCCCTGTCGAGAGCCGGCCCTGCCCAGCTTCGGCCCCTGGCTCTGGGCTAACTAGCCATCCATCACTGGCATACAGGCCTTACAGTCAGGGTCTACGGGAGGGAGGAGGGCGGACCCACTGCCAGCAGGCCATCCAGGCGTTTCCACAACTATACTAACACACACAACGCAGCACTGCTGCAGGACCCGACCCGCCTGACTGACCTTTAGCGAGCCCACAACAGCGCACGCTTACAGCTCTGCATTTATTTACACTCGGGCCTACTGTTTAATCAAGTCCTCTTTTGTCATTAATAACAGCCGTGATCTGAGGTAAATAAGCTTGCTGAGAGTGGATTCAACAACGTGTCAGCGATGCCAGTGTTTAAACTAATTTTTCAGTCGCTGTTTTCTATCTCGGATGACGCGTTTGTGCACGGAAGCCTTTGATTTGTGTGTTTGTTTAATTATGCGCCGAACGTGTAATGCACTTGGCATTTATTTATTTATTTTTTATATCTATATTCAGCGTCTATTTTTATGTACTTACACAGACATCCCAAGTTGCAGAAGTTGATTTCAGGGAGGATACTGTTACTGAAGTGACTGTACACTGTGGGTCAGTTTTTTTTTTACAGACAGGAGTAAAGCCTAGTCTTAGACTATATTTTTCTGTCAATATCAGATATTCATTTAAAACGCTGTTTAGTCCAAGACTAGGCTTAATCCCTGTCCCGAAATCCACCCCTATATGTCCAAACGCTTGTGGACTCCCAAACCTAATAAACGCAATGAGAAAATGCCTTGTACAAAGTTGTCTCCATTGCTGACAGAGATGTGAACATATTTGCACAAATTTGCACGACTTGTCTGGTCCCTATATAAAGATATATTGACTTTGAGGCAAATAAACATTCATACACCTACTCGAACCATATCTAATGCCAAGCATATGCTAAAAAAAAAAAGTATGAGTATGAAACCCCCATGCCTTAAACTGTGGAGCAGTGGAACTGGGTTCTCTGGAATAATTATAAATGGTTGTGCCCCATTTATCACTTCTGGGATGAGTCATGGAGTCTGGGATGAGTCCTGGAGTGAGGAGGGGTGGTGATCATCTAACATCCTGAACTCATTACAGACATCCCAAGTTGCAAAAGTTGATTTCAGGGAGGTTACCCTACCACCCCCACCCCACCCCCGCCTAAAAAAAAAAATGCACACACACCAAAGGATAACGAAACTTTACTTTTATTTTAATTAATTTTAGTTTTGTTTTTTTATTAAATTTAGAGTATTCAGAGGTGAAATTAGTTTTATCTTTTTTCTTTTTGGAAGGCCCTGCCTCTGCTTTCCTTTTTTTTGGGGGGGGGGGGGGGGAATTGACAGTTACAATATCACAAAAAATTGCACAACTTCGAAAACAATTCATATCATATCACAATAATTATTAATATTGCCTCCGCCATGATCTGCTTTCTCTCACTCACTGAACAAATCCCGCCCGGGAGGGGGGAAAAACAGTGCCCGCCCACACTAAAAACTGATTGGCTGTCTCACAGACTCTTTGCAGAGAACAGGCCATCTCCTTCCCACACGCGATTAGAGAAAAAAAGTCTCCTGTGTGCACGTTTGGGGCACTCGTTCTGAATTCCGGGAGATTATATGTGACTCGCGGGCATCAGGGAGCCACTACCGAAATGCAGGAGACTCCCGCAGCTTCAGGGAGACTTGGTTTGTCTGTCATTAACACTTATGTTGCTTAATGGAATCAAATCCTATACGAAGCCTTTTCTGGACAGAAGAGACGTTTGGTCCATTAAAAAAACAGCATAAGCTCCTTTTATTTGCCCATATAGTGTATGCATATAATTACATTCCTTCTAATAATTCTATGTTTACTGAAAGGTTCCTTAGAGAAGAAGATAATCTCTAAAGCACAGTGTTCTGTTCTCACACATTTCATACAAAGTGTATGTTTGAGTGTTGTGGTGTACCTGTACCTGAGTGTGTGTGTATCAGAGATAGAGATAGAGAGAGAGTGAGAAAAAGAGAAAGAAAGAAAAGAAAGCATCAGAAGCACTGTGGCATGGGCATAGGGATGGAGAAGATTTTCTACCATATGGCAGGGGCTATGAGTCTCCACTCAGCGTTCTCTCTCTGCTGCAGTCCAAAACCACTGGAGCACGGCTGCTCATCATTGCCCCCACCCTCGCACACACTCGCTTACACGCACACACACGCACACACACTGCTAATTGCATGTTGTGATTGTCAATCAAAAGCATTCCCTCTTTTTCTCTTTGTCCCACTCTTTTGTTCATCTTTTCTCTCTTCAAAAATTCGTAATTTCGGATCACATTGCAAAAGTTGGCCAAGCGGCTTTTCCACACTGCGGACGGTTATGGTGCAATTCTAACAGTAGCCAGCTGCATTCCAGCATGATTTCCAACATCATTTTTCATTTTAAAGACTTTATGTAAGGCTGTAATGTTTAATAACTTGGACATGTACTGTAAACCAACAGAGTTCTGTGAATAAACCTGCAGAATCATGTAAACTTGAACTGCCATATTTTATTTAAGCAATTCTGCAATTCTGCAACTTCAATGTGAAAACTTTACATTTAAAACTAAAACTACAGCTAATGTGCGAACTTGCCATTTGGGGTCTATGGGATATGTGTGTGGGCCTACTGCATTGAATGTGGATGTGGTGTGAGTTGGGTCACTCTTCTGTTTGCGTGGACAATTCTATCCAGACACCACCAATCATGATCATTACCACCCAATGCACGGTCCACTGTGGGTAGTAATGCTTTCTCCTACATATTTTCAGAAGAAACGTGAGACTGTGGATTGAGTAATGCTTAATATTCATAGTTGGAGGAGGTTTAAGAGTTTAGAAATCAATGTTTGGTGGAATAATCCTGGTTTTTAATCACAGTTTTCATGCATATTAGCATGTTCTCCTCCACCAGTCTTACACACTGCTTTTGGATAACTTTATGCCACTCCTGGTGCAAAAATTCAAGCAGTTCAGATTGGTTTGATGGCTTGTGATCATCCGTCTTCCTCTTGAATTGAGTTTTCAATTTGGTAAAATCAAAGAAACTTATCATTTTTAGGTGGTCTCTTTTTTCCAGAGCTGTAGACCATAATATTTTCAACTGTTTTTACTTAGTGAGGAGAATGTAAATGAAATAAAATGTCATATGACTGTTTATAAAATAGTTCAATTCACAATATAACCAGTGTTTTCCTTCAATGTCTAAATATTCTAAAAAAACACAGAGTAATTTTGAGTAATGCTTAATAACTTAATGGGATAATCCATCCATCTTGCACCAATTACCAGGCTTTGCTCTTGCCATGAGCATGCTATCTATCCACACTATCACAAGATAATACCACACAACTTGTGGTAGTAGGTATAGGTATTTCCAAGCCATCCCCTGAGGTAACACTTCACAGTCATCTGTACATATCACTGTCCCATGACTTTGGCATGCCAGCATATATGCTTAATCCACCCCCACAGCATTTAAAGACGGGTTCATGACTATCTGTAAACATTGCTCATATCTAAACTAAGGAGAAATCAATTTGGACACCTGAAGCACCACTTGAAATGTGCACATTCAGACCCAGAGAACACAGAGAACGCAGATCCCAATCTCTAAAGGTCAGAGTGTAACACTGCCTCGCTCAGCTAAAGAGCTCCACAAACGTACACTTTAATTACTGCCTATAGGACATGGATTAACTGACTAAATGGAAAGAAAATGTAGGGAATTAATTCATTCCCACTCTTTTAATTGATCTTATCTTAATGATATACTCTAATTTTTCTATTTCTTAACCAAAGCTGAGCTGTTAGGACAAGAACATCCAGAATTTAGAGATGACACTGAAATTCAGGTGTTAGCCTGAACAAGTTTGCATATTATATTATTGTCTTTAAATGGTTAATTTACCTACAAGTACGGTAGTTAATAGAAAATGAAAGCACAGCGTGAGTTAAGCCAGGAAACTCTAATTCTACATCACCTTACCTTGATCACCAGCTTCCACCTGTCCTTAAAAGACCTCCGCTCTCTGAATTTTTGTTTTCTATCAGCATTTTGTTCCTATTCTCAACATTGTGATGCTAAATATAGAGACGCTCATATTCGCTGTTTGCATGTACATTTGCACATATGCAAAGGCCTGTCAGGATTATAACTTTATTGAATCCACATTTTGTTATGTATAGGTATATGTTTGAGTAAAACAAACTTTGTTGTTTTATTCTATAAACTACAGACACCATTCCTCCCAAAATCCAAATAAAAATATTCATCATTTACAGCATTTATTTGCAGAAAATGAGAAACGACTAAAATAACAAAAAAGATGCAGAGCTTTCATACCTCAAATAATGCAAATGAAACAAGTTCATATTCATAAAGATTTAAGAGTTCAGAAAACAATATTTGGTGGAATAACCCTGTTTTTTTATCACAGTTTTTATGCATCTTGACATGTTCTCCTCCACCAGTCTTACACACTGCTTTTGGATAACTTTGTCACTCCTGGTGCAAGTATTCAAGCAGTTCAGCTTGGTTTGATGGCTTGTGATCATCCATCTTCCTCTTGATTATATTCCAGAGGTTTGTTAAAATTGATAAAATTGAAGAAACTCATAATTTTTAAGTGGTCTCTTATTTTTTCCAGAGCTGCAGATACAGCTTCAAAATTTTTTGCAGACCTTAATTTATCCAACTGATTTTGACCAATGTTTTCCTCCAATGTTTGAATATTGTAAATAATGCAAAAAAGTTTTAATCAAACCAGAATGTTTTATATTTGAGATTCTTCAAAGTAGCACCTCTCGCTTAGAGGACAGATTTGCACATCTTGGCTGGATTTTCTCAGTCAGCTTCATGAGGTATTGTCACCTGGAACTCAGTTAAGTTTGGTTTTCAGTTAACAGCTGTGCTGAACTTGTCGAGAGTTAATCACTTAAATTCCTTGTCTCTTAATGTGTTTGAGAACATCGGTTGTAAAGTTGTGAAGAGGTAAAGTTGGTATACAGTGAATAGCTCTACTTAAATAATGTTTTCATCCATATTATGGCAAAGAACTACTTAACTAAAGTAAAGAAAAAATGTAATTACTTTAAGAATGAAAGTCAATGAAAATCATTTAAAAAAATGTATGATGAAACTGGCTCTCATCAGGACCGCCCAGGAAAGGAAGACCAAGAGTAATGAGTAGTGAGTACTGTCAAAGAGTAGTGTGACACAGTCAAAGATTAGTAATTTGATGTGAGCGACGCTGTCGGAGCGTCCGACGGAAAGACTAGAATGTTCTCTGGACCAGAGAAACAGAAGAATAATCTAATAATCATTTAATAATCTACTTCATCCATGAAATATTCTGTTTACAGGCACTGAAACCTAAGTAGTTACATCTTTACCATACCTTAAGTTCTCTCTGGAGTACAAAAAACATGTAATGTCCACTTGGGTCACCCAGGAACGAGCCCACAGTCGCTTTTCCCCCTTTTTTTAGTTTCTTCTGCACAAAAGCACTACCATCACGCAAAGCGCTTCTGTAGCCGTGATTATCAGATTATTTGCTTCTCCCCCGCGATGACCTACGAACTCATGCAAGGACGCGGACGACGATTGGTCGGTGACTAATGTGTAGTGTTGCCAGTCCCCCGAGAATGACTCAAAACGAAGATAACTGCTTAATCTGACATAGTGAACATTGCGAGGGACAAAAATGTCGTGTAGTCTGTGCCTGGCATTAGAGTTACCTCCGTTACCCAGGATAAGTTCATTAAAGTCACCACAGCCTCATAAATACAAGTGAACAGCACTCCAGATAATGTGGTGCTGTTAAACACAGAGTATATGGGCACGACTACTGGGGATCTACAGTGTGTGACTGTGTATAATCCTGCTTTTTTAACTGTATTCTTGTGAGATACAGGTTTTGAAGGGCATGGAGTGGAGTCTAACACAAGCTCGAGGCTAAACAGAAAATGAAACTTTTTTTTCCGAAGAGATACCAGTCTTAATAAATGAAGTTATTTCCCACCTGAACATTCCAACAGGGGTGTAATTGTACTCCAGCTTGTTTGGGAAGCAATCTGTGAGCGCACGCTGCAGCTGCATCACGGCATATTGTGCAAAGTGTTTTCTCACATATGTACATCTGCTCTCAGACTCTAAACAGTGTTATTCTGTGGGTAAATATTCCTTCAGCACATTTTTGAAGCTCATGTTTGAAGCTCATGCTTGCTAGCTTGCTTTATTTGGAGACCTTTACTCCTTTTTCAACCCTGTTTTTTTAAAGGGTGAAGGCAAATTCACATACTTTCAGTTGAATCTAATATTCTAATTTTTTTGTAGTCTCTTCATACACGCATATGCATGAGGGGGATTTTTTTTATTATTCCATGATTGAGGGGAAAAAAAAACTATATTTTGCAGAGGAAGAAAATAACTAATTACATTTACTCACATTACTGTAATTGAGTAGATTTTATAAGTAATTTGTCATTTTTAAAGTAGTTTTTAAAATAGGTAATTTTACTTTTACTCAAGTTCATTTTGACACAAGTAATTTACTTCACTACTTTGGAAAACTCACCATTACTGAGTAAAAAATGAAATGCTGGAGAAAAAAAAAAGATTGAACAAAAAGAAAATTGATTTTTTTTCTCCATGGCAGCGCAGCTGAACTTTTCCCAGCAGTTTTTATTACGGTTAGCGGGAGAGACGCTGTGCAAATCAGCTGTGCAGGCTGGGGTCTTTGTGCGCGGCTTGGGGGAACCGGTGTTCTGAAGAGTTATGTTACCCATCAATATGTGCTTCTTTACAGCACTGTGCATTTTTATGATTTTAAGTTTTTAATGATAATTCCTTAAGTTTTTATTGGGAATATTAAACAATCTGCGTGAACGTTAAAAAAAAACATGTAAATAGCAGTTAAGGCAGTTACTTGAGTCGAATTTTAGCAAAGTAAAGGTAATTCTACTTAATTACATTTTTTCAGCACTTTTTCCACCTCTGTTTTTTGTCATGGATCTGAGGCGTGTAAAAGGGGAATTCTGAGTACAGACACACTGGCAGAAATGTCTTATCTGTTAAATGCACTTCCTGTTTGCAATACCTGAATTAGTTTGTTGAATATTGTTAGACCCTTTTTTTCTTACCAAAAACATGGTCTATATTTTAGCTTAATTATATGTTAACCTGCTCTGTAACTGAAAAAAAAACACTACTGAGAGAGAATTTAGCATTTATTTAGCTTTTACTTGGAAGCTGAACATTGTTAATACTTACATGTAGCAGCAACAGAGTCTTTCAAACAGAAGCCACTGCCCCAATGAGCCCTTATATAGGGGAGTTTCCCGCCTTTGGAGTGGGAGATACCACTCTTGAAGCTAGAGCAGGGGGGTATTATAGTGGTAATTTGTTTGTTTTTGCAAAGATTTTGTTAGCTAAGTCTTTTGTTTATGCTTCAGTATGTATATTGTGCGTCTAGAGTGTTTCTATATTATTTGGGGAAGAGTCTACAAGTTGATTATGATTGGATATTGAGTTAATCGGTCTTGTTTAGTTGGACTGACCTAGAGGAGGGGCTAATGCTTAAAAAAGAAGCTCCTAAAGCCAGGGCAGTTTTATGGTTTGTAGAAAAGTACAAAAAAAATGTAATTAAGTAAAAGTACCTGTACTTTGCTAAAATTCTACTCAAGTAAAAGTACCCATCTAAAAATCTACTCAAGTAAAAGTAAAAAAGTACTCAATTTAAAATGTACTTTGAGTAAATCAAATCATAAATAAATAGTTTTTAATGAACTATTATTACACATAATAATTTGGACCTTTCAGGCAGTATTTGTTCAGACCACCCCATAAAACATTTTCAAAAACAAGTGGCATAGGTTTCTATGATCTGTTTTTATTTCTTTACTGTTAAAAGGTTATGGTCATATAGGTGACTATAAACCGTATTCTTATAGTTTTACTGTTCATTATTATTTTTATTATTTTATTATTATTGACTTCTTATTTCACGCTCGAGCATACGTGCGCTGGAGCATCCGCACCATTTTTTTTTTTTAAATTCAGACAATTGTTTTTTCCCAGCATTTTATTTTTACTCAGTAATGGGGAGTTTTCCAATGTAGTGAAGTAAATTACTTGTAAAAATGTACTTGAGTAAAAGTAAAATTACTGATTTTAAAAACTACTTTAAAAATGACAAATTACTCATAAAATCTACTAAATTACAGTAATGTGAGTAAATGTAATTCATTACTTTCCACCTCTGATGGTTTTCAGCCTAGAGGCTGATAGAAGCAGGAGGCACTGATGTTTAGCTTGTTTTTCTAGCAGGCCTGTAAAGGCAACTTTTTTTTCCTTTGTATATTTTAACGTTTTGTTTGTGTTGTCTTTTCTTGTTTGCTTTTATGCACTGTGAATATTTGCATCTCTAAAATGAAAAAAAAAAATAATAAATCAGAAAAAAAAGTTAAATAAATGCCTTACTGAACGCTGCTTCTTGAAAACCTGTCTGAGTGAATTTCCTCTCATTGCTGCCCTCTGTCAATATGCATCAAATACTTCATACTTTCTACACTATGTTTTTTATATATGTACAGTACAAGTCAAACATTTTAGAGCACCCCAATTTCTAAGGTACTGTACTTAGCACACACTACAAATAGCAGTCGTCCAATGGAAAACAAGTATCTCTAAATTTATGACTTTGCAGCAGAACTGCAAAAAGGCTCTAAACTGTACAAGAAAACTAATGTAAAATTAGAGGTTTTCCACATAATTGTAGAGCATTTCTATTGGTCTATTCATCCAGTTATTTACATACAGGATACAGAGCAGCTATAAAGCTTGACTGATGGTAAAAAAAACTAAATACAGACAAAAACATAAACAGAGATATGTGGCTTTCATTGAACAGCAGCAAAATGCAGTATAGAGTATACTGAACAAACACTAGCAGAATGTTATAACATTTTCTACACTATCAAAAGTCTCAAAATGAAGCTCAGCTCACTCATCCAAAGTTTAGGTCTTTCCTTTAGAGAAATTTGCTTTTTACTGTTAAAATGGTCTGTCTTTCTATGTCTACATATGTCTTTGTTATATATTATGGTACCTATCCAGATATTCAATGTTGTAAAGAAAAGAATACAATAATAGAGTTTATCCAAAAATTCTTTTATACACTAGATTTATTTTACTTTCATTGGTACAAAACTTTTTTTTTTTTTCCAAAGCTCTGCAAATGTACTGCTTACCTTTGTTCTCTTTGACTTGTATGCCATTTAAATCGATTTCATTGACTTCAATGAAACTATTTTAATATGAAATCAAATTGTAAAAGATTTGGAGGTGTTCTAAAACTTTGAACTGAGAGTAAATGGGAAAGCTTACCCTGTTTAAAAGATATAGGGACCTATCTTACACTCTGTGCACGGCACATCGTGGGGCTCATTGCTATCTTTCCCCCAGCCAACATCTATTTTCACGCCTTGCACCTGCATTGTTTAAACAGTGCTGGAGCTTGCAAAAATATCTACGCTAATGGGTGTGGTGGTCTGGAAGTGAGGTGCGTTCAGGTAAATTTCTGGCAAATTGCTATCCTGGCAATGGAAAACACAGGTGCACCACTGACCGAGAAAACCCTAGCCAACAATCAGAGATTAGTTCATTGCACGTTCATTGCTATCTTGGCAACACAGGCCTGCTATGTGTTCTCATTATGTGTACACATACATTGACACGCAGCAGTGAACAAACCCAACTTTTACATCAACAATAAACAGATATAAAAAATGAACATTGCTGTTCTTATAAATGATCTTCAGAGTGTGACACGTAAAAACTCTGTGCTGTTTAAATAACAATCTGCCAAAGTCAGAGCACACCTGCTTCTTAAAATGAATAGCCAGTGATGCCCAAAACACACCCACGATTATTAAAATACTTAGTACATGCCTTCTTGGGCATTTTGAGACGTGCAAGGCATACTTTTCCCATCGTTCTGACAGCAAAGACACACTGGTACACCCTAAATCAATCTGCTTGGTTGCTGGCTCACCTACAGATCATTCAAATAGGGCCTAGTCTATTTTATTTTTTATTTATTTATTTTGTTGTTGTGTAATTAGACTAAAACCTTAGCATGGAACCAAATTAACTTGCTTCAAATGTAGATAATTAAAAAAACAACAACAAAAAAAACATCAGCGACAACCATATACACTAAGCCAGCTTGTTAGAATAACATTTTAAAGTCAAATGTTTCAGCGCAAATCTGAAGTGCTAAACTGTAAATCTTGTTCAAGCTTGCTAGAGAGAAAAAAAACACATCTGTGAGAGGAGCATACATAGGTCAACTGCGCTTAAACATATCGTCAGTAATAAATATTAATGCATTTGCAGTTCAGTGTCCATAAATAGCTTAGCTAAAGGGACTAGCCCTGATTAAGCTCAGTTAAGTATTTATCACTACGTATAAATCCGAACAATAAGCTGTGTATATCTGGTTAGTTAACCCATGTGATATACATGCATGAAGGAATGAAAGAGAAGATAACAGGTTAGAGGATGAGCTATAGGAGAGCATCCCGGGGCATGTTCCTGTTGCCTGCAGCCTCTGCATGCGTGCGTGTGTGTGTGTGGGAGCCATGTGTATATAGGCGGGCTGTTCCGGGGTCAGTAGAAGCAGCTTGCCTGGAAGCTTTTCTGTGTGGGATTGACTGCGCTGTGCATGCGGACGGGTCTGATTGGGGGTCAGCAGTTGCAGCGGCGGGTGAAGCGCATGGCAGGGATCAGCCAGACGGCTGTCCTCTCTGACACGCAGAGCAGAGCCGGTAATGCACACTGGCAGCCTCTGTCAGATCAGCCTACACACCTCGCACAAATTAGGAGCTATTTATCTAAAGCACTCCGCACTCAATGGAAATGATTACCAAGACGGTCAAAACCCATTTAGCCCTGCTGAATGGCACGTCTTCATTAAGGCAGAAAAAAATGAAATGACATATTCTATTTCGAGGGCCGCATCAAAACACGGAACAACGCAAGCGAGAGTCACGCGCGCATTCAGTCGTTTGAGTTATTTGTATTGTGTACAGTGTGATTCTTCCACGCATACATTAAGTAAACAAACGCTTTTCACCATAAATAAGAGGACAACAGTAGAACAAGCAGAAGTGAACGATTCCCTCACTTCTACTTCTACTACTGTTGTGTTCAAGATCACAAGAGTCATTCCTAGTCAAGACCAAGACTAGGACACATTAAGTTTGAGTCAACACCAAGATTTTTTTAGTATTTGAAGTCTGCAGGGACCTTGCAGGGTCCCTATTTGCAAGTCTTTACTAGATTATTTCCAGAGGTGGAAAAAGTACTGAAAAATTTTAATTAAGTAAAAGTACCTTTACTTTGCTAAAATTCTACTCAAGTAAAAGTAAAAGTACCCATCTAAAAATCTACTCAAGTAAAAGTAAAAAGTACTCAATTGTACTTTGAGTAAAAGTTACATAGTTACTTTTAATTATTTGATGTAAAAAAGTAAAAACAAATCAGAAATTCAATTGTTTTTTAATGAACTATTATTCCACATAATAATTTGGACCTTTCAGGCAGTATTTGTTCAGAACACCCCATAAAACAAGTGGCATAGGTTTCTATGATCCATTTTTTTCTTTACTATTAAAAAGTTATAGTAATATAGGTGACTATAAACTATAATTTTATAGTTTTACAGTTCATTATTATTTTTTAACATTTAAGCAGATTGTTTAATGATAAAAGTACTTAGACCACATGCTTTCTCAGGTTTGATGTGGAAGTTTTGAAAGCTGACAGCTCTGTCCGGCGGGGCACATTTTGCATTGCATGGGGACGTTATTGTCTCGTTATTCCACGCGTAAGCATATGGTGCCATTTTTTTCTTTAATTCAGACAATTGTTTTTTTTTTTCCAGCATGTAATTTTTTACTCAGTAATGGGGAGTTTTTCAATGTAGCAAAGTAAATTACTTGTGTCAAAATGTACTTGAGTAAAAGTAAAATTACCTATTTTAAAAACTACTTTAAAAATTACAAATTACTCATAAAATCTACTCAATTACAGTAACTTGAGTAAATGTAATTTATTACTTTCCATCTCTGATTATTTCCCATCATGAGATTATTTCCCATCATGCTTTTGGTGGAGTTCCGCGAACGCTCCTGCGCCTGCCTTGCGGCTTCCTATAGCTCTCCAATTGGTTGTTGGCATTGTTCATGTCACTATTTGCGTGAGCCAAGTCTCAGGACTTAGAATAATATTAAACCTGGTTGATTTTATCTGAATGCACGACGTGAAAAATACTGACTTAAATTTTCAATCCTAATCACTTTACACTGAACGATCGAGATGATGCGACTGCAACTCCACTTTAGCAAGACTTTTTTTAATGATTTTATCCCTACGCTGGAGATTTGTCTGCAACAGTGAAATCGCTTAAAAATCATTTGGTGTAAGGTCAACATAAGGCTGGGATAAATGTGATTTTTTTTGTTTATCATTTTATTACATTCAATCCTATATCTGTATCTGTGGAAACCATTACATTAAATACTATATAGCCAAAAATAAACCAAGTCTCAATACCAAGAACAGACTAAAGTACTACAAAACTACTTTCTAGTCATATGCAGTCACATGGTGTTTGTCCACTACATGGCACCAACAATTCTTGACACAATTACATGGAATTATGCTTTTCTATTACAAAAATGTGGTATTTGGTACCAACAACTAGGTGTTATTTTTCAGTACCTGTTTGATTGTGGTCACAAGTAAGCAGACTAGGCACTAAAATGTGACATGTAGACTAATTGGCCAGAGAGAATTATGACTCCATACAACCACAGCCCAGCCATTTTCTAAAAATCTGCAACATACAGTAGCAAAAACATGGGGTCCTATGTTGAGGAAACCCATGCAGACACAGGGAAAACATATACACTTATATATATATACTTATATATATAACCCATATATTTAACCCAAGACCCCAGTGCTAACCTTTAAGCCACTGTATTGCCCGTTGAACATAGCCTGGTAGCTGCACCATTGTAATAGCAATGCACCCAAGTCAGAGAGTGTCTGGCTCTTAAAGGGAATGGAAGTAAAAAAAGCTAGTGTGATCTGTGACTTCATTAACTCTATTCGGAGCTGTAGTCAAGGAAAATTAATCAGGTATCAAACCGCAAATACAGTCACGTAGACTAACATGCAGTGGAGAAGAACCAATAGCTAGAATCCAACTTCACAGTAAGAAAAAAAAAAAGAAAAGCATTGTTATTGAGCAAACTTCAAGGTTTCCTTGAAAGGATTCTTTGATTATTATTATTAATTCTTCATTCAAATGAGATCAAAACGGGATGGTTAAAACCATTTCAAACAATATTGGATCTTGAAAAAAAAAGAAAAAAAGCGAGAGAATCGTAATGAAACGACCAGATAAAGCAACAAACAAACGAACAGATTTTTTTTTTTTTAAAGAAGTAAATAAAGAGTACAAGAGTACAAACACAAGGAAGGCTCAATGATCGTAAGAGAGCTTCCTATTCCTATTTTCCTTTTCCTTTTCCTCTGCCTTTTTCCTTCTCTTCGTGTCTTTTAACTCAACAGGGCAGATTCAATTAAAGAGTTCTCAGGCAGAAGCTGTTTCTCTCTCGCTCGGCTCTTCTGCTCTTCTGTTGGGTTTAAGGTGGGGGGGAGGGAGGGGCTAATTAGCTGAGAGGGATGAATAATCATCTTATTTCAATTGCCCAAGCCGGTGTGTGTGTGTGTGTGTTATAAGAGGCCTCCGTTTGCACTTAATCCCAGGAAGCCCGACGCTTTTGTTTTTCCTTCGCTGCACCTTCGCGGCCCATAGATCACGTACGCACACACACACACACATATACATACACACACCACACACACTGTAATGAAGCATGGAAAGCAGAGCTAGCCACCTGCTCTCGTCATTTCAGAGCTCCGCTGACCCAAACACAACTAACCCTCCGGGTTTCTCTAAACGTATGAATATTAAAAGCGAGAATTATAACTGTACACGGAATGTTTGGATCTCAAGCGCAAATAAGGCTCAGATTGAATCCTGAAGGTCTTGCCGTAGCTACTTATCCAAAGTGCTGGGACACGGAGTGGCAAAGCAATCTGCGCCGGGCTTTCTTCAATGAAGCATTAAATCAATCTGCATTTTCAAGAGACAAAAAAAATAAATAAAAAAATAGCGTCAGAACGCACGCGCTTTGCTCGGTTTGATACCTGTGCATAAACAAGAGAGACTTTTTTAAGAACGCGTTTCCGAGGAATGTGCCGCCCTGCATTGAAAGCTCAACTGCAGAGGCTAAGACAACTCAACCTCTCTCTCCGCACACTTTACTCCCTCTTTGTGCGGCCCACATTTATCGGCGCTCACCGAGATCCAAGGTAAAATTATACTCTCCTCCGATGAAAAGAATCCGGTATTCAAAACAGCCTCTGCATTCATTTAATGAGCGGGAAATAATTGAAGACAAATAATGCATTTTTTTTTTTAAATCTTCATCTCGAGAGAGAGAGAGAGAGAGAAGACAGAAGAGGAAAGGGAGCGAGAGAGAGAAAGAAAAAGAGAGTGAGAGAGAGAGAGAGAGAGTGAGAGGGAAAAGAAAGAGAGAGAGAGAGAGAGAGAGAGAGAGAGAGAGAGAGAGAGAGAGAGAAGAAAATCAATGCCGCAGACTCGTCTTTCTTACATTCAGTTCGAGGGTTTGTGGCGAGCAAAGAGAGAGCACATTGAAGCCGAGGACATCTCAGGTCAATAAGAAATCAATAGTGGTGGGTGAATCTACACAGAGGAGATGAAAGGCTGTGGAGAGGGCCTTGGCCTGGGCCATTGTTTGCCGGCTCTCGCTGCAGAGGAAAAGGGATGCTCAGGTTATTCTGTAACACTTCATGGCAAACTGTACATCACTTAACCCCTTCATGCATGAATTATTAACGCAAATCCCGAATATATTTTTGGACCATGCCCGTCCCACTTTAGACCGTGATGCTAAATCAACCGCGTTGAGACGAAGACGACTATAGTGTAATGCAGTGGCGTGCAGTGAATATAGTGGGTACCCCTTGTGCAACAACCCCCCCACCACACCGACCCCCCCTCGCCAAGCGACACGTTGATAAAAATCACAATAACTACATATTCTCTGTCTTAACTGAGTTATAAACAGCCCACAAACAGCCCACAAATACAACAGCTACAATCTCACCGACAAAGGTTGCTAGGAACCTGGGTGTTATGGCTCAGTTGCTCGATCCTGCCGCTTTGCGCTCTATAACATCCGAAAAATTAGACCGTTCCTGACGCAACAGGCCACCCAACTCCTGGTACAAGCGGTCGTCATCTCATGCCTCGACTACTGCAATGCCCTGCTAACTGGCCTCCCGGCCTGTGTAGTAAAACCACTCCAAATGATCCAGAATGCAGCAGCACGTCTGGTCTTCAACCAACCTAAACGGGCACATGTCACCCCACTGCTCATTGAGCTCCACTGGCTACCAGTTGATGCTCGCATCAAATTCAAAGCTCTTACAATCGCCTACAAGGTGATGACAGAACAGAACAGCTCCTTCCTACCTGCACTCACTCCTGAAGGCTTTCGCTACCTCCCGGCCGCTGCGCTCCTCCAATAAACGTTGCCTCGCTTTACCAAACAAACATTCACACAAAGCAATCCAGACTGTTCTCATACAGAGTTCCCCAATGGTGGAACAAACTACCTTCTACTACCAGATCAGGAGAATCTCTCGCTATCTTTAAGAAACTCCTGAAGACAGAGCTCTTCAAGGAGCACTTACTCTCCTAACACCTCTAACACACTACCTTCTACTACCAGATCAGGAGAATCTCTCACTATCTTTAATAAACTCCTGAAGACAGAGCTCTTCAAAGAGCACTTACTCTCCTAACACCTCTAACACACTAACTACTTCTAACCCCATTTCCTTCTTCCCCTCCTTCACTCCTCTATCCCATTATTTCCCTTCAACCTCCTTTAATCCCTATCCAAAGATGTTTTACCTTTAACTTTTTTTACTTCTGTACTTGACTATTGTAAGTCGCTTTGGACAAAAGTGTCTGCCAAATTTAATGTAACGTAATGTAATCTACAAAAGTATACAATAGACCCAAAAATCAGTGATTAATTTGACTACAAGTACAGCCTATTACCAAAGATCACTAATTTGTATGACGACAGTACGCCAGGGCAACCAAACCATTAAGTACACAAAAAACTCAGCAGTCAGGCAGCCTATTATTGTGAATTAGTTTTACATTGAAGGACAGCCTTTAAAAGGGCTTTTTAATATGATGTGACACAATATCTGTCTTATTCGCAGTAGCAGTTCCGTGATAGTTAGCTAACTACTGTATTAATCCAGCAATGCGCACTGTTTTACGACTAATCGACGAGTAGCTCCTTCAGCTCAGCGCTGAGAAGGGGTTACACAGCCATGGCCCCGCCCCCGGAGTGAAAATCATGAATCTGATTGGTTAGATTGTCCTATGACTTTGCTAACAGACTCGTTACTACACCCTTCACAAAATCAGTAGAAGGGTCCACGAGCAGACACAAGGGGGCAGAAACCATTTTAAAAAGCTTTGATTGGTTAGAACAGCTGTCAGTCAGATAAGAGTGTATTCACTAGTGTGAACTCTGTGTTCTGGACTTAAAGTCTCATGTCTAGACTAAAAACTTTAGCTTTTTGTTTAGTTTAGCTTTTTGTTTTAGGAATTAATGGGGTTTTTTTCTCTTTAGATAAGGCTGCAGAGGTTTCAGGGGTTCATGGACATAGGGAATTGTGGGTAAACTGAGATGCTGGTGCAGTTGTTTTTTCCCACTGCAGGTGGTCACATGTTTTGTGGATGGATGGTCGGTGTCGGTGGATTCCAGTGTATCAAGGTGCCTTCATGTCTATGTTACCTTCTGGCTCTCTCCTTTTAGTTAGGCTATGTTATGTAGATCTGTGGGAGTCTTTACAGTAGATAATCTCACTCTAAATTGTTTATATTCTTTGTTTTACATAAATCCAGTCAATTTTTTGTTTTATTCAATAGTCTTTCATCCAATAATGCAGTCTTAGATGTAGACTTGGAGGATTGAGACCAGGCATGTAAAGAACACCTATTACTGGTGACTTTTCTGTTGTTACTGTGTTTCATTTTATGTTGTTGGATACAGTAAATGTTTGATAAAGACACTTATAGGAGCTTTTAGGAAACTGTCAAGTCATCATATAGAACGGTAAGGGTTATAACCATGTAATTGTTATGAATGATCAAGGCAAGAGGCTTTTATTGTCATACCATTGAAGTACACGTACAAAGTGCAATAAAATCACGTTCCTCTGTAACCATGATGCAACATGGAATAATATAGTACAATACAGACAACATAAAGATGCAAACATGCAACAAATTGTCCAAATTGTGCAAACTGTGCTAATTGTACTTGGAAAAAAAGCTAAAACGATACCAATATTTACCACAAATAAGCATCTTACAGTCCAACTTACAAGAAAACACCATGAAACTGATATGTGTCTCTGATAAATGCCTCCATTATATTACATTTTAGCTGAAATCTACTTACATCATACACTGTGCATCATATTATTTTAAAGATGTCATCCCGGCTTCCCATATTAGAGCAAAATCACATTCGTAGAAACCACCCAATCATGTGCTCAGGGAATCCCCGAACCCTGGGTGTTCTCAGCCTCTTTATCAGCTATTCATAATGGGCTGCTATCGATCGGGCCCTTTCCTATCTGCTGTAATTGCTTTGCTGATTGGTTTAATTTCACAGTCAGTCTGAAACTAACTTGAAGAGAATGTATTTATTATCTTTTTCAATCTGCACGAAAATAACCCCGCGACTAAAGAACCGAATCCGAGAGAACCGTTCAGCGTTCTGTCAAAGTGCCGGAGCTGAAGCAGAAAAGCGTACGGTGGGTCTTCACTCACTCCAGCTCCAGCATTCCTTTTTCGAGAAGAAATTGAAAGAAGAAAAAAGGAAATTGACCAATTAAGCAAATAAGGATATCAATTAGAGGCTGTAATTGAGATTTTTGATGTATTAAAAGCATGTCCCAGGGTGTGCGTATAATGAGTTTGAGCACGAGGTATGGGGGTTTAGAGACTCAGGCGGACCCCCAAGTGAGGCTCTATACGGAACACAGAGGAGCGTCACTCACTTTCAACAGACCTGCTATTTGATGAGCTCGAATGGCAGTGCAGAGACTTACCACACACTGACTGCTGCTGTTGATGAGATATATTTTTACTGAACCCCACAAGCTGTATCATATATACACAGCTACTATATGATAAATGATGTGGAGAAGGTAACTTTTAAAGTGATGCCTTTTTTATTTTTAAAAAAATATTCTCTGACAAAAAAATTGTGTATAAGTTTGCATAAGTGATTAACCCTGTGTGCACTGTGGGGATTAAACCCAAGAATAAAATACCTAATACTGTCCATTCCTCAGTTGACAATGAAATAAATGGCAGTGTGGCAGTGTCATAATGAATGGGTATTACGTTTCTCAGTGGGAAAAGGTTTTTTTTTTTTAAGATGTATTTTTTAAGATATATTGTGTTTGTTTTAGTATTTGGTGAATCCATTTCAATCGGATCAATATAATTTGTTTATGACCCCCCCCCCCAAAAAATAAAAAATAAAAAAAATAAATAAGCACAATAAACACTATTAAAAAAGCTAATTAATATGTAAAAACACATTCCACCAATTTTATTTATGCTCTCTCTTCCCCTTTCCAAAAATGAAGTGAAATACCAGAATTAAAAAAATAGCCTTATTTTATCCACTAAGTAGTCACAGAAAATTGATGTGATTAATACATTTATTAATACAAGTAAATATGTATTATATATGTATGTATATATTGTATACACAGTTTAAAAATAGAAGAGTATAGTCAGTAGAAATTATGCACAATTGCTTCAAATAAAATCTTGCTACATTAACTTAAAAAAAGAATAATAAATAATACAAGTAAAAATGTAAAAAAAAAAAAAACCTACCACTACTACTGCGCAAATGTTATCCCAGCCAATTATATTTGTAACTAATATTTAGTCAATAAATATTTAATAATTATCGTATGCATAACTGCAGTTCATATGCAAATGAAAAGAAGATTAACTAATGCAGTTGTTACTGTAGTTGTTTACCTAACATTAGTTAACATTAGTTAATTAATGAAGTGTATGATTTATTATTCATCTTAACATATGCTTAATTTGTAATGTTAGCAAATTTCTTGTGAAAGAACATTAATTAATGCTGTCGTTCCATGTTTAATTAACATTACCTAAGCATTGTTAATGTATTACCTTATGTTACCTTGTTCATGGTAAATAATTTCATGAAAACTGCTACCCAATTCTTTTTAAAGGGGCTGGCACAAATAACACAAATCTATCTTTTATATAATTTTATTTCTAATTTCTTCCTATTTTCTCCCCAATTTAGCACAGCCAATTACCCAACCCACTCACTAGGACTCCCCCTATTACTAGTAATGCCCCAACACACCAGGAGGGTGAAGACTAACACATGCTTCCTCTGATACGTGTGAAGTCAGCCACCGCTTCTTTTCGAGCTGCTGCTGATGTAGCATTGCTGAGTAGCATCACAGCGTGCTTGGAGGAAAGTGCAGCGACTCGGTTCCGATACATCAGCTCACAGACGCCCTGTGCTGTGGACATCACCCTAGGGGTGATGTGGGGAGAGAGCGCCATCTACCCACCCAGAGGGAGAATTGACAATTGTGCTCCCTCTGAGCGCCGGCAGCTTGAACAAATCTTTCAATCTTTTAATACCCATTATCCAAAGCCTTACCAAAAGTCTTAAGGATTAAAAAGTTTGATTATTCGTGATTAATCACTAATATATATTTATAGTGATTTTTTCTTTTATAAACTCGAGGCATTGTTCCGAGGAGCTTCTTCAGTAGCAGCTTCTTTCTACACACCTCTCTCCATGTAGGGCAGTTATGAAATGTAGCAGGTTATATTAGAACAGTAGCTAAAGTTTCACAGGTAAAGGTGTCGCAGACACATTCCTGCTTGCGTGTTTTCACCATGTGTTGCTGGAGTGCAGATTGTGGAGTGCCGGTTTTTGCCGGCGCACACCTGTGCGCCGCGCCGCGGGCGAGAGGGCACGGCGGGGGAGGTGGACGTTATGGAGGCTCGCGGGGGGTGCCAACAGCCAACGTGGCTGACACCACCGTGCAACAGCTCACTCTCGCACTCTCAATTACGTGTTATCTTTAGAAGCATTGTTTCATACGTGTGCTTAGTTAATGATGTCCTCTCATGTATTTCTCTTCACGGTAATTAAGCAGGCTGTTTGTGCAAAACCGTGGCCTTGTGTACACGAGTCGTAACCCCACTCCCACGCACGTGAACTATTACACTCTCGCACATACATATGCACTGCACATGCACTGTACATACACACACACACTCAAACATGCAGTATTTATTCTATAATGCGATGTACGGAGCCGGTCACTGCGGACGGGAGAAGATTAGTAGTAGGAGGCTGCAGAGGCACGGCTCTGAGCACAGGCCCTGGGCCAGGCTTTAAATAAAACGACATTTTGACTTTAGGAACACACATAGGACCACACGAGCTAAACATCATAACCTCCTGATCCCTGCACACCCTCACAGGTCTTCAGCTGGAGAGCGCTTCATATACGCTATAAATAGAAACCGTGCCGAACAATGCACACTGTACGACTGTACGATACGTGCAAATTATGACACATTATGCATGGTGATGCAGGGTGCCCTGTATACTATATATTAAAAGACATGAGGCATTTTCTAAACTGTGGTTTTAAATTGTGGCATGAATATAACATTTTTGTATGTACATACTGTATATTTTAATGTTAGTATACTCATATTCTTGCAAATTGCCGGTACCACTTTAAAATGAGGCTCCTTTATAAAGGGTTTATAAAAAGGCTATGAAGGAGTTTATAAATAGTTAATAATTAGGTTGTAAATACTTTATAAACCATTAATAAGTAGTTACAACACATAAAACGTATCCTACTTTGTTTATCAGCACTTACATATCTAATAAAATACTATAAAAAGTCAGTTTAGTTTTTTAATGTTATTTTCTGTGAATATATATGCCACATTACATGTTATTAACAGATATATTAATGCTGACTGAAAGACAGACAGGCAAAGTAACATAAACTTTCAGAACAATCTGAGGTTTATCAGTATAAATAAATGTGGAATCCCTATTTGGCAAACAGGCCACTGTTGTCCTTCCTATTGATGTGTTGTAACTGTTTATTAAAGGTTTATAAAGTATTTACAACCTAATTAATAACACAACATTTATGAACTCCTTTATAAACTATTTATAAACCCTCTAAAAAAAAGGAGCCTTATTTTAAAGGTATACCAATTTACCTATACACAATATAAGAGCATGTGTACATGTGTGTATGTACAGTACCAGTCAAAAGTTTGGACACACTTCTTCTCATTCGATGTGAATCACTAATCTCTGTTGGGTTTAGGTCAGAAGATTGTGGAGGACAAACACTTTTTTGTAACATGTTGGAGAAAAAAAAAACAGCAGCAAAGAACAGAAACTAAAGCAGTAAAACAAACGGTATGAATAAATAAACAAAGACTAGTAAACAAACGAGCAAAAATAAGAAAACTAAAAGAAAAACTAACCAGAAACTAACACCAACATGGCAGAACTGAGACTCAAACTAACAGCAGTTAACATATAAGAAGGGTAACACAAGAGAGGCAAACAAAAAAGCAGATCAGGGAACAAAGGAACACATGGGGTATATATACACAGACAAGGAACACCTGGGGAAGTAACGAGTGGGTGGGGTTACAAATGAGACAGGTGGGAACAATGATGACAGGGTGGGGCTGGGGCGGAGACAAGACAACAAGAAAACAGGGCTACATGCTCAAAAAGCACATGGCTAGGAAGCACATGGAACCAAAAAACACACATATATATATATATATATTTTTTTTTTATTTTATTATTGTTTTACTACATAACTCCATATGTGTCCCTTATTAAATTGTTTTTTATGTCTTTAATATTAATCTACAATGTAGAAAATAAATAATATAAAGAAATCAGGAAAAATTGAATGAGAAGATTCTTCTTATTTGGAACTGGTTAGACAGATCTATCAGTTTTCGATGTTTTTTTTAGTTTTTTGGTCCACTTTTTTATTTGGATTAAACACACACACACACACACACAACCTGTGAAATACCAGTTTAATACAGGAGTTGTGATATTGTGATGATCCATCTAAAATAAGTAAAAAAGCAAAAATAAATAAATAAAACAGAATAACTAATTTAATACCTAGATTATTATTATTATTATTATTATTATTATTATTATTATTATTATTATTATTATTAATATGCTGCACTGCTTACGTGGCTTAAATGAATGAGCCACCCCTGGTTCCTGTAAATGAGTGCATTTCTCAGTTATGCATAAATGCATCATTATGCCCTGCAATAATGCATGTGACTGCACACAGTGTTATGCAGTGTTAATGCATATATTACATTTATCAAGGTGTGTTTTTGTGATACACCTTGGAAAAGATAAATTATGTGTGTGTGTGTGCAGTATATATAAAACACAAAAGCATGCATGTGTAAATGCAACATGCCATAAATCTTTGCTTATGTTGTTGTTTTTTTTCTTTTGTTTTCTAGTTTCTTTGCAATAAGAAGTGATTTAGAGTGGAAGAGTATTGTGTGTGTGTGAGTGTGCTTGTGTGTATAAGGGAGAGAGAGAGAAAAAAAAAGAGAGAGAGAGAAAGAGAGCAGTAAACAGTGAACTCTGCTGTGTTTTAGGTCAGTGCCTCGTATGACAAGCAGGAGAGTTTGTCAGTTAATGGACTGAGCTGGTGGACAGCGCTGTGACTCCACAGCTCCAGAGGAAGCCCTCGCACTCACGCGTCACGCCTGGGACTGGACCAGTGCCACAGACGTCTGAGCGCGTGCACTCGGTAACCACTGCTGTCCTCTGTTATGAAGGATGGCTATGATTATGTTATTGGTACCAATAGCAATAAAAACTATTCCATCCAGACAGAGCAGACATAAATCAGTCAAACTCAGCCTAACATAATTTACTACATCTCCAACCTAGTTCTGGGAAAAACCATGCTGAGCGTAGAGCAATGGTTCTGGTTTGGGAGCAGCCTGCACAATTTAGGCCACATCCACACATAGCATATGGATCTATCAGACTTTTTTCCACATTTAGGCCCACTGTCCATACAAATTTAACTTTTTTGATCACTTACAAAAAAGAAATAAAAGGTTTCAAGGTGGAGGAAAGTCAGGATTTCAGTTTTCAGCATTGCTGTGTGCATGGAGAAATGTAAGCTTTATAATGAAACTGCATTTTTCTGGATCAATTTCAAATGATTCTTTACTCACTATAAAAATAGTGACCTAAATACAGTAAATCATAAAACTACACTGTCCACTACATGCTCAGACAGCAGCAGATTTCAGACTTCAACATAGAAATAAACACAAACACTGTTCTGTAACAAATCATCAGTTATGCTTTCGCACTTGTTATGACTTAGAATCCCATAAAAATTATTTTATGACTTACATAATACACTACATAGGAAACAGTGTGCCTTTTTTGGGGTTTCCTTTTACTTTGTTTATTAACACGAAGAATTTGTGTGTAAAGCTTGGTGCAATATTCAGTTTAGACTAGTTATACCTGGGGAGGTGAAGTAATGTCGTATTTCTACTAGAAGTCTCGTATTTAAAGGCTTAAGACCTTCTCACCCAATGCTTTTTTTTCTTTATTTAATTTCCAACGTATATTATTATAAAAGGCATTAAAACAATTAAGTGACACAAATAAAATTATCTAGTAAACAGTAAAAACAGTGTTTGTCCTCCACAGGTCCCTGACCTAAACCTGATCAACTGAGATGTTGATTTGGGATGAGCTGGAGCTTCACAGCTTTAAGGAAAAGCAGCAACTATTGTTCAGAACCTCCAGGAACTCCTTCCTTCAAGACGCTGAGAAAACTATTGCAGGTGACTCTCCCTCATGAAGACACAGATTAAAATACCAAAAGTGTGCAGATCTGCCCTCAAAGCTAAATGTGGAAACTTATAAGAATCTAAAGTAAAGACAGGGCTAAACTTGCAGGAATGGTCAGGGACAGGCAGGGCCAGTAACAAAAGAGCAACAGAGACAAGCAACATACCAGTGTAAGCAGGGAAGGAGGTCATACACAGGATATTGAAATAAGAGTAGTAGGGCAAGAGAAAAGGATAGTAAAAAATATGAAATAGGTCGACAAGTAGCAAATATACAAACAAAAAGACAAAAGCAAAGGAAACGCGGGGTAGAAGGGCTAAGAAATTAGATACAATACCAGTCAACTAGGAACAGAAACAGAGGGCTATTTGTACAAGGAGAACCAGGTGAAAATGATTAGAAGGCCGGTGAGTTAGAACGCCGAAACGTCACGTGATTAGACATGTCCGGGAGGTTAGATGCAGGTGCATCCTGGGACGTGGAGTCTTTAGTGAGTGAACTAGAGTCTGTGGCAGGCAGACAGACAATGCCAGGACTGACAAAAACATATGGAATAATTCTGCATGCGTTGCTGCAAAGCTTTAATGTCTTTGATATTAAATTCACAAAGTGATTTTTTTTATATATATTTTTGCACTGGGAAAAAAAACAAAAAAAAAAACAATACAAAACATAACTGAGATGGAATTGGCTACTTGATTTGCACACTGCTGTCATCTCTAAAAACGTGACGATAACCAGATTAACAACCCAGCCCACTTATAGTAATAATGTAATAATGACATTTAGTCTGAAAATTAGCAGCTACGCATTTATAACACATCTAGATTATCGCTTAACTATTACAGCTCCACGCATAAAACTAATTCCATCTGAATTTATACAGAAAAAAGAGATTTAAAGGCTGCCGCTACGGTTTAACTACACCCAAAAAGTACTTCAAAGCACAGTACCAAAAGTACTATAGAGGATCAGGTCTGGAAGCCACTGGTTAAGAGGAATGCCCTACAGCGAACGATAGCCACTGCAGGCTGATAGCAGAGCGGCTGAGCTGTTCCTGGGCCAGCGCAGCAGGAGAGCAGCCTGAGCCCTGATCCAGGCCTGTTCCATCAGCACTGCTCTGCGCCGCGGCCCAGCGAAGGCTCAGCGTCTCCGCTGACAGGCGTCCAGACTTCACCCCGCCAATTAACATTTGGAAAGGATTAATCAGCTCCCGTTTGGAGCCCAGTTTTAATGAGACTGACTGTGCTTTCAGCCAGATGTCCTCCTCTATAGGTATCTATGAGAGCCTGTTGGTTTAATTAATTATTGATGTCTTAATGCCTCCTGCTTTTGTGCGTCTCAGTCGCTGCTGAGCCACGTGGGCTAAACCTGAGCTAAAGTACCAGCAACCAGTGCGTTTAGGAGAGGAGGCAGCAGGAGTGGAGGAGGCGGGGCTACTGGCACCCTGACCTGCCTTCCCTCCGTCCCTTTCATTCCTGTTCCAGCGCAAATACACGCACGCCAAACACACACACACACACACACACACACACACACACGTGTGGCACTTAGGCTGACCTCCCCTCATGCACTTCCATTTGAACTGATTTCATGTCCACTTACATAAATTATACACTGCTCCGTGTGCATTATTTATTGAGGGAAATTAAAAAGAAATGCTGTTTTACAAAACTGAAGTCACAAAATCAGAAAAAATGACTAGAACAATGCATCTATTTTTATAAAGAAATCACAGTACATTGTGAGATGACTATTCATATGGTTGTTGTTTTGTTATATTTCAGTTTTGCATTTCAGACTTTGCATTATGTCAAAAGTCTGTGATTAAAGGATCAATAGATTTGCTCCAAAATGTGTAAAAAGAAAAAAAAATGCTTGACTTGTTGCACCAGGGGTGAAATAAGGTTATCCAAAAGCAGTGTGTAAGACTGGTGGAGGAGAACATGCCAAGATGCATGAAAACTGTGAATATATATTTCTGAACTCATAATGACTCTTAATGCTCTAAATAAAATGTTGCCTGTAGTTTATGGAATAAAACAACAATGTTCATTTTACTCAAACTTATACCTATAAAGAGCAAAATCAGAGGAACTGATTCAGACACTGAAGTGGTCTCTTCATTTTTTCCAGAGCTGTAAATTTTAGAGATGAAAAGATCCCTCCTCTATGTATTAGTAACTGCCGATTGGCCAATGTTTCTAGCCAATCCTGAGAGCAAGTCAGATCATATGTTCCATATTTTATGAGTTTCTGCAGCATTGTACAAAGCATCCCAATCACAGAAGCTCCTGTAGTTCCTCATTTAGCATCTAGAGGGCAATATGGCCCTCGATCATAGCTGCAGAATGCCGTTAAAGCTGGTGCTAAATTTTGCTTTATGTGTTGATAAAGTGTCAGCAGTTTTGTTTGATTTTTTTTTTTACCATATATGACTCAAACAGATATATTTCTAATATTTAAGGTTTTTATGCATTTCTCATACATCTGTGTAATATGTGCAGAATATTTGAAAAAGTAAAGCACACTGTTGAGGAAGCAGAGTAAAGATTGTTAACACCACTAACCAGATAACCCTCTCGAGAGTATCAGAACACAGCAGTGATAACAAAGACTGCTAATGACCCAAAACACATTGATCATTCATTTCTAGTATTAAAACTAGCAGATTTTCTTTACATTGTTTAAGAATGTTATGATAAAAGGTCAAATATAAATGTTTAACAATAATTTGGATGTAAGCTGGTATTTGCAGAATGTTGCCAGTACATTTTACAAATCATATTTCTACATATTTCATCTTCTCTGTTGCCCATATCTACTCTTTTCCTCTCTGATGCCAGTCTAAGTGACACTTAATGGATGTTCAGCACACGCACACTTTTGCACGCTGCCTATGTGGACACGCATGTGTGTGTGTATGCACGTGTGAGTGTACAGGAACTTGTGCATTCAGTGGTAGAGGTTGGGGATGAAAAACGACGGCACGCGCCAGAAGTGTTTCCGTGTTCGCAGGTTCCTGTGCATGTGTTTAATCACACTTAATAATGTATCTACAGCGTGGGCTCCCACTCAGATAAATGGGAACACATGCTGAGGTGCAGGAGATATTTATCAGGACGAGAGGAAAAACGCAAACTCAAGCACTTCCCTCTCCCCCTGCCCTGCTATTTGGGAGAAATAAAACTCTAAGCAGCAGGTCAAACGGTCAGCTGGAGGTACTAAATGATTGACTTGTGTTGCCATAAAGCAGCCCCACGCCTTCCCTCATCCTTTTTGCAGAAGCCTTCCCAGTTAATCCCTCCTGAACACTCTGCATTTTTCATTAGAAGAGATGGAAGTTGACTTCAGGCCAGAAACAGTGTGGATATACTGGAACAATATTTTGACAAGCTACAGTCATAGAATTGGGGAGCGTGAGAGAGAGAGAGAGAGAGAGAGAGAGAGAGAGAGAGAGAGAGAGAGAGAGAGAGAGAGAAATAGAGAAAGAGGGAGAGACAGGAAAAAAAGTGGAAAAGAGAAAAACAAAAGATGTGTGAAAGGTTTCATATGTGTAAAAGATAGAAAGAGGGTGAGAAAAAGAGGGAATGAAAAGAAAGAGACATGAGAAAAATAGGGAAAGAGTCTAAAGTGTTTAAAGAGAAACAGAGCGAGAGAATGAGAGAGAAATATGGTAAGTGATATTTTATTTGTGGGATAGATAGATAATAAAGAAATATGGTAAGAGAGATTCTATTTGTGGGATTTGTGTAGATAGATAGATAGATAGATAGATAGATAGATAGATAGATAGATAGATAGATAGATAGATAGATAGATAGATAGATAGATAGATAGATAGATAGATAGATAGATAGATAGATAGATAGATAGATAGATAGATAGATAGCGAAAAAGAATAAACAAAATAAACACAAAAAAGGTAAAAGGTTTCATGTGTGTGACAGTAAGGAAGTGGGTGAAAGGAAGAGAGATAGACAAGAGACAGGAAAATGAGGAGAGAGGCTTTAAGTGTTTAATAGAGAGAAAAAAGAGAGAGAGAATGAGAGAGAGGGAGGGAAAGAGAAATATGGTAAGAGAGATTCTATTTATTAGATTTGTGTAGATAGATAGATAGATAGATAGATAGATAGATAGATAGATAGATAGATAGATAGATAGATAGATAGATAGATAGATAGATAGATAGATAGATAGATAGAAAGTGTAAACAGAAGAAACAAAAGATGAAAAGAAAGAAGAGAGAGACAAGAAAAAAGGGGTGAAAGTGTTCTAGATTCTATTTGGGACAGACAGACAGGAAGACAGATAGATAGATAGATAGATAGATAGATAGATAGATAGATAGATAGATAGATAGATAGATAGATAGATAGATAGATAGATAGATAGATAGATAGAGTATGTGTGTGTGAGAGAGAGAGAGAGAGAGAGAGAGAGAGAGAGATAGGGTGTATATGTTTTCTCTCTGTGCTGTAAGTGTGTCAGTGTGGCTCAGGCGTACAGTCAGCAGCTGAAGTGCGGTGTGTTGTGCGTTTAGCTGTTGAAATGCTGTGTATGTGCTGTAAAGCTGAAGGCAGCGTGTGGAGTGTCACGGCGTGCTATTCTTCCTCGGCCCCGCGCAAGTTTTGGCCGCAGCAGATGGTCAGAGTGCCAAGATCCAGAGAGAGAGAGAGAGAGAGAGAGGAAAAAAAGAGCGCTTCCCCGGCCGCCTGCGTCTGAGGGCTCGCACAGTCGACTTAACTCCTAAATATAGAGAGTGAGCTCCATTCATGTAGTGTTATTGCAACGCTAATGCGCACAAGCATGGATTTGGTGTGGGAAGCCATATAGCCACCCGGCTCCTGAATATGTATGCTCTGGAAAAAGAAAAGAGCATCAGCTGAGACACTGAGGATTTGATGTTCAATAAAAGAGTAAGCCTTTGACATGAAATATGAGAGGAGCTAGCCTCAATATAAAAGAACCAGGGAGGGAATTAGGAATATGGAGAATTCTCTCAGATGTTCAATGTAGAGGGAATTATGAGAGGGAGAGTGTTGTTATGAGTATGTGTGTGTGTGTGTGTGTGTCAGAGAGAGAGAGAGGGGACATAGTGTGTGAGAGAGAGAAAGAAAGAGACACACACATTGGAAATCATGCATCTCATTTCTATAACTTTTCAGCGAGAAACAGAAGAATAAAAAATCATGAACGTGATATATGAGCCCTTGCACATTTCCCATATTTCCCATGCATCTCATCTCCTCAGTCTAAGCTAACAGTGTTATTTCCACTCGAGCTCTGCACACTATATACTGTAGAACACTGAAGGGAAAGATAATAAACTTGGAGAAGTCAAGAAAAAGTAAAACTAAAACTCTGAGCTAGATGCACCTCACAAATCAAGGCCACTAAAGTAAAAATGGACGACAATCAGATAGTTTGATCGTTTAAAGTCAGGGTTCCTAAAAATGAACAAAAGCTAAAAATAAAATTCAGGTTTTAAGCTTTTTACTATACAGCTCTTTTTTGTCTGAGCTGTGTGGTTTGTGCAGTTGAACAGGTAACAGTATGTCTGGGTCAGCAGCCATATATGTAAGTAAGTCTATTAAATATTTTTTTTTTAACAATTTGTGAAGCACATTTTGTAATAGGCTCAAGTTCACATACATTCTCCAACTGATTTAAAACCAAAAAGAAAATTGAAGAGACTGAAGGATCGATCAGCTGGGTATCGGCTAAAACTCGGCTAATCCCAAGAGCTGGTCAGATCTTTTGACGAAAAAAAAAAGATAAAAAATAAGAAGTCAAAAAGTATACAAGTCAGATTTGAAAATGGATCCAAAGAAATTACAATTTACAAAGCTTTAGACTGTGCTAAAGCAGTGCTGGAACAGATTGCAGCATTTAAACAGCACATTCACATTTTCATCATAATAAAAGACACAGAAACATAGAGAACTCTTTAACTATTAAAAGTAACAGTATTAAAAGTGAAAAAAAAAATTTTAATTACAGAGAAATTAAGCCAGACAGCAGTGAGTACAGTTTTCTACACCTTCAATAGACTCTTAGAACCTGGAGAAATCTGTTACAGGGAAACGTCTGGCTGACCCACATGGCAATGTCTTTAGTTTAGCTTAACTTTGAGCTAAGTCTCAGTTTCAGCAGTGAAGAGACAGGAGAAGCATAGTAACAAAGTCACTGCTAAGATAAAAGACACACACACAAAAAAACATGTCTAGGTCCAACAGCCCTGCTAATAGACTAAAAAAACTAAAACATAGGGGTGTTCTAAAACTTTTGACAGGTAGTGTAATTATCAGAGTCCTAAAAGTGGCTGTAATTAAATAGTGGATTTGGATGAAACATTCCTCAACCCGGAGTGTTATAGCAGTCAAATCATTACCACCCACAGTGGACAGCACAGTAATTGGCGATAATGAATTGTGACATGATTGTGACAATCGAGTTCCATATTACATCCATGTCCCATGACTTTTGACATGCCAGAATGATATACAATCTGTTCATGCTTTTCCAGAACTTGAGAAAGCATCAATTAGGAATCCCAGTCCTGGAAAGCCTCACATGATTCGTTTTTTAGGAAAGAAAGAGGGTGAAGCAGAGCTAGAGGAAGAGGAAAAGGAAGAGGAAGAGATGAAGAATCTGCAGGTTTCCTCGCCCAGTGTGAGTGCCTCTCCTGCTTCAGTCTAGTGGATATAGAGGAGCATTAAAGATGAGCTGGATGGAGGCGGTTTGAGTTCAGCTGCTGCCCCCTGATGCTCCTCTGGCCTGCAGGAAGCACGAGGCTCTCGGCATGCTTTGGTTGGGGTCGAGTCCCATATTAAGTGTGTTTTCCGTTGCAATTAAGGTTTGGGCTTGATCCCTCCTGACACTGTAATTGTTATTTCAAATGTGAATTAATAAATCATGCTGAGTCTAGTTAAGAATTAAAATAGGTCTCCACCAAACCAGGCTCGAGACCTCTGCCGCTGCTCCAGCGCAGGGAGGATATGTACACAAACAGCTTCTTTATATTATTCTTCTTCTTTTATTTTATTTTATTTCTTTTTTTTTTTTAAGAAGATGCCTCTCCAGTGCCTCTCTTGTTTGCTCGGGGGTCTCCAGACCATAATAATAGTAAAAATAGTGAGGCAGGAATAGTAAAGAACATGCAATGTACATGCAATGTGCGACTCCAGAGCCGGGTCTTCCTGCTGTCTTTCTGAAGCCTTGATTAATATGGTATGCAAATGGTCTACCCCCCGTCTCACATGATTCGACTTAAGGGCTGCGCTGAATACAACATTTATGCTGAATAATGTGAACTGGCCACATCCTGGCCTCGGCCGGATCCTCCAGGGCCCGCTCTCTCCCGCGGCCGGTGCCGAGCACTTTAGCTATCACAGTGAATTAGTGTAAGACCTGTAATGCACCTTTAAGTATGTGAGCCCTTTTAAGCCACTTCGAGGTCACCTCCTTGGCTAAATATAAAGTACAACCTTTTGAACATTTATTTTCACTCGCCAGGCCAGTGTCTCGCGTAGCACGCAACGGATGGCGTGCACTTTGCAGACCCTCTCCCTCTAATGGCCCTGGATATGGAGGTGGAGGGAGAAGGAGGGAGGAAAAAAAAAAAGGCTGACCAAAAGATATAAATGGATCAGAGGGCTGCTGGTGACCACCACTGAAAGCCACCGCGACCTTTGCCGCTGAACAGTGCAGCGTCCAGGTCATCAAAACGAATGAAATGCTCATCATTTCACTGCTGACAAGTAGAAGAGTAAAGAAAAAAAACACATCTCTAACAGAGACATCTGTTGGACTGAAACAATGGACGGTGGACGGTTTGAGCAGGTGCATGTTTGTGTGTGTTTGCGGTTCTCTTGGCAACTACAAGCAGAGAATGAAAGGCCACTAATCTACTGTGCCTCTAAGCCACTGGGCTCTTAACCTGGAAAAGGATGGAGGAAAGAGAAAGAAAGAGAAGAGGCCGAAAGAAGAACAGGACACACAGGAGCAGGCACAGAAAAAAAAAAGGAGCAGGACAGGGGGGAGTGGAGAAAGTGGTGGCTTTGTGTGTGTGTGTGTGTGTGTCGGTGTGTGTGTGTTACAGGGAGGGAGGGGGGGGTAAAGTGGAAGGGGGAGAAAAAATGCTGAGATAGCAAAACAACTCTAAAAAATAGTACAGGGACAGTGAAGTAGAGAGAGAGAGAAAGAGAGAGAAAGTGTGTGTGTGTGTGCGCGCATGTGTGTGTGTTTGAATACAATGGTTTTAGAGCTGATATAATGTTCCTGTCCCTCCACTCTTCCCATTGGAGCAGAGCATGGAAGGGGTCCACTGCATTAAAAAGGGGTCCACAGCAGAATGGCCAATTTTTTTTACTGCACCCACACCAGCCCACATCTCATGACATAGCAGATTTCGTCCAAACCGTAGTCACCTGAGCAGCACAGGAGGGATGTGCCATATCATATCGTACTCAATAATATGGGCAAAAAATGTTACACAATAAAAAATAAAAAAAAAGAAAAAAATAACTTGTGATATTCGGGATATTCTTGAAAGAAGTCCATTTCATATTTGTTTTTTTGTAATTTATTGTATTTACTTTTAATAATTTGTTTGGATTTTATATGCTGCACTTAAATTTTGTGGTAGATTTTTGTTGTCACATGATTTTAATTTTGTTACTTATTTTATTTTGTTTTTTATATTTTATTACACTATTATTATTTTTTTACGAAATCAGGGTATTGGTGAGTTACTGTTTAGTAGACAATAAAACAGAGAAAGGTGTTTCTGTTGAATCATTTATGAAACGGCTACGTTTATTCTAAAACATATATTTACTAAAATTATTTATTTTGTTGGAGTACTATATTTTATAAATTTATTTCGAAAAAAAAATGTTTTGTCAAATCACCAAAGATATTGTTATTGCAAAAAAAATTCTAAAATATCGTGATATTATTTTTAGGGTCATATCGCTCACCCCTGCAGCACAGGATAGAGCTGTGATTCCAGAGATTACAGAGAAATCTCATTTAGGGTATAAAGAAAAGTATAACTTGCTAATCTGAAGACAGGATAGGGCTGCACCCTGGTAGTATAAGTAGTAAAGGAGTGTATGCATTTTAAATAAGAGAGTACTGTTTGTTACAGTGGCATTCCATATTACTTAAAAATGAAATTAATTAAAAACTGAAAGCAGAAGCATTTCTGAGTGGAGAAGAGACAAAATATTGTGTTTAATGGTACCAGTTTGTTGGAACCACCATCCCTGCTAAGCCTAATATATTCATTCTAAAACTGGGGTGTCTGGTCGCTTTTCGTGGGAGTTCTTCTGCCCACGTCACACGTCTTTATATACATTCGTCATGTACACATACAGCCTCTAAAAGAAGGTCCGGCTTAGTTATACTGAATGCAAGCAGCTGGTGGAGCAATGGAGACTTCAGAAGAGGAAACTCAGACCTCAGTATCTCATTCACTCATAGTAACACCAAACTATTACTTACTAATGTGCTACTAGTAATAACAGTAGGCTAGCACATGTGCTCTAAAACCCCAAGGACTCCTGGGATCTTTTCACAATCCCCTTAATAAAGAAAAAAAGAGGGTAAATGTTGTCAAACCAGGGTAAAACTGCACTTTATTAACTGTTATAACCCCCCCCCACATCTACAGTGAAGATTATCTAGTGGAGAGACTCTATAATGGAGAGCTTTGCCAGGCCCCCATGTAGCAAAGCAGGCCCAAACCACAACCATATTTACCTCCATGCTTCTCAGTGGACATGGATTCTAGTGGTCAAAAGCTGCGTTTAGTTTAAACCAAACATATCTTCTGTTATTGTGCCCAGAAAAAGTGAGCTTTGGATTAATCTTTCCAAAGGAACACTGTTCCACAAGTCCTGGTTTCTGTCAAGGTGTTCTCGGGCAAGCTTTATTCATTCCCTGGTATTTTCTTAATTTTCTTATTTTTGTTAACAATAGCTCTGGAAATGAATAAGAGACCACTTAAAAATGATGAGTCTCTTTGATTTTACCAAATTGAAAACCTCTGGAATATAATCAAGAGAAAGATGGATGATCACAAGCCATCAAACCAAGCTGAACTGTTTAAAACTGCTTTGCACCAGGAGTGGCATAAAGTTATCCAAAAGCAGTGTGTAAGACTGGTGGAGGAGAACATGCCAAGATGCATGAAAACTGTGAGTAAAAACCAGGGTTATTCCACCAAATATTGATTTCTGAACTTCTAAAACTTTTTGAATATGAACTTTTCATTGCGTTTCCTTCAGTTTTTCTTACATTATTTGAGGTCTGAAAGCTCTGCATCTTTTTTTCAGCTATTTCTTATTTTCTGCAAATAAATGCTCTAAATGACAATATTTGTATTTGGAATTTGAGAGAAATGTTGTCTGTAGTTTATAGAATAAAACAACAATGTTCATTTTACTCAAACATATACATTTAAAAAGCAAAATAAGAGAAACTGATTCAGAAAATTAAATGGTCTCTATTTTCTCCATAGCTGTATATAAGTTCAATTTCTCAATAATCCATATGTTTGAAGTTCAAAAAGACAAAGTGCCTCTAGGACCAGAGCTGAGACACTGAGACAAGATATATACCATATACCCAAGTCCAAAATTACCTACATAAAAAAAACTTAATTGACATAAATAAACATTAATAAAAAAAACTGTTGCACTTAATTATACGTAATATGTTTTTTTTTTTTCATTTAGAAACTCTAGACAAAAAGATCTACTACACAGTTTAATGATATCCCTCCAATAACAGACTGGTCTTCTAAACCTGGCAGTTAACAGGTGAGCTGAATCAGGTGTGCCTGAGCTGGAAAAGCACAAAAAACTGTGCATTTATCCGGCCCTCCAGGACCAGAACGGCCCACCCCTGCTCTAGGTAGTCTTTAGAGGCAGGTCTTTAGAAGCACTGAACCGAAGGAGGAAGAGCAGTGGGAGGAGGAGGAGGAGGAGGAAGGCTGGAGTGGGAGCGAGCAGCGTGGGCACGGAAAGCCGAGCAGATGTGAGGAGGGGGGCTGAGGACGGTGGGCAGGTTGGAGGGTCCATCTTGGTGGTCTCTGTGCTGAGAGCACACCGCTGCCCTAGACAATGGCCACTAATTGGCCTGCCTGTTGGTGGTCCAGCTGGAGCTGCTGCCGCACCGTTGGACAGCTCCCCTCTGGACACGGTGTTCTCTCTCTGCGAGGCCAGCCGAAGGAGGAGAAACCAAAGTTTACTGAAATTTAGCCTGCATTCTTCTGCTCTCGCTCTACCATTCATCAGTTTTTTCTTTTTGCATAAATGTATTTACATTTTTTTTTGTTTTAATCTGCACAATTTCTAAGTCAAAATTCCAGTTTAAAAGTAAATGTGTGACCTTGACCATGTTAAAGCATTTGTAAGTAAAGGTCAGTTTGTTTGTTTTTTTTTTTCTAAAAAAATAAGAAACCACTTAAAAATGATGAGTTTCTTTGATTTTACCAAATTGAAAATCTCTGGAATATAATCAAGAGGAAGACTGATGATCACAAGTCATCAAACCAAGCTGAGCTCCTTAAATTTCTGCACCAGGAGTGACATTAAAGTTATCCAAAAGCAGTGTGTAAGACTGGTGGAGGAGAACATGCCAAGATGCATGAAAACTGGGATTAAAAAACAGGGTTATTCCACCAATTATTAAATTCTGAACTCCTAAAACTATGTAAATATGAACTTATTTTCTTTGCATTATTTGAGGTCTGAATGTTCTGCATCTTTTTTGTTATTTCAGCCATTTCCAATTTTCTTTTCAGCCATTTCCAATTTTTATTTTGAATTTAGGAGAAATGTTGTCTGTAGTTTATAGAATAAAACAACAATTTTACATTTTACTCAAACATATACCTATAAAGAGCAAAATCAGAGAAACTAATTCAGGATCTGGAGTGGTCTCTTTTTTTTTTTTTACAGAGCTGTATTTATTTTTTTTTTTTTCAGTGAGTGTAGAAGCATTCTCAATTGGGACATCACAAAAAAAACATGACTACAATACAAAACTGTTCATGCACCACTTTAATTCCATATAGAGACTGTGTGATCTAATGAGTCCCTACTATTCATATTTTCCTTGCTACTGCTACCATGATTTTGTCCTTGAATTAGCCTAAGAAGCACTGCACAGGTTCTGCTGTTCATTTGGCTTCATTATCGTTGCTCTGCAGGACTTCACAGCAGGCCTGTGGGTCAGTCAGGTAGAAGGCCCCGCTGTTGCTGAAGGCAATGCAAGATGTGGCCAGCATTGTACACGGTTAGGCCACTAGCCCAGCAGAGCGACCCACTCTGGTGATGCACACACACACACACACACACACACACACACACACACACACACACACACACACACACACACACACGCATGCACACACTTGCACAGCAACCCCACAGGGGAGACATCTGTGTGTTTGCTGGAGCAGTTGCAGGGAGTGTTAATTATGTATCAATGAGCCAAATGTACACCAGGACCGAGTGCATGCAGCTTCACACGACCGATTTCAGACGTGTCAATATGGAGACGGAGGACGTGTTTAATGTAGAAGGCAGTTAAATGGTCACACGACATTAAAAAATGGCAAATAAAGTGACCACATAGTCAGAGAAGACAGAAAATGAAAGTTCTGGGCTCTAAGATCTTGAGTCGACCTTAAACAATGCGTAGGTCAGCTAAATTATGAAATATGACTCCCACTGAGTTTAAAGCCAACCCCCGAATCATTAAACATACAGTTTAATAGCACCAGTCGAGTTGGGTTTGCTACCAGAAGAGGTCCTGTAATGTAATCTGGAATAAATTTGAGCTAGCACTGATGTACATGTCCTAAACTGGATGTAGACGTTTACAACCTACAACAATACAGCTCTGGAAAAAAAAAAACTATTTAAAAATGATGAGTTTCTTTGATTTTACCAAATTGAAAACATCTGGAATACAATCAAGAGGAAGATGGGTGATCACAAGCCATCAAACTAAGCTGAATTGTTTGAATTTATGCACCAGGAGTGTCATAAAGTTATCCAAAAGCAGTGTGTAAGACTGGTGGAGGAGAACATGCCAAGATGCATAAAAAACTGTGATTAAAAAACAGGGTTATCCCACCAAATATTGATTTCTGAACTCTTAAAACTTCACTTAAAATTGAATATGAACTTGTCTTGGTCTGAAAGCTCTGCATCTTTTTTGTTATTTTAGTCATTTCTCATTTTCTGCAAATAAATGCTCTAAATAACAATATTTTTATTTGGAATTTGGGAGAAATGTCCGTATTTTGTAGAATAAAAACACCAATGTCCATTTTCATGTTCATGAGTAATTAGGCTTTTATTCAGCCTTTCTGACAATGACACTGTTGACTGGGTATTCCCTCTTTTTTAAATAAATTAAGAAATATTTATCTTTATTTAACCAATCAATCACAACAATTGATGATTAGCTCTACTATGTAATAATATTTTAAATAGGTTGGAGTGCTACAGATAGGTTGCCCTCCAGCCCAGAGAGTTGTTGAACCCAGATCAGTAGATCTCAAAGCAGATAAACCCGACATAAAAGGGAAATAATAATAATAATGCTAATAATATTATTATGTGCAGTATAATAATAATAATAATAATAATAATAATAATAATAATAATAATAATAATAATAATAATAATAATAACAATTAAACCCCTTAACACAGATGGAAAACAAAAACCTGAAAATGGGCTAAAAACAAAGACTCGAAAACGGGCGGAAAACTAAATTCTGAAAGCGGTAGAAGACCCGAGAAGAGGCGCAAAACTTGTGCCGAGTGCGAGCAAGAGGCAGAGTAAATAAAGCTGGCCAGAGAAGCTTGGCCGCCCCTCATAAAACGGAGAAGAGAGCGAAAATGAAACAAATAGCTTTCCAGAACTGAAAGGGGAGTGTTTAAGGTGGTTGTGGACTGGACTGTGGTTCCGCCGGGAGAAAAGGAGGAACCGGGGTCGACAAACTAAAGGTAAAAAAAGGAGAACGGCTGCGAACCTCGCGCTGCTCACACACACACACACACACACACACGCCTGCAGGTTAGATAGAGCAAGGGGGCACGAGGGAGGGGGGAGCAGAGCAGAGAGACGCTCAGCCCTGGCTCCCACAGACTGGAGAGAGAGAGAGAGAATGAAAGAGAGAGAGAGAGAGAGAGAGAGAGAGGTGGAAACTTAAGAAAGGAGGAGAAAGTCAGCTATGCCGTCCAGACTTGCTCCAAACACAGGCAGGAAAACGGCACTTTGCTGTGGATAGAGCAGGGAGGAAAAGAGAGCCGGAGTTCAGAGGAAAAGCCGGCATTGATTCGCTCCAATGATCCAGCACAGAGTGGCTGGTTGGCCTTGCTTAAAAAGTGTTGATAACAGGTGTTAGTAATTAGCCAAATTAACCCTCAGCGCTGGCCTGGCGCGCCCCGGAGGATGCCTCAATCGGGCACCAGCCTTTACAATTTTTCAACAGATTACTAACTTTTTTAACCAATCTAATCTAATTTGCTTACTAGCTATTTTAAACCAACGCCATTTCAAATGATCACTTGCTCTTTAGTAACCAATGACATTGTTTGATTTTTTTTCCACCATATGAGAACTGGCAATTCTTTTTTCTGTTCTTTTAACTCAATCACATTTTCTATAATATCATCTCTTGTTTATAAACATATTTCTATTCAGCATTAGCTCTGTGTTTAGCCAATCATCTCTCGAATAATCAGTCATGTTTTCAGCTTTTTGAGCATTAACCTATTGTGCAATGACTGAACAATAACCTCTTAATATTATACCAATATATAACATTTTTTGTTACATTTAAAGATACATTTACAAGTATTATAGGGTGGGGGTAGTAGTATTTATTATTTATGGATACTATGAGTATGTGGTATTTATTATGAATTGTTGTATTTATAGTAATACTAAATTACACTGCAATTTGACTCTGCTTCTGACTCTGCGTAATTAAATCAGTTTCATACTGTAGTTTGTAATACAGTTTGAATGTAAAGGCATATTTTGGTCACTTAGCTAGCTAGTAAAGCGTTGCATTTTTATTTAAATAAATAAAATCAAGTACAATTTAGTTTTTTTTTGATGAAATTTCCTGACTATTTTGATTTTTTATTATTTTTTTTAATTTTAATAAACTGGTGCATCTCAAAAAATTTGAATTGTTGGTTGTAATATAAAAGTTACTTTATTTCAGTAATTTAGCTTAACATGTAAAACTCATTGTACATTAACTAATTATATTTCAACTGAGCCCAAAAAACACAGTTACAGTTACTAAACAAATATTATGATTTTTTTTATCTGCATTACTTTTCACTACTGAGGAACTTCTAGCTAATTTTAACTGACTCAAAACTACAAACACTGCAGATTCGACTTATGGATCTTGTCTGTAATCATAATTACAGTGCATCCCCAGGTGCAGTAAAACTGATCCGGGCTGGAACAGGGCTTTTGTCTCAGTGCAGCGTATTGTGCGTGCCCAGGGGGTATAAAGTGAGCAGTCAAAAGAATAGCAGTGTGCTTTGTGTTGCTTACGGTGTGCATTTCCATAGTTGAGAAACTTGCAGAGGTCATATTAGAGCGGCCCCGGCCCAGCGCGAGTCCTACCAAAAATACATTTGTGATGATACAGAGGTGCTGCCTATCCGGGTAGATAAATAAGATAATCTTTTGGAAAATGTAGTTCACAGGATGAAATATTACAGTTGCTATTGTCACAGGGGCGCAGCTGACAGCGCCAGTGGCCACAGCTGAGAACGCCATGCTTTTGGGACCAGAGCGGCGAGGAAAGAGTCCCAATTAGCCAGCACAGGCAGGTCAGCTGGGCTCCTAACTCTCGCACCACTGTCTGAGATCAGCATATGCTGCATGTCTTAAAATAAAGCACCTAGCACAGAGAGGGGAGGAGGGGGGGGGGGGGGGTAATAAAGTGCTGTACACCTATGCAGGGCCGAGAGAGAGAGAGCAAGAGCGCGAGAGAGAGAGAGAGAGAGAGAGAGAGAGAGAGAGAGAGAGAGAGAGAGAGAGAGAGCAAGAATTATACATAACACTGCACAATTACAAGTCCATTTCCTTAAATACTAACTGTCACAACAGACTAGTTTCAACATGCCCTTAAATCGGGCTGTTGCATTAGCAGGTCACGCAATAGCCAAAGACCTCGAGAGGAGAGGAAAAAAAAGGAAAGAAGGTAAAAAAAAAGGGATAGTACAGGAAAGGATGAGAGGAGAGTGAAGGAAGAAAAAAGTGTTACAAGATGGCAAAACGCTGGCTGGAGAGGGTGGGGGTAGTATTATTTATTCACAAGGGATACTATTAGTATGTGGTAGCTATTATGAATTTATGTGTATATATATATATATATATATATATGTATATATATATAACTATAGTAATACCAAATTATACTGCAATTTGATTTGATTTTAAGTACTTACATACTGTAGCTTGTAGTACAGTTTGTATGTAATGGCATCATTAGCTTACATAGCTAGGTAGTAAAATGTTGCGTTTACTTACATAAATACAAATCAAAGTACACAGTACAATTTTGATGGATTTCCTGACTATTTAGATTTTTTCTTTTTTATTTTAGTGTACATTTGCATCTCAAAAATGATTAGAATATCAGTGGAAAGTTACTTTATTTCAGTAATTCAAGTTCAAAATGAAATTGAACCAAAACCCAATATCTAAAAAAAAATTAATATGATATAAGACCAATTGGTACTTTCAGCAGTGTGGGCAGTGTGCCAAGTCCTGCTGGAAAATGAAATCCACATCTCCATAAAAGTTGTCAGCAGAAGGAAGCTGTAAGAAAGTGCTGAAAGATTTACAGGAAGAAAAAAAAAACACTGTACTGACTTTGCACTTGATGTAACACAGTGGATCAACACCAGGAGATGACATGACTCTCCAAACCATCACTGACCATCAGTAAATTTAGCATTTTATTTGGAAATCAAGGGACCAGAGTCTGGAGGAAGTTCATGCACTTCATGCTTCCCTCTGCTGACAACTTTTATGGAGATGTGGATTTCATTTTCCAGCAGGACTTGGCACACTGCCCACACTGCAGAAAGTACCAATTGGTCTTATATCATATTCTAATTTTCTGAGACACTGATTTTTGTGTTTTTATTAGCTGTAAGCCATAATCAATCATCAACAATAAAATAAATAAACACTTAAAATAGATCACTCTGTGTGTAATACATCTATATCATACTGTATATCATACATTTTGAATTTAATTACTGAAATAAAGTAACTTTTTTTCATGATACTCCAGCTTCTTTAGATGCACCGGGATATACATATATAGAGTATTTAAGGTTTTTTTTTTTTATATATATACATTGGCATGCCAAAAGTCATGGGATAGCAGTATATAGATTGATATTGAAGTGTTTCCTCAGGAGGAGGTATGGGAACTGGAATTGAAATTGGAAAACATTTCTGAAATTGAACAGGTAGTTAACATTTCTCCATGCACAATGTGACCTATGTATCAGGAATAGGTCATACACTGCATTACCACCTGCAGTGGACAGTGCAGTGGGTGGTTATGATTGTGACCGGCAGTGTGTGGCTAGAACTGTCAGTGCAAACTGACAAGCATTCACAATCAGTGCCTAAGGCCCTATGTTCATTTCTTGCAGGTCAGGGCAGAGTTCTTTAGCTTCTATGGAACATGGCAAAAGTCATGGGAAACAATACTAATGTATTAGCATTAAAAGAGGCAATCAGCAATGAACTGCATACATTTATGCAGCTATTATGTTGCATTATTATAAATAAATAAATAATATAAATAAATATTATTATTAAAAGCATTTGTTTAATTTGAACTTTTGTGCTTCCACTCAAGGTTGTTTAGATAAAATGGCCTTTTATTTTATTAAAATAGCAGCTTTTTTTTTACTGGTTTAGGATAATGAACTAACCAGTAACTGCCAATAATCAACACTTTGGTAGAGTTTTCAATACACACACACAAGTAACACAAGTAAAACTTCATAGAATCTGAGGGGAGAACACTGCCTCTAGTGGCCATGTGACAGCAGAGAAAAAAAAAAGTCTCACTTAGGGTCAAATGAAAGCCTGTTTGTTCAGTACCAACTGATTAAATTCCTTTGGTTTATTTAATATAATATATTGCGCCTTTTTTATAGATTTTTTTATTTAACATAAAGCTCTGCATTTGTTTTGTGTGTGTTTTATCTCTCTCAACCTGAAATGAACAGAAACGTGTATAATGCCCTGTGATGTGGTTGGTACCGGGAGTGTGCTGTGTTAAGCCTGCCACTCCAGATGCAGCAGCCTGCCAGACACAACAGCAGCAGCCCCTGACCTTTTGGCTTGACCCACATTTAAGAGTGACCATAAAAGATCATGTTCCAGACAAAAATAGCTGGCCCTCCCCCAGCACCACCTCGCTAACCCCTTACTACCTTTAAATTCTGGGCCACAGCCCTCAACAGATGTGGCTTTTTTAGCAAGTCTGCGCTGCCGGGCTGTGCTGCTGAGTGTGCTGTGGAAGCTGTCAGTCTCTCAGAGTGGTGCTGGAGCAGAGTTCTGAAGATAGAACCGCTCCTGCTGCTGAGGCCTGAGGAGAAAAGTGAAAGAAAGGTCAGGACGGGTCAAAAGAACTATCTACAGATCTACAGCCAAATCAAATTGACCTTCTTTTGTAGCTCTATAAAGAATACAACGTAAAAGCGAAATCCAGTTTAACTGAATGAGAAACTGGTGGCACAACTGTCTAAGTGCTGGTCTTATCAGGAGAGTTTTTATAAGTAGCATTTATGATACAAGAGAACTGCGAGAAAATGTTTTATAAAAGTGTTACTCTTAAAAGCTAAACATACCAGAGTTTATACAATATTACACAATATACCCTTGGAACAAAATCACAGAACACAATACTATGTGTCTCATGTCCCATGACATTTGGCATGTCAGTGTGAAGCTAGGCTGACACACTGGCAGTTTTGATTGACTATTTACATGGTTTAATTAATTCTAGTGCATTTAGAAGTGCTGCTCATACAGTAACTATTTTATACTGTTATAAACGCTCTTCATTTGCATATTAGAGGTTCTACGTTTACCTGCATGATCACTAGTTTTTTTTTTTTTTGTAGGGATATACCAAAATGAATACAGTAATACTGAACATCTGAACTTTTTTTTTCGCAAGTCTTCATTAATTTAAACATTTTTTTTTATTACTGCATGAATTAAATTGAGAGACCACTTCAGTTTCTGAATCTGATTCTCAAATTTTGCTATTAACAGGTATATGTTTTGTAAAATGAACATTGTTGTTTTATTCTATAAACCACTGACAACATTTCTCCCAAATATTATTAATTCCTAAAGATTTAAGAGTTCAAAAATCAATATTTGGTGGATTAACCCTGGTTTTTAACCACAGTTTTCATAGATCTTGGTATTTTCTTCTCCACCAGTCTTACACACTGCTCTTGGATAACTCTATGCCATTCCGGGTGCAAAGATTCAAGCAGTATAGCTTGGTTTGATGGCTTGTGATCATCCATCTTCCACTTAATTATATTCCAGAGGTTTTCAATTTGGTAACATCAAAGAAACTCATCATTTATAAGGGTTGAAGTGGTTTAAGTATCAGAGCTGTATACTGTAGCGAATCTGCATTAATAATGGTTGCTTGCTGTGTGTGTCTGCTTAGCCTGAGTGCTAGTTTTAGCTTGTTAGCCTGTTAGTTTGTTAGCTCGCTAGCCTGTTGTTATTTTGGCGTTGCTGCGGCTGACAGCAAACATTGTAAGTTCCAGCAATAAAGCGACTATACTTACAAACCTTTTTTTCCTAAGAAAAAAATAAAAAATAGTAACTCAGTGAGTTACTTTATTCTGATTACTGGATTAGAAATAGTAACATGTTAGATTCCTGTGTTACTGACATCACCAGCTCCACGTTGGTCAAAAGCTAATTGTGTCATCAAAAACATCATAGTTTGGTATAAATGATTTGATCTGGAAGCAACAAAAATGTTTGCAAATTTTGCAATTAGCAGACGAATAATTCCGATTGACAAATGTTTTGGGGCATCTATTGTTTTTGGTGTTTATTGCACTCACTTAGACTTAGACTTAGACTTAGTTAGACTTTTAGTTTATTGTCATTCAATTTTACACCAGTAGTGCACCCGAATATCACTTTCAGACAGCTTCCTCTTGCGTCCACAGTTAATCCTGTTGGATGTGGTTCGTCCTTCTTGGTGGTATGCTGACATTACTCTGGATACCGTGGCTGTTGATACATCACAAAGACTTGCTGTCTTGGTCACAGATGCGCCAGCAAGAAGTGCACCAAAAATTTGTCCTCTTTGGAACTCTGGTATTTCACCCATAATGTTGTGTGCATTGCAATATTTTGAGCAAAACTGTGCTCTTACTCTGCTAATTGAACCTTCACACTCTTACTGCTCTTACTGGTGCAATGCGCAATTAGTGAGGATTGGCCACCAGGCTGCTCTAATTTAGCCATGAAACCTCCCGCACTAACTAAATTGACAGGTGTTTTAGTTTCATTGTCCATTGTCTTATGGCATACAAGAAAAAGCTGTTTTTGAACCTGGTTTTCCCACTCACTCAATTTGTTTGGTGTAAAATGTCATTAAACTAGATGACTGGACTGGAAATGGAGTGTAGATAATTTTTTTTTTTGTAACATAGTTCACTGATGCTAATGTTAAAATGTTGGTAACTTATTGGTTTGGCTCATTATCAACCTGACTTGATTCACTTAGCTGCATCTCTCTCTCTCTCTCTCTCTTTCTCCCTCTCCCTCTGTGTTTTTTTGGATGTCCTTTGAGAGCCTCATCACATGGCCTTGTTGCTCCACTCAAGCAGAAACTGCTCTGATTGACTTTGTGTGATTATTCAGAAAGTCATGCTAGGGTCAAGGCAGTCTGGAAGGAGCGGGGAAAGAAGAAAAAAAAAATAGAAAAACAGAAGAGCTATTTCATACATTATTTCCTTTTAGTCTGCTCTCTCCCTCCGCTGTCCTCTATCCTCTATCCTCCACCTGTGTCTACCCTCGCGCTCTTCAGCTCTGAAAGAGCGGCTAAATAAAATCGTCTTGTCACGCTGCACTTGGTGTTACTTGGTGCACAGCCTCCGTGCATTGTGGACGAACGTAAAGATGAAAGCCGCTCTCCGACTTACTATAGAGACACTGCGCTGGAACTTCAGCATACTTGTCCTTCAGGTTGAATGGCAATGCTCTCTCCTTCTGTTCTCTGGAGCCATGATATGTCAATTAGCACACACTCATACACACACACACACACACAAAACTCTATGCCACCCTTTCCCACAGGCCTACATGATGAAAGCCAGCACTGTATTTGAGATGTACACCAGTGCCCCGCTCTCACGCATGATCTTTGAACCTGGCCGTGACCCGGGCGGCCAGTGCCGGGTCAGGGTCAGCCATGTCTCCTTCCTCTTTCAAGTGCATCTGCTTAATTAGAGAACAAGGAGGGGGAGGGGGGGAGAGGTAGAGAATGAAAGACTCAGATTTAGGGTCCACTGAGTCCACTCTGTGCCTCTCTCTCATAGTCTGTCTCCTCAGTCTGTCTATCTGTCTTGTTTTCTTTCTCTTTCTCTCTTTGCTCTGTCTCTCTTGGTCTCTCTGATGTGCTGAAACTCCCAAGCCGAGGCCACATGCTGTTCCTTATGCAGTGGTACAAAAAGTACAGCGCATTACTTCAGCCATGAAGTGAGAGAGATAGAGAGAGAGAGAGAGAGAGAGACATACAGTATCTGAAGGAATTCAATCCATTTCTCCTTTTTTCTACATTACTTTTGCCTTTAGGTCTCATTCTTTGTCTTATTCTTGGGTCCAATTCCATTTACCCCTGTAAATGTGTAGGGGGAAGAGATAGGGCTTGTTAGCCCTTCAAACTGAGATTTTTCAGAGGCACACTTCAAACATAGGGTTATGAGAATCACTAGTAAGATAGCAGCACAAGCGACCAAAGAAACCCACAAATTAAGTAAGCATTTTCCTTGTTAAAAGTTAAAATTAGCGCTATATTACCATAGTTGCATGTGTTGTTTCAATGTTTTATGGCCAAATTCTTTATAACAAGCATAAAAAAGATCGCTAGTAGTTTGTCTCAGTAGCTAGCTAGCCAGCTAACTTTCCTGTTCCACCTTAAATGGTGCAACAGACAGTAGGGGCTGCAGCCTTTAAGGCAGAACGGAAAAGGGTGGAGGATTTAACCTCTTTCCCTTGTAACTCCGTTCCAAGAGTAAGGGTTTCACTCGAAAAGAAGGGGTAGGGGTAAGTGGTAGGGCCAAGGGGTGAAATGGGATTTCCCTGCCCTCTTGTTATTCCTTCTTCATTAATAAAGTAGTACTTAAGCCATTTACTCAAGTATTAGCTTTATTAGACAGTGATTAACAGTTTGATGGGCAAGTGAGGCCTGTTTTTTCACTATTCAATGACAAATGAAGGAGATGAAAGAGATAAAAGGTCGCTCTCGGTAGCTCTTCAAAGGATCTCCCAGTATGTGAGGTCTAAAGAGGTGTTGATCCAGGTGAACAAGGCCAGAATTAAGCAGTAGGGAAAAATTCAGAGAGATAAGGATGGCTTAAACTTCAGGAATGGCTAAAATCAACACAATTGCATTTTTAAAAATGGAAGAAAAAAGGAATGCACCAGATAATCAGCAACACGAAATTAGCTGTCCTACAGACTGGAGGACTGAAGTAGATGGTCACAAAATAGCTAACCTTGACAAAGAAACTTTTTGGAAGTTTTGGAACATCTTGTTAAGAGAAAAGTATATAGAAAGAAAGAAGGGCTCATAATCCAAAGCATTCCACTATCATCTTGGGCTGGGTATTGAATTTCGATACCAAAAAAGGCATCAACCGAAATGTCTTGGTACTATAAAGTAGTGAAAAGTCTGAAAAAATTGGAGGATTAATACGCTGTGCGAGAATAAGTATTGTTTTTTTTTTTGCTACTATTTAGGAAAAATTATCGAAAAAAAAGAATTGTTTGGGTATTAGTATCAGTCAATTCAAAGTATCGTATCGTATCGGTATTGAAATCTTTTATGCGATACCCAGTCCTACTACCATCTGCTAAACATGGTGGAGGAAGTGTTAAGGCACGAACATGCATGGAATTCAAAGAAACTGGGTCACTGGTGTTTATTGATGATCTGACTGGTGATAGGAATAAAGCTATAAAGCTAAAATCTTTTCACTTCAACAGAATGATGCTTAAAATTACATATATATATATATATATGCTCTATACTGTCTTAAAACGTACAATAAAAGCAATTCAAAAGCTTCTAAAGACAAAGAAGTGTTCTTCAATGCTTAAATCAGTCACCTGACCTCAATACAGCTGAGCTGACGTTTTTTGACTTACTAAAGAGAAAGATAATGGAACAAAGTCCCACAAACAAGCAGCATCTGAAGGTGGTTGCAGTAAAGGTCTGGTAAAGCATCTCAAGGGAGACAACTCAGCATTTTTATGATGTCCAGGGAATCCAGGCTTAGGAGCATCTTGGTATTTATCATTATTTCAGCTTGTCTAATTATCTCTGAGTCTGTGAAAATGGAGGGACGGTGTAAAAATGGTTGTACTTCTTAAGTGGTTGATATAGAGTAATATTTTATTTTGAAACCCCTTAAATTAAAGCTGAACGTTTACACTTCAGCCACATCTACAGGGCATTTCAATGGACTACAAAGGCTGCCAAAATCCTGGGGGCTATCTAGCATTTGACCCATCACTTTTCAACGCACCCCATCATTTTCTCATTGAGGTCAGGCTGCTCATGTCGGAAAAAAGCCTCCCACTCCCTGAACTGTAGAAAACACTGACCAACAGACATTACCAGATACTCCAACTCAGCAACGATAACTTACAGCTGAAAAAATCAACTATGACAATAAAAATTCAGTGAGGGAAACCACAGAGGCTTATTAATTGCTACAACGTTTTATTGCAGTGTTAAACTGAATGATTTTGTCAGTTTGTTCAATGCAATCTGTGAAATTTATTAATGGCTTTTGTAATATTTCTCGATGTTCGAAAATCTTGGCATTGCTCTTTGGCAAAGTCTATCTTCAGCAGTTTAACCTTATTCCTCTCTAATTCTGAGTCTTCAGACATTTAATTTCTTCAGACATAACTCTTTAAACTTCAGAAAAAGTTGAAAAATGGTCAAATGTCATGTTCTTACAGTTTTAACACTTCCTGACATAGAAATGTTAATTTTATTTTGTTTAAAACCACAGAAACATGACACATTTTAAAGTTCACTTTATTAGATTAAGTAGTGAGCAGAAGAGTAGTCAATACGAGCAGGGTCAACACTGGTAAAAAAAAAAAAAAAAGCAAGAAGAAGTAAATATACCATACACAATAAACAGTCCAAGGTTCATACACAGACAAGGCAATACAAGAGGGCAGGAAAAAAATCAGTGTCGGAAAATACAGAAACAAGGTCTGAAAAAGGAGGGATAACACAGGCAAGAGAAAATATTTTGCACGAGAAAAAATCTGTTAATACTCAGTAAAGAGTAAGTGAAGTAAGAATCTGTATATATAGTGTGTGTAAAACCAGGTAAAATCAATATTTAGGTGATTGACTTCCTGGTAGTGTTGTGTGCAGTGCCATGTGATTATCAGTGGGAATGATATCAGTGTGAGGTGCATTTTGGGTGTTGAAGTCCAGAGACTGGAGGTCGCAGGTAAAGCTAAGTATGGGAGAGACAGGAGTGACACTTTTATTTATTTTTTTGTCATCAAGTTTTTATTGAAAGTTCTGTAGACAACAGATGTAACAACATCTTTCTTATCTCTTTTAAATCCCATTCCACCCCACCTCACCCACATACAACCCACCCCACCTACATCTAACCCAGGAGTGACACTTTTATAAATTTTTACCATCGTAAAATTATATGTATATATATAAAAAAAAACTCTCAAAACTGTTGCACTTTATTTTCTTCTTTATTAAAATAAGAATCAGCAAAAATGTGTTGCCACACTGAAGCCTAACAACCACACTTCACACAATGTCTCACTAATTACCGTCATAGTTGTTACAAATTATATTAGTCACATTTGCACTAATGATCCCCTCAACATAATTTCTATAATATTTCTGCCTCCACCAAACCAAAAAGAAAACATGCTCAATTTAATTCTAACCAATCATTTTAATTTGCAAAATAACGACCATATATATTATTTTATATTATTATATATTATATATATATTTTATATATATATATATATATATATATATATATATATATATATATATATATATATATATATATATATATATATATATATATATAAAACAACAAATAAAGCTTTCCAAAAACTAATATTAATAGACTTCCAACCCCTGTACTTCTTCTACTTCACCAATATTCTACAACACTTTCCCTATCTTACCAATTCTATCAGATTTTCTGTTTATTGTGTGCCTTTAAGGCCAAAAAATTTACAGAGACTTTAAAGCTACATTATTCATTATTAACTCTGCCTTTATTATGTCCACTTATGCACCCTATGCTTCTTTCTTCTTTTATTTTAGCTTAAAAAACACTAGAAGAAGAATAGAGCTGTACTGTATGCTATCTTTACATTGTGTTGTGTTGCTTGGTGTGAAATATATTTGGATATATTGTATTCAGTCTACAATAGCAGTTGGCCTTTGTGACCAGAGCTCAATTTCAGTGTGATTTATGGAGACTGGGCATATTTCAGTCAGTCCACTGTTACTGGCATTGAGAACTCAGCGTGTGTCACAGTGTGGGTTTGTGTGTGTGCGTAAGTGTGTGTGTGTGTGTGTGTGTGTGTGAAGGCTCTAAATCACTCTTAAAGAGATGATCTGAGGACAGGATATGGGGCCAGTGCTCTATAGGTGGGTCAGAGGCCTAGGAAACGCCTGTTAGCACATTTTAGCGCATTATCAACAAACCCCTTAACACCTGACTAAACTTCCTGTGTGGAAAGGAAGTGAAAGTGACCACAAGGACCACAGTTAACAGTCAGCCTGGGGAAGAGAGAGAGAGAGAGAGAGAGAGAGAGAGAGAGAGAGAGAGAGAGAGAGAGAGAGAGAGAGAGAGAAAGAGAGTTTATCTACAATTTGACATGAGATGATAGGCCCACTGCACTCTGTTCAAATCTCACATTACTCAGGTTATGTAATATTTCACAAGAAGAGCCTGCAACAGACACGCATACATTCAGACGCAGGAGCATATGCACACACGCACACCCGCACACACACACACACACACACACACATTAGGGAAGTAATGCTAATGCCTTGCTTAAAATATTTCAGGGTTGAGTAAAGTCATGTATGAAATGCAAATTACAAATCTGTTGTAGGAAAAAAAATAGAAAAAAAAATAGAAAAAAAAAGGAGGAAGAAGAGCAGAGGCACGCACTCCTGAAGTGTTTAAACCACTAAGATCCCATGAATATTAATGCGCTGAAAAATGACAATAGAAGCACAAAGCTGTTTACAGCAGAGAGCAGCATGTTTTTGGGCCCTGAATCTGCTGTTTAGCATGCACCAGTACCAACCCATATCAAATACAGCAGACTTTAAGACAACAGCGCCTGACTCACTGCTCTGACACTGTGCCACGCGACCCACTGGAGGAGGGAGGAGGAGAAAAAAAAAAAAAAACAGACAGAGACACAGACAGAGAGAGAGAGAGAGAGAGAGAGAGAGAGAGAGAGAGAGAGAGAAAAAGATGAGAGAGACCTCATGGTGCTTTTAGACAGACGGAAAAATGTAACAAAGAACTATTATTGTGTCCCATGACTTTTGTCATGTCATATGGAAGCTTAAGAACACTGCAAGACCAGTGTCATTACCAGAGTTACTAGTGTGCTTCACTGCACTGTCCACTGTGGGTGGTAAAGCCTTTTATGACATGTTTGCGGTAAATTTTTGACACTGTGTAGGCCTGTCATGATAACATTTGTGAAGACATCAATATATCTTCACAGAAATTATTGCGATAAACAATAATATTGTCATTTTATGACCAAAAATTGCATAAAAAAGCAATTATATTCTTTTAAAGACGACAAAATGTTTATTAATCATAGGCTAAAAAATATATACCGTATTTTTTCGCACTATACAGCGCACTTAAAGTCCTTTAATTTTCCAAAAAATTCAGTGTTTCAGTGAAGTTTCTCCAGCACCGAGGCTGGAGCAATATTAGCAATAGCCGCTAACTGCAGCTTTAGCTCTTTTACCATTCAGAGGTGAATATATCAGACTCTAGCCTGCATTTAACATGTTAAAACAAGCTACCTGGGACGAAGCGTTAGCTGATAGCATTTACTAGGACTAAGCACTGCTAACCACAGCTAGTGCTGCTGGTAACCACAGCTAGCACTGCTGCTAACCATGCTAAAATATTGGAAATCTAAGCTAACTGTACATAAACAGAAAAAAACATGGTGACGCCCTTGTTCCTTACTATTGTTGCGTAAATGTGCCGTATAATCCGTATGAAAATAGACCAGAAAATAGACATTCATTGATAGTGCACCTTATACTTAAAATACGTAAAATACGGTACATGTTCCTTTATCTACTGCAGTCTACACTGTTTGTATGGAGTTGCAGTTATTAAAGCACTGATTGGTCATTGCATGAAAACTCATACAAACGAACACAATACACGATATCACGATTATCAAATATTATTGAGTTCATGTCCATTTACTGTGCTTTAAGTCGATAATGTAATTACCATGAAAGCCCAGTAATTTTAATTCACGCCACCTTGCCATGAGCACTTAAATTAGTGTTCAGCCTCACTCACAAGATAACACCACACAACATATAGAGGTGTCTGCCATTCCTTTATTACATGTGTTACATGTGAACAGAGGAAATAATAAAAACATTTTGTTGACTTTTGATAGCCTTCTCCTCTTTTTTTTAATTGGCTTAGAGGAGCCTATGGCTGCTGATTTTTTGGTCATGCTTTGAAATTTGCATCACCTGACTTTTCTCACAATAACTGAAAAAAAAAAAAGCCATAGCCCCAACAAGCTAATTAATGTCTGAGACCTTGATCAGATAAGAGCTCAAATCTCTTGGGGGGCCCAAACATCTGCATGGCACTTTTTTGCTTCTTTTACTCTTAGAAATTGTACAAAAATAATAAAAAAAATAATATAGTAGTCTTGTACTTCCTTAACTATTCACTGCACCACTGGTGCCCACGCTTTTTTACAGTAAGAAAGAAAGAGAGCTTACATTCCATGAAGAAGAAAGGAAATGAAGGTTAAAATTCAAATCGCACACTATTCCCTAGTGAAGTCAGTAACAAGTTCCTTAGTAAAAAAGATATTGTATCGTCTGGCTGGATGAAACGATGGATGAAACGATGGATGAAAAAGACATTTAGAGTCATTGCTTTATTGCTGTAATTTACAATTATGCCAAAATAACAACAGGCTAGCAAGCTAATAAGCTAACAGGCTAAAACTAGCACTTGAGCACACACTAAAAAGTAAAATAGAACGTAGCTACTTTTAAAATCAAGTAATCCATAACGTAACTAAGTTTCTTTTTAATGGGTTAATCAGTAATCAGTAATCTGATTATTTTTAACTATAGTAAACTATACCATCACTGATACTCCCTAAGTAGTGTACTACAAAATTGACCAAATTATGGATTCAAACATCCAAACAGAGCATTTGATAGTTATAAGAGCAATATTTACATTTATTCACTGATGCTAAAATCTGAACTAGTGCTATCTGTGTGTAGACATTGTAGTTTTATGCCTTCTGTAGTTCACTAAATAGAAAGTAAGGAGATTTTTGAGATAAGTCAGACACTTGCATGAAATGAGATGTCAGCATTTTTATAAAGCTCTGTTTAAAAAAAACATCTGCACAACCACTTTTTACAAAATTTCCATCTTGGAGAACATTTTTGATTTGCAGTGACCAAAAAGGACTTTTTTTTGTGGACAGAAGGTCAAATAGCAGATAAATACCTCAAATACCTTTTTCAAAGGTATCTAGATGTCAATCAATCAATGAACCTTTATTTTCACTCAGTAAATACATTGAGGGGGAAACCCTTATTTTCAATGTAGCAATGTAGCTGAGCTTACATTAAATTAAATGGATTAAAAATGAAGTTTAAATTGATAAAAACAAGCAAACAATGTAAGATTTAATTAAGAAAAAAAAAATAAAAATAAAAGGATATGCAGACAGGCTAAAATGTAGAGCAATAAAGCAAGTAGATAAATACGTAGAATAATAAAATATAAACACAATAAAAAAAGGACTAAAATTACCATAATTATAAAAAAGTAAATGATGTAACGAAAAAAAATAAAATAAATAAATACTACTACTACTACTACTACTACTACTACTACTACTAATAATAATAATAATAATAATAATAATAATAATAATAATAATAATAATAATAATAATAATAATTATATAAAATATATAAAAATATATATAAAATATATAAAAAATTAAAGGAAGAAAATAAATGAAATAAAAATGTAAGAGGTCAAAAGTAAAGGTAGTAACAAAACAAATACAAGAATGAAATTGATAAAATTAATAAAATAAATTAAAAGGGCTAAATGGTAAAAAACAAACTTACATAAATAAAAAGACAGAATAATTTAAAAAAATAAAAAACTCAACTAAAACAGTTACAGGCTGTCTAAAGGTGGTTAGATATTAAAAGTTTAAAATGACTGAGTGACACCAGTGAGCTGAGTTTTAGGGTTTCCTGTAGTGAATTCCAGCTCACTGGTGCACTGTAGCTAAAAGCAGATTTTCCCAGTTCAGTAAAAACTCTCGGTATCTGACAGGTGATCCAGTCACTAAACTGGAAGAGAAGCTAAAGGAGACAAAATAGATTAAAGGAATTGGTCAGAGAAAAGAAAGAAAGAGAGAGAGAGAGAGAGAGAGAGAGAGAGAGAAAGAGAGAGAGAGATGACAGTGACTCCTAAGACATCGGACTGCTGACCTCTTGTTTGTCACTGTGCTACATCAACCTGTTAGCATGTCTCTGAGGCAGCATGAGTGCTCAGGAATGCTCCACGCTAGACACACACACACACACACACACACACACACACCCACACACACACCCACACACACACACACACACACACACATCCACCCACCACACACACACACCCACACATACTGATGGCAACACCAGATCTCCGCCTCACAAAAGCAGGCCCAAAGCGCATTACACATTACCGCCGAACCCATCCATTTAACTTTACATTATCATTAGCGATTGCTGTCGAAGTTGGCTCATAAATAGCAGTGGGAGATACTGATATAACAGAGTTACTTCCGTTCTAATTGCATCGGCAGAAATTGGATATTCGCAAGCTAATATGTATCATCATATCATTTAATGACCTGCTGCGATCGTAATATCCAAATGAAAGTATTTATTGAGACACTTTTCAGAAGTTTATGACTTTGATAGCTGAGGTGTGTTTTTTTATTATATATTTTTTTTATGTTATACCTCAAAAACCCAACTCAGGTTTGAGATTTGAGTGTTTTGTGAACTGTAAGAGTTTACTTTGGAGACCATCTGGCATCCCTGGGGAGCGCGTTTCTTTGATTAAGAGAAGAAGTGCCACAGCACCGTCTGCAGTTAGATGACTTCCACTCATGAGCACTTTGTAGTTCCTCTCTGCTAGGCGGAGGAGACAAGGCTAGCGCCTCTCTCTCTCTCACTCTCTCTCTCTCTCACTCTCTTTTTCTCAGTCTCACTTTCTATTTCTTCTGTCTATCACTCACTTTTCAAGTATCATTTTTTCACCTGCATCCTTTTTGCTCTTTCTCACATTTACTCACAATAACACACACATACACACACACAGAGAAACAATCACACAGTATGTTTGGCTCACTTGCAGAATACTGTGCCTTTTAATTTGTGTGACTATTAAGTAGTCAAATCTATACTATTCATTTACCTGCACATCATATTTTCCTAGTTTAATAACATTTTTTGTTTGCGTCCAACACGTCACACAGATTGCAATGACAGGGTAGACAGTGACAGGGAGGACACATGAATCAAAGGGGAAACAAAAAAGCCATCTGACGAAATTGTGGTTGATGTAGATTTGTGGTTGATTTAGAATTTTTAATAGTGACCTTTTTGTGATACATTTCCTAAAATGTTTCGAATTATATTGATATTTTACAACGACAGGGTGGACAACCTAAGCTTTTCTTGAGCTACGTCTGGAAACAAAATGACAAATATTAAAGTAAAAATAAAGGAACACTCTGTAGGAAATGAGAGCGAGCGAATAAAATAGCCACAGCAGTCCAATTTCTGCTGACAAGAGCTGCCAAATGCTTTAACTTAGCATGTTTCCTTAATATCTGATGATACACCATGATCAATGGATCTTTTAATACTGAAAATATAATGCTTAATGGTCCTTTAATATTATGAATTAATATTAATTAATATTAATATTATAATTATAATGCTGGACTTCAGTGCCTTGTAAATAAATTGTATAAAAGTTTAATGTTACTGAAGTCAAAAGCTTCATGAAAAAATATTTTTTCATGAAAATGGCTAAAAATATAAATGAAATGTCTAAATTAGATTTTAAAAAAATCTTAAAAATCTTTAAGAAAATTATAAAAATCTTTTCTTTGTTGACCCTCTTTAACAGACCATTCGACTTCACCAGACAGCCCTGTGGACATGACAAAAACCCACTCTAACATCAAAGAACACTGTATAAAATGTACAAATAGATGATAACATTCCTCTATACATGTAATAATATGGTTATCCCGAGCAAATTTAAAAACATACATTGCTGAGAAGCACAGTAGGGTTTGTGAAACCTTTAGAATGTTCTATATTTCTGCATAAATACCTAAAATATCAGCAGATTTGAACACTTACAAGTTTTTAAACTAGCTAAAAAGAACCCAGTTAAACAAATGACTCAAAAACATTTTACATGGTCATTACTTATTAAATTGGAAAATTATCTAATATTACACATTTGTGGGTGGCAAAAATATGTGTTCTAATGATGTATCTGATCTGATGATTGTTTAAGGTCATATTTATGCAGAAATTAAAAAATTCTAAAGGGTTCACACACTTTCAAGCACCACTGTACCCTTTTCTAAGGTCCAACTGTGTTTTTTATGTGTTTTTCTTATTTACTAACTGTTCTAAACCATCCATGAATAATAATGAAAAAAAAAAGCATGATCTAAGAAATAAGGCAGCCTATTGTTTGAGAAACGTACACAGAATGGTTTCTGTGGCCATAGCTTTATTGGCTTGGTAGTTAAGAAAGTAGGCCAGCATAAGCAGGACACAATAATAATTCCTTGAGTGGCTGGGCTGTGGCCTCGGAGAGCGTGGCGATGATGAATCTGTGTGCCATGGTACATTATGGCGGGATAAAAGAACAGAGGGGTGAAGGACAGTGCCTGCTCGGAACCTTAATCAGATGCAGATCAGACTAAAAGCATCGGAGCAGCAAATCCCCGCTCCAGAGCACACAAGAGCTCCGCTCCGCTCCGGCCACCCTCGCCTCGCCTCGCCTCATCTCGCACACCCCCTCTCCCTTTTCTGTCTTTCTTCTATTTCACCCTCTCTCTCTCTTTTTTTTTCCCTTTCCGCACTCCCTCTCTCCCTGAGCCCTTCAGAAAAGGTTGAGAGATAGATTCAAGTCTTTATTGAAAGATCATATGGGATGACTGCAAAATCCCATTACTTGTTGATTAAGTATTGATCCCACCCCCAAGTATTAACAAGTAAGCTAATATGGAGTGACCCGTGAGACCAGTGGCTGAGGAGCAGGGAGATCAGATGGCTTGGTGGGGTGGTGGGATGGAGAAGAGGGGTGGGTTGGTGACTGGGGGGACGACAAAACTAAAAAAAAAAGAAAAAGAAAGGCCTGGAATGAAGTCAATTGATATTTTGAACAGATAGATAGAGGAATAGAGAAAGAGAGAGAGAGAGAGAGAAATGTGCTGCATTAGACATGTGAGTGAGCTCCTGGCTCTTGGCTCTGGTTAAAATGTCACACTTCACAGTGTGGATCAATGGGTACTTTATTTCTCTGACGTTCGCTTATTACCATTATCAGACGACTCCCCTCTCCTACCTCCTAATGACCCTCACTGAACCGCAAGCCGTGCTCACAATGACGGCTTAAAACGAGTGCTCCGCGTTTCCCCCTGTCCAAGTCCACCCCGATGTCTACTCAGGCCTACATACACCAGAACACAAGAAGTCTTTTTCTGCTTAAAGCATTTAAACAAATTTGAAGCAAGTCTAGGCATATATTCTTCAGCTTGTAAACTAAAAATTAAACCTACGTTTAAAAAAAAAACACTTTTTAAAGACAACAACATTCTAATTAATCTTTTATTATAAATGGTTTGGGAATTATATATTTTTTTCTTCACCTACTTTAGTCCACACTGTGTATGGAGTCACACTTATTGAAGCATGACTGGTTAAAATACTGTTCCCTGTTATATATGTGAACAAACATACAAATAAACACAACAGACGACTTTACAATTATCATAAATTATTGAAATCATGTTCATTTATTGTACGATAAATCGATATTGCAATTATTGTGACAGGCCTACTTACTATGGAGGTGCTATTATAAATGATTCAGTAACTACTATGAAACAACGCACTCTATGAAGAAAAGTATGAACATTGTCAGTGAAGCAGCGACCGTGAGGTGTTTAAAAACTCCAGCAGCACTGCTGTGTCTGATCCGCACATTAACGTTACATACACACACACACATACACACACCACCATGTCAGTGTTACTACTGTGCAAAGGCGTAGGAAGTGGGTTTGACATTGATGGGACACATCTGTCAAAATGAAACAAAAAAAGCCCACCCAACAACATTTGCTCATTAATTACAGTTAATCACAAATAAACAAAATACATTTTGTTTTTCCTGTTGAATCCAAAATTAAATTAAAAGTTAAATCCAACCAAAGGTGCCTTTACAACCTAAACATGTTACTCCACATTACATTTAATGTTGTTTGAAAAAAATATGTGTGCAATGTCTGAATTATATACAAATACAAAATACTGTTTAAAAATCAAATAATATTTAAAATAATAAAACAACATTTTTTTTTCTACTGAAAGCACTATAACTTTTCATAGATTCATAGAGATTTTTGGCAGCAGTTAAAATAAACGTTAGATAACCCAAACCCTCACAGTGTGTTAGCACAACAAGACATTACCCAAAAGTCGTTTTTATTGCAGCATATTGTTATTGTTGCGATTCACTGCTCTCATCTCTGACCTCATGTGTAAAGCCGGTGTCGTGTCGAATTCAGCACCCCTGCCAGGAAAAGCACCCCCTCTCTGGAACGTGCATCCACGTGGCTTTCTTGGCTTTAACTTTACTTTACTTTACTTTACTTAGAAAAGGGAAATACACAAGATACTGCTTTGCTGACTCATAAGAAATAAGGAAAAAGACCTGCAGCCTCTCCTGAGAGGCGGTGCTTTTCTTGGCGGGGGTGCTGAATTTAGCACCGTAGTAGTGCCTAAATCTGCACCCCCACCATGAAAAGCACCCTCTCTCGGCAGCACGTACATACTGTCTTTGTGATAAAAACAAAGATAATTGCTTTAGCTAACTTTAATTAGAAACGCGCTCCCGAGAGAGGGTGCAGATTTCGGCGCGCTTTCAAAATAAAAGTTTATTTTAAAACAATTTCTTCTTCCCCCCTAAATTTCTGATATATAAAGCCCCCCCCCCAGTTCCTACACCAATGCTACTGTGCTAACAATGCTAACTCACAACCCAAATAATACCTGCTCTGTGAGTTAGCTAACAATGCTAACCCACAACTCAAATAATACCTGCATTCTCTAATTATAGGAGAATAGTCCTATATAATACCACCCCATAGGTGTTAAATTTCACTGAACAAACTTTTTTTTTTTGTTTGTTTCAAAAACTACTATAGGTCTCATTACGGTCATAATATTCTGACTGTACTGTGTATAATGTGTGCATTTGACTTGACTTATAGACTTATAGAGAATGATGTCCTTGCAATTTAATGAGTGTAAACCCTTTAATGTCCATTCTACCACCCATTCAACATTCATACTGAAAGTCATACACACTTTCAGGGGGTGACATTCAGTGTAGGAAGGGCACCACAACAGGGTTTGGCGCAAATAATTTTCTCCCACGGGACCCAAGTATATCGGCCTATGTAGATGTGCTGCCAGCTGCATTGTTGTGCTTCAGCAAAATGCAAACCCCAGGAGACCTGGTAGCCAAATATGGACTGGTCCCCTCTGCTTCCTCCACTTCCTACACATCTTGATGATTTGTATTAAAGAAGGACTGATCCAGTGTGTTTTTTGTCTCTTTTATCTGATGCAGATGCAGATATATATATATGTGTAAGAACTAAGAATGTTGATTGATACCAATCAGTTATACTGCTTTACCAGTGCTTCTATGCTTACACTTTAACAAAGTATCAATATAAAAAGAGGTACATTAAAATGTACAGGGTTCATACGGGTGCTTGAAATCCTGGAAAAAGCTTGAATTTGAACATTCTGTTTTTCAGGCCTGGAAAGTGCTGGAATTTTGGAGAAAGTGCTTGAAAAAAGAAATTGAGAAATTCTAACTACATTCATTTTACAATAAATAACTCTGACTAATTAAGTTTGCTTAAAGAAAAAAATGCAGATCTTAAAATAAAAAAAGGCTTTAATTTCTTCTCCTTCTGCTATTACCAAACACAATTCTGGTTGTGTTTAAGTAAACATAATACCATCTCTTGCAAATGAATCATTTTGAGTATATGTATGTATAAATGCTCGGTGAAGAACATTGGTATTTAAATAGTGTGAAACTGACACCAATAAATCCATAATTCCTGCTATTTACTTACTTAGAAGTATTTTTTTTCTCAGTAGCATAGTCGCTGTGAAGTGTGGAGAATAGTTTTGCGATATATTAAATATTGCTCAATCGCAGTTTTGAGATATCGAAAGAACACATCTTGAGATGCAGCATTAATAAAGAAATGTACATTGTACAAGATCTTAGAGCAACATTCAGCATTCGCTGCCTTCAACACCGCATCATTTCCACGGACATCTATGCGTTTTCACTTTCAGTTTTCGTTATTTCATTCGTTTTCGTTAACAATAATAACTGGTAATTAGCAACATTGTGATTATCACACCAGAGCTTTATATAAAATAAAAATAGAATTAAAAAACAGATGCCTACATCTCGGACTATTTTCTGGAGCCCGATTTCGGGTCGGGCCTCTGGTCAGGTCAGGTTCAGGCAGAGAATCTAAGCTCTAGGATAAACTGGCCTGTGCTATTTAATCCATGGCAACTGTTAGGCCTGCCCACCTGTGTCCACCTTTAAATATTCATATTTCATTTAAAACTCATCAGTGCGGAAATGCCTACCTTGTTCATCATACCCTGCAGATAAATCACACGAGGAGCTGAAGGCCACGCAATAAACAGATTGGAGGTCTTATTGTAATTGTCATTTGGAGCCTTGTTTTTTATGTAAAGAGGAGGAAGGACAATGATATGACAAGGGGACGAAGCCAAGCGTGACACTGTGGGAATTTTCATATTTAAATGGGAGAGAGGGAAATAGAGAGAGAGAGAAAAAGAGAGAGAGAAAAAAGAAAAAAAACAGAGACAGGATTTGTTATTCCGGCGCAGCGGCGTTCGGTCAGTCGATACATGCACAGATTATTCAGATTAGCGAGAGGTTTAACTCCGCTCATTGACTTGATGAAGGTTTTGTCCGGTTAAAAAGCTGACACAGTCCATTACAACTAACATTCCGATATTGATTAAACCATTTCAGGGGCTGGCCTTCTCCGGAGAGCAACTTCAGTAGGCTCTCTCTCTCTCTCACTCTCTTTCTCTCTCATTATCATTCACACTCTCTTCCTTCCTCTCTCTCTCTCTCTCTTTCTCTGTCTCTGATTCTGTCTCTCGCTCAGACTCACGCTCTTTTTGTTATCTCAGCTCTCTAAATTATGACTCCATGGCATAATGTGGTATTTGAGTATTTGGATAAAAGTGTATGCTAAATGCAATGTAATGTGATGTAATGTAATGAGTAAAGCCACTGTCGATATGAAATGTATACTAGATATCACTCGATAACATACACAACATACCAGGGCTGCACGATATTGGAAAAATTTTACATTGCAAATGTTCTTTTTTCTATAATAAATACAACAGGGGTTGGACAATGCAACTGAAACACCTGTCATTTTAGTGTGGGAGGTTTCATGGTTAAATTGGAGCAGCCCGGTGGCCAATCTTCATTAATTGCACATTGCACCACTAAGAGCAGAGTGTGAAGGTTTAATTAGCAGGGTAAGAGCACAGTTTTGCTCAAAATATTGCAATGCACACAACATTATGGGTGACATACCAGAGTTCAAAAGAGGACAAATTGTTGGTGCACGTCTTGCTGGCGCATCTGTGACCAAGACAGCAAGTCTTTGTGATGCATCAAGAGCCACGGTATCCAGGGTAATGTCAGCATACCACCAAGAAGGACGAACCACATCCAACAAGATTAACTGTGGATGCAAGAGAAAGCTGTCTGAAAGGGATGTTCGGGTGCTAACCCGGATTGTATCCAAAAAACATAAAACCAAAGCTGCACAATTTGGTGTGCACCTCTCCTGTTTCCACCGGAACTGTCCGTCGGGACAATAAATTATTGTGGTCTAAAACAGAGGTGTTTCAGTTTCGTTGTCCAACCCTTGTACATCGCGATATTAAACAATGCAAGGCCTATGACATCACCAGTCAGCACAATGCACTAAAACCCAAGGAAAACAGCAAAACAACAGTGATCGTCCCTTTAATCAGGCATTAAATGGCTTTTTAAGAGGTAAATTGGAGCATTTTTATTAGGATTAAAAGCGTGAATTCAGATTTAACTGGAAATGTTACAGCTGAGTTGCACAGCTTTCAACATGTGCGTTTACAAGCACGTGCCCAACCATGTGGATGAAAGCCATGCAGTTACCTCGTGTTTACTCCTGTACCCCCCCCACCCCTCCTCCTTGCGCTTCTCACACAGGCAGCAGAAGCCTGTCACTTACACAGGCACAGAGACAGCTCTGTGTATCTACAGTACTTCTTGTGTCAAGAACCAAAACATTGCAACTGCAATGACGTGGATTTAATTGCCTTAAAGGAGAACTCCGGTGTAAAATGGACTTTTGGTGTAGTAAAACATGATAAAAAGTACTAATCTTTGATGAATTCCATCCCTCCATTCTCCCACAGCATTCTGAGATCCAGAAATATTAACAGTTTGTTCAAACACCCTTCAGACTGGATGACATGGGGCATAATTTACCCCACGATAAATCGCTTTTTCCACCGTTATCCAGCTAGAACCTGGAGGGCCCTGACATTTAAAACGAGGCATTAATAACTTAAAAAGTGCACAAGAAGCTTATAAAAAACACTGTTTACATCCCGTAATGCTGGCTTCAGCTCCGAGCGCCGCCATTAATTAACTGAAAATATCTTAAACATATTCATACTTAGACTCCACACAGTGTAGCAGCCAGCACCAGGAGGCAGCTTATGCAAAGTCTATGTATATATGTCTGTCATTATCAGTTCAGTGATGGCGGCACTCGGAGCTGAAGCTAGCGTTATGGGATGTAGACAGTGTTTTTTAATAAGCTTCTTGTGCACTTTTTTATTTAAGTTATTAATGCCTCATTTTAAGTGTCAGGGCTCTCCAGATTCTAGCTACTTTGAGCTGGATAACGGTGGAAAAATGATTGATGATGATCGGGTCAAATTTCTGGATCTCGGAATTCTGTGGGAAAATGGAGGTGTGCTGTTCATCAAAGGTGAGTACTTTTTATCATGTTTTACTACACCAAAAGTCCATTTTACATCAGAGTTCTCCTTTAAGGGCACAATTACCTATTGGGCGTGCATACATCGCAATGACGATGCCTAAACGATATATACAGTGCTGCTTGAAAGTTTGTGAACTAGTTGAGTGGTTTAGATTTTTCTTTTGTTTTATCAAGATTCTCTTATTTTATCATCACCGTTTTTTGTATATGAAATGTTAGGTTTATGTTCATCGATTCCGTTTACCCATTTTGAGGGAACTGTGTGAGTTGCAAGCAGACTACATGAAACATGAAATCAGAGCATGTGCAAAAGTAAATGAACCACAGCTGCACTGGTAAAGTCAATTAGGTAAAAGACTCAGGTGAAACACATGTGAGTGCTCTAGTAATCAATTAAGCAGACCAATCAAATGAGACATCCTTGGGAAAGGTTTTGAGCCACACTGGTTAAAAGGGAGAGGAAACCAACCAAACCACTGTTGTGTCAAGTTATAAAGAACAGATCAACTATGCCGAGAGGAAAGGAGACATCTGAGGACATCAGAAAGAAGGTGGTGACAGCCCATCAGTCTGGGGAAAGCTACAAGACAATCTCCAAAAGATTCCAGCTTCATCCATCCACTGTAAGACAAATCATTTACAAATGGAGGGCACTCAGCATCACCGCAACTCTGCCTAGAAGTGGACGGCCATCCAAACTTACACCAAGAAGCACCAAAAAAATAATAATGCAGGTAAAGGCCAACCCACGCATTACCTCCAGAGAGTTGCAGACCTCTCTGTCAGCATCTGGGATAAATGTACATGCGTCTACAATCAGGCGAAATATGAATAAACATGGCATTAATGGGAGAGTTGCTAGAAGGAAGCCTTTGCTCTCAAAAAAGAACAAAGTTGCCCGTTTAAACTTTGCCAGAGAGCACTTGGACAAACCAGAGGATTTCTGGAAGTCCATTCTCTGGACGGATGAGTCCAAACTTGAATTATTTGGCAACAAAGACAGGCGCCATGTTTGGAGAAAAGTCAACACTGCATTTAAAGAGAAGAACCTCCTCCCAACAGTGAAGCATGGTGGTGGAAATGTGAAAGTCTGGGCCTGCTTTTCTGCCTCCGGACCTGGACGACTCCATATTATCCAGGGAACCATCAATTCCCAGGGCTATCAACAAATTCTTGACCAGAATCTTCTGCCATCAGTCAGGGAGTTGAAGCTAGGACGGAAATGGATTATGCAACAAGACAACGACCCAAAGCATTCCAGCAAAAATACCAAGGAATGGCTTAAGAGAAAGAAGATTCACACTCTGGATTGGCCCAGTCAAAGTCCGGACCTCAATCCCATAGAAATGCTGTGGCAAGATCTGAAGCGGGCGGTACATGCCAGATGTCCCTCCAACCTCACTCAACTGGCGGAGTTCTGCAAGGAGGAGTGGACAAAAATTCCAAAAAGCAGATGCGAGACACTCGTTTGTGGTTACAGAAGACGCTTGGTTGAAGTAATGGCTGCAAAAGGAGGTGCAACAAGCTACTAACTAAAAGAGTTCACATACTTTTGCACTTGGCAGATTTTCATTTTTTTGAGAGATAAAATAATTTTGTTGAATAAATAATGAAAATATACATCTTTTTTTCTTTGTGTCCCTTATTTGGAAGGTCTGCTTTACAATTTGGCATTTGGATGTTCATTTCATATGCTTATTATAATTTTTCTTTAGAAAACAATGACCATGTTTGGGTAGTTCACAAACTTTCAAGCAGCACTGTATATCGTGCAGCCCTACAACATACTAGACAAATGAATCAGAATCAGCAGATTCTGATGGACGACAGTGTTCACCACAGCTTGTACACACAACACCAGATCAAAGTGTACTGTCTCTCTCCCTCTCTGTCTGTCTAGCCGCTCTCTCAGAACACGTGCCACACTGGAAGGACCGTCTCTAGCCGAGGTCTCCTAAAAGAAACATCGCTTGATTGCCTGGGCGCCTCTCGCCTGATTGCATTCTGAGTGAGAAATTACTGGTGGTTTGCCAGCTTGCTGCTCACTGGCTCGCTGATTACCTTTACGTACCTCATTGTTTGTATTAGAATGTAAATTCAAAGAAGCAAGGCCGAAGCTTTTTAACACCAGCGCCTTTCCAGACACGGCTAAGAAAAAAAAATTCTCTGCTTGTCTTTCGCCTCTAGAGTCGACTCCACAGTCATGTTTACTGGCTAGCCCAGTTAATTTAAGATTCAAAGTTCTAATAAGCATGGAGGCCAAAGTGGATGAGGCGCGATATTCTTCAGCCTAATGGCCAATTAAGCCAAGCTAAATGAGAAGGTAGGAGATTACTATCTACTCTAGCCTCCCCTGAGACAGGGGAAAAATTGATTCAACCCTCAACCTTTCGCTTGGTTTTTACTGGAAAGAACGACTTCTTCCAGGAGCTCCAGAGATGGAGGTAAAGCAGTTTGTTGGGTGAACACCTAACAGGCTTCATTTAAATGTGTCATATCATATAAACTTAAATATGTATACTCAATATTTCCCTTCGCATTTAATTAACCCCCCTGTTTAGTGTATATGTTTAACTGTAAGGAAGAGCTCTAATGTCCATAGTTCAAACTGAACTGTGTTTAATTACGTTGAACAGTTCAAAAGTACATATTTCAGCTTAATTAATATACATATAATCACCTTTGTTGTCAGGTCTGGAGCAGGGAGGACGCGGACGCAAATGCAAACAATAATAAATTTAATAACCTAAACAAACACAAAATAAACATAAACTTAACAACGAAAACAGAACTGAGCATAAACAGAAAAACACGAGGACCACCAACAGACATAAAAACGTACAAGGATCAACACACGAGAAAGGAATCACGGACTATAAATAGTGGTGGACACAAATGGAAAACAGGAAACACCTGGGACTAAGGGGCGGAGTTACAAATGAACACAGGTAAGTGGAAAATTACAGGGGAACAACACAGAGGAGCACGGCCCAGAGGAAAATTTTATTGCTTAAATGTTGCTCTATGATGTCTCAGGAGACATATTTGTGATTTTCCCTGGTGTCTCATTTAGATATCGACTTTGTCACAGATGTTTCTCCTAAAATTGCCTAGGAGAAATAAATTTAGACAAAAATGAGACATGAGATTTTCTGAAATCAGATTTTTTTATGCTAAATTGTGTAATTCATGTTCTGCGTTGTTTAGGTATAGTCTATTCATTTCGGAAGCTTCTTCTTGGAAAGATTTTTTTTTCATGGTCTACTTTTATTTTAGCTTACATATATATATATATATATATATATATATATATATATATATATATATATATATATATATATATATATATATATATATATTATACTGTATATACTGACAAACATTTATGGTAAATTAATGCACTGACAAAAATGACAAAATAAATTTTCAAATGAGAAATGAAATTGATGTGGATGTCTGACTGAATTGAAAGTTCCAGCTAAATTTCATTAGGTTTATGTTTCCACTCATTTTATCCACTTCCTGTTATCCATTTGAAATTCCAAGCGCACACGCACACACAAAATATATAATTAGTTATCCTAGTGCCACACCATTAAGATATGATATGTGTTACATGAACAGCAATTTAAGTGAATAAATAGCTCATATAAATAGTATTTGACAACATAGAAGTAAAAATGCTAGCATTAAGTGAGAGTCCTAAGTGAGAAATGCTGGAGTTAATTTTGAGTTTTCTGTATTTAGTAAACTATTACTGTTATCTTTTTAATCCAATCTGAGCACAATGTAAGACTGTATTGAGATCTGTAGTCAAACTCAGGAGGAGATGCATGTGAGATTATGGAAGTCTTTGTCTCAGGAGAAACATCTGAGCAGCAGGAGATTTAAAGTAAAATCTCTCTTGGGTTTCCTTCTAATCTCATATCTGTCTAGGAGAAACAACAGAGACATTAAGGGAATCCTTTTTAATTTTTCTTTCCTATGGGGGGTCACGTGGGGTTCATACACAGACATGAGAACAGACAGGAAACAGGGCAAAGACGTGACATTTGTATTGATTCATTTTCACCCCTTACAGATCATGGCTCATCTGTGATAATTCACAATACTTAACAAGCATAAATTAACAATAAATAAATAAATAAATAAATAAATAAATAAATAAACAAACCAATAAAATGACAAATGGCCTTAGGTTTTACCTTTTTGTTTACTCTTTAATTGTATCCTGGTCCAGTTAAATCAATTAATCTCCATCACATCATTTACAGAATAATACCAAAAAATTAAAGATGAATGGAAGTTTATTGAAACTGTCCAGCTATTTTAGAGCATTCCCATTGGTCCATTCCTAAAGAATAATGTACACAGAGAAGCTGCAGTGTTCAAATAAAGGAGAAAACTGACAAAAATTGACGAAATTGAACAAAAAATGAAAATGTGTGATTTGCCCTAGGTATATGTGTAATTTAAACATATACTAATGTATATACTGTACATAATATATAGATGCATCGAATCATTTTTTTTTTTTCCATGAGCATGTTTATTACATTAATTAGGCCAACTCAGGTCAAGGTTATGGTATATTTCATGCTTCAAATAATAATTAAAAATATCTTAATAATTATAATAATTTCTTTTCTTCATTTTTACACTTTAAAAACATAGTTCATTTGACCCATAAGGTAACATAAGGCTTAAAATAGGTATATTATTTATTTTGTTTGCTAAGTTATACTTTTTGTTTTGTGCGGTAGGTAGAAAAGAACATTAAATCTTTGGGGAAAAAAAGAAAAGATCAGAAAATCAGTAGCAAAACAGCTTTAAGGCAGAGAGAAAGTGAGAGGGACAGAGAGGGAGAGACAGACAGAGAGAGAGAGAGAGAGAGAGAGAGAGAGAGAGAGAAAGTGAGAGGGGTGAGGGATGGGGGGGGCAGCTTTGTACTCCATACTGTATCAATTTTGCTCAGTCTAAATGACCTAAATAAAGAATTCAATACAGGGACCCAATAGGAGGCTTAGTCCACATATTTATTGAATCCAGGCCCTTTGTCCGTTGCCAAAATATTCTGTGGTTTTCTGAAGTTTAGACTACAGTCCTGTGATCCATGATGGATTGTAAATCGGATCCCCTCCTATAATAAGCAAGGCTGGAGCGTGGTGGCATTCCTCAGCCAGGGAATAGAGGCTCTGAGGGACCGGAGAGCACTGGGTCATACAATGGCTTGATTGACTGCGTCAGATGTACGGGAGGGATGGGCCTGCAGAAATCAAAGCGGGGCTCATTTAAACACACGTCAGGAAGAGACGGACGAGTCGGAGCTCGGGAGTTCTGGAAAACGCGGCCGTCCCTGCGAGTCGGCGAGGCTCGCTCAAGGCCGAGGACGGTCACGAATAGGACGGAGAATATTCATAATATTCATAAGTACTGCAGATCAAGAGAGAATGTGACCGAGAGACACAGGGAGAGTGATGGAGAGAGAGAGAGAGAGAGAGAGTGGAGGTATTATTTCAGGGAAGACAGTGGGTACTCTCTCTCTCTCTCTCTCTTTATTATACCCACGTGGTGAAAATTGCGGTGTCCCCTCCCCCCTCCGTGTTTAGAAGTGGAGGACATCAACATGCACAGCGTGTAATGATGTCAAAGAGCTATTTCATGGTGAATGTTTGGTTTGAATTAGAGGCCAGCGGGAGAGCGCACTCTCACACACTCTCAACCACCCTCGCAGGGTCCCTTTGTTCCTCCTTGCTCTGTGCTGCAGATGGGACCTCCGCCTCTCTCACTCATTCTCTCTCTCTCTCTCTCTCTCTCTCTCTCTCACTTTGACACACTGCCCCTTTGCCTCCTTCATTCCACCACCACCACTATATGTATATATATATATATATATACACAGCTCTGAAAAAAATGAGACCGCATTTCTCCCAAATTCCAAATAAAAATATCATAAAAATGTCATTTAGAGCATTTATCAAAAAAGGTGCCGAGCTTTCAGACCTCAAACAGTGCAAAAAAAAAAAAAAAAAAACAAGTTCATATTCATAAAGTTTTAAGAGTTCAGAAATCAAAATTTGGTGGAATAACCCTGTTTTTTAATCACAGTTTTCCTGCAATATTGCCATGTTCCTCTCCTCCACCAGTCTTACACACTGCTTGTGGAAACTTCACACTTGACCTCAAGCAGCTTGAACTGTGTGTCTCTATACTCCTCCTCTACACTCTTCCTCCAGTCTCTTGATTTCCAAATAAAATGTAAAATTTACTGATGGTCAGTGATGGTTTGGAGAATGGTTTTGTCATCTGCTGATGTTGGTCCACTGTGTTACATGTGTTACAGTATATATAAGTCCAAAGTCAGTACAGTACAGTTTTCCTGAAAAATCTTACAGCACTTCATGATTTCCTCTGCTGGACAACTTTTATGGAGATTTTCATTTTCCAGCAGGACTTGGCAAACTGCCCACACTGCCAAAAGTACTGCCAATTGGCTTTATATAATATTGGAATTTTTCTGAGAAGCTGAGTTTTGGGTCTTCATTGGCTGTAAGCCATAAAATTCAAAAATAAAATAAATACAATAGGTCACTCTGTGTGTAATACATCTATATATTAAGAGTTTTACATTTTGAACTGAATTACTGAAACAAAAAAGTATTTTTTTTAGATGCACTACTACATAGACACTACATGACAAAGACTTTCAAGAAAAAGTTTGTTTTTTCCTCTTTTATTTGATACACGGCAGCTAAAACTAAACCGCGCTTCTATCCACGTCATCTCCCTTCAACACATTACTCAAGATCAGAAAAGAACAGTTGGGAAAGTTCCTGTCAATTTTTCTTTTCTCATCCAGAGGAAAGGAAGGAAGGAGTGAAGGATGGTCTGTGAGCTGAATGTGGATGGAGGGAGCTGACATGGCTGAATGAATAAATGTGGAAGTTGGAGAGAGGGAAAGGACAGGAGCGCAGAGCCGGCCGTCTATGACCTTTTTAAGATCCCAGTCAAACGGATAAATAAGATCCCGAGGTGACTGTCATTTACAGGTCGGCTATTGATGTGGAGCTGGCCAGCCCTGAGAGAGCAGACCACTCCGCCTGAGAGTGAGGGAACAGTACAAACACACATCACAGCACAGCACAGCACACACACATACACACATACATACACACATACATGCACCATCACATCATGTACAACACACATGTAGGTGGAGAACATGGTGTTGTCAGAAAGTCAGAAATGAGGTGGAGAACAATACTGATGGACACTGTGCTTAAAAGCTGCAGAAATTCTATTTAATTAAATGTATTACAGTGTAGCAACACAGCAAAATACATATCTCAAATCTCAAAGCTGAACTGAAGCTATAAGTTGCAGCCTGAACTGATTTCTAAATTAGACACAATACATGGCAGCCAATTTGAATTGGGGTTTCTTGTATACAACAACCAGTAAATTTCTACAACAGAAATCTATAGCATAAATAGTTATGGACTTTTTGGGAACAAAAATTAGAACAAAACTTTTTTTTATAATATATTATAGTTTGGTAGTTAATACCAATCCTATCAAAATGATATGATCCTTAATACCAATTCCACAATCAATACCACAGCAAATAGAAAAAAATGCTCTAGAAAAAAAAGAAACCACTTAAAAATGATGAGTTTCTTTGATTTTACCACTTCGAAAACCTCTGGAATATAATCAAGAGGAAGGTGGATGATCACAAGCCATGACATCAAGCTGAACTGCTTGAATCTTTGCACCAAGAGTGGCATAAAGTTATCCAAAAGCAGTGTGTAAGACTGGTGGAGGAGAACATGCCAAGATGCATGAAAACTGTGATTTGGTTATTCCACCAAATACTGATTTCTGAACTCTTAAAACTTTTAAAAAATATGAACTTGGTTTCTTTGCATTATTTAAGGTCTGAAAGCGCTGCAACTTTTTTGCATCTTTATTTCAGCCACTTATAATTTTCTGCAAATAAATGATCTAAACGACAATATTTTTATTTGGAATTTGGGAGAAATTTTGTCCGTAGTTTATAGAATAAAACAACAATGTTCATTTTACTCAAACATATACCTATAAATAGCAAAATCAGAAACTGAAGGTGTCTCTTTTCTTTTTTTCCAGAGCTGTATATATAAAAAACAAACATATTTAAACTTATATAGTTAAACTTATTTAAACTTAGGCCTATTATTCTGCTGCTTCAATTCTGAATAAATCACCATCTTAAATATCTATTATGGCTGTGGTCATTTTTTTGGTGCCATGAAACAACAGTTAATGTAATGTTTTAAAATGTTGGTTTTGACTTGGTACTAAAGTATTGATTGTCATGAAATATATATTCTAATGATAACAAGTGTAAAATTGCAAAAAATGTTCCAGAGAATGCCCCAAATATTATGCTGACCTGGAACGAGGGAGGCTATGTAAAACAAAACAAAAAAGTGCTGTAAATTGAACATGGTGGAACTGAAATGTATGTAAATGTATTGCAAAATATAATACATAAATATTATACAAATTTTAAACTTCAGTCATATCTGTTTGGTTGGATTTGAAATTTGAAACTATAGAAAGACTACCGTTTTTATTCTTTTCTTTTAATCATTGCCTGGTTACATATGCGTACATACATATATACGCATACATCTCGCGCCTTTCTTGTTCAGGGCAGAGACATATACGCAAATCCCCTTAAACTAAATCCTATAACATGTACATTAATGTCATCTGTTTTTTTTTTTTCCTATACCATACTATTGCCTGCTTACATCATTGTCTATATACATCTATACATCTGATTTACACTGACATACACATTTATTTGGTGTGCATTTAGCATTCTCACGCCTTCCCCTTCACGTTTCTTGGCTCAGGGCAGAAACATGGCTCCCCCCCCCCCCCCCCTTCAAAACAATGGATACTTGTGCTGTCATTTCTTTGCTCTCCTGCTCCTCTCTCTCTGTGAGTCACAGCTAATAACGTGGCATGCTTTCTTAACTTATGGTCAAGGATGCCTCACTTTAACTTATCACAGGGGGAAATGGCAGTGACAGGACCGCTGCGGGCTGATGTTCTGGGGAAAACTAGCATAAGCTCCTTATCGTAAAACATTAAGTTTACGCCCAAAGGTGAATGCTTGTGTCAGTTTCTGAGGCCTCCTGGAAATCCCGGCATCGATGTGACAGGTCAGTGCACAAAACTCGCCCGCAGCCGGAGGACGCCTCGTATGCGTGTGCGTGTGTGTGTGCGCGCGTACACACACACATACACACACATATACACACACACGCACATATACACACACACACTACTGTACGCTTTAATTGCCATAATTTTTATTTCAGTGAGACAGCTGTCAAAAAAAAAAAAAAAACACAGAAAAAATAAAAAAAAACTTGACAATGAGGCTCATTCAAATCCAAAAAATAGGCCGATTCCAAAGCCGAGCATTTCTCATTAATTCTAAAGAAGTCCCATATGGCAGGTATTTATTTTAGGAGATTTGGAGAAACTTTATTGACTATAGATCTAATTATGTTTGTTTACTTCCGCACAAAAAATCATTTCCACGTTTGTCGGCTTGTTAGTTTAAAAACCTTGTTTTACTCTTAAGAAAAAAATCATATGCTTTCATCATCGTTGCTGTTCATTAAACGAAACGGTGCATGATTTATTCATGCACAAAAAAAGAGGCAAAACAAACCAAGGTGTGCTGCACGCATCTAACTCTGGAGAGTTGATCCGATAATGGCGAGCGAGCGTCTCGTCTTTTGTTCTTTCATTTATTTAAACGTACTGTTTAATATGAATAAAAATATTCCACTTTCCCAAGGTTGAGCGTAACTTTTTTTTTTTTTTTTTTTTTTTTTTAGCAGGAATTCAGAGGTACCGCAGTTAAAGCGCTGGCCTGCTTAATGCAGAGCATCCTGCTAAATCATTTAGACCAAAGTGCGTATTTGCAATGCGGCTCTTGATCGATTAAAAGGGTCTTGCCGGGGTCAGAGTGGAGAGTGGATGCCTGGAGGAGAGCTGGAGTCAAGCGTAATGCTGGGTGTCAGACTGCTGACATTTGAGATGTACGGAAATGCTCCTCATTCAAAATCTAGGTGCTACAGGCATTTGTGCATGCGTGTGTTTGTGCATGTGTGTGTGTGTGTGCTTGTGTATGATGCTAGTATGTACTGGCATGGCTCTCTACCAAACAAAAAAATAATAATAATATTAATAAAAACAAACCTTCTATCTTTAACTTTAGTAACATTTATAACTGTTGATGCTTAATAGACTTCACATAAATGATTTAATTACAGTTCAATCTTGCTATTCTCTCCTACCTTAAGTTTTCCCATAGTGTTATTTAAAAATTTAAAGAAAAAAAAAATCACACTATGACAGCAATAATAAACAGTTTAACTTGACCAAAAAAGGAGTGGAATAAAGTTATCCAAAAGCAGTGTGTAAGACTGGTGGAGGAGAACACGCCAAGATGCATAAAAACTGTGATTAAAAAAAACATATTAATTCCACCAAATATTGATTTCTGGACTCTAAAAACTTTATGAATATGAACTTGTTTTCTTTGCATTATTTGAGGTCTGAAAGCTCTGCCTCTTTTTTGATTGTTATTTCAGCTATTTCTCATTTTCTGCAAATAAAGGCTCTAAATGACAATATTTCTATTTGGAATTTGGGAGAAATGTTGTCCGTAGTTTATAGAATAAAACAACAATATTCATTTTACTCAAATGTAGACATATAAATAGCAAAATCAGAGAAACAGATTTGAAACTAAAGTGGTCTCTTTATTTTTTCCAGAGCTGTATATATAGCTGTATATATATATATATATATATATATATATATATATATATATATATATATATATATATATATATATATATATATATATACAGCTATATATATATATATAAACTTAAGTCTATTATTCTGCTGTGCTGCTTCAATTTTGATCTTGATCTCACAATCATCTATTATGGCTGTGGTCAATTTTGGTATCTATGAAAAAAAAAAAAAAGAAACAAACCTTGTATCTTAACATTTGTAATATTTATAACTGTTGATGCTGAATAGACTTAACAGAAATTATTTAATTAGAGTTCAATCTTGCTATTCTCTCCTACCATAGTGTTATTTAAAAAATTCATAATAATTGCAAATCACACTAGGACAACTATAATAAACAGTTTAACTTGATCAAAAATCATCAAAATACTTAAACGTAAATTAACCAATTTATCTGTTCCTAATGCATACATACCTTTGCTTAAATTAAATCTCTTTTATTAGCCCATATAAATAGGAGAGTACTGTGGGTGGTGCAGGCATCAATTCCTCTCTCTTATAATCACATAACCATTAAATGACAATTCATTAGTATCGATTACTTACAACGATAATTCAATAAAAGTCATTACACACTGAACGTGGGGCAAATAAATGATGTGAAAATACAAAAATCTATGTGCACACTAACCCGGCAGCTTTTCTGGAAATGACTGAATAAATCATAAAACAGAAATAATGTGCTCAAGCTGTCCTAAAATGCTTTAAAATTAGATTCTGTGCTTTTTAGAAAACAGGCAAACATGCATGAAATAATTGATCTGCTTAAAATTGCACTTATTGCTAATACACATGTGTAAATGCACAGAAACAGTTGTCTATTTCCTGTAGGGAAATACTGGCAGAAGAATAGGACTCTGTTTGAGCTATAAGGCACTGAGTTTTATTCATTTAGTTTTAAAGGGGCACTAAACCCCCTGATTTTTAGCTGACTCCACCCTCAGCTCAAATGTAAAAAAGGCTAAAAAATGGGAGGGGTAGTTTGGGCAGGGCACTGGGTGATGTATGGGTTTAGAGGCAGGGAATAAGAGAGGAGAGCTGATTGGCTGAGCTGCAGCAGCAGCAGTGTGCCTCTAATAGCAGTGAAGCGCAGATGGTTGGACGTCAGCAGGGGGGCGGTATTGTTGACACATCAATCACGCCTATAGCACAGTTGAACCTGAGAGGGCGCTCTAGAGGCAGAATTTACCACAGTAAAAGCATTTACATTTTTTAAATGTTAGGAAATGTTTATTCAAATTTAAAACAGGACAAGTATGTTTCATTACTTCAAATGAACACATTTCAGCTATTATTGGAAAAAATAATGTGTGGTTTATGGTTATTGGCTCTTTAAGCAGTGCATGGCTACTTCAGCATCAATACATATGATTAACATTGACACACATACAAATATACTGTAGATTTCATACAGTTTCTTACGTTTCTTGGCTCAGGGCAGAATCATACACGCAAAGTCTATAATGTGTACGTTAATGCCATCTGAGTTGTGGAGTATCAGAACTGTGTTCTCTAGAGTGATGGTGCTCCATCCAATACCAATACTGGGATAATTTGCAAAGTTGGGGATAGAGTGAGGTGAGGTGGTCATCATCCATCCAACATCCTGACCTCATCAACTAAAGCTCTTGTAGCTTAAGTCAAACAAATCCTCACAGCAATGCTTCGGAATCTAGAAGAAAGTTTTGCTTGGACGTTAAAGGCAGTTACTGTCAAAAAAACATAACGTTGCTGTCCAATGAAAAACAAGTATCTCCATTTTTGTTGATTTTTAGTTTACTACATCATTTAAACACACAAACTGTCCCTTAAACTGTGTCAAAATTTCTTGAAAAATGGACCAATGGAAATTCTTCAAAATTACCTGAACTAAACTCTTTTTACATTGACTTCTATTGAAATTGATTTGTTTTATCTCTGTCCTGTAAAGTTGGCATGTCGCAACAAGAAGCTCATTGGTATCTTACACCCTGTCAACGGTCTATTTTCACGTCTTGCTCCCTCGTCAGTAAAATGGCGTCAGAAATATAGTTTAGAAATATATCTACACTGATGGGAGTGATGGTTCAGGTAAATATCTTGTGTTTTTCTATCTTGCAGGTGGGAAAACAGGTGCGCCATTGACCGTTTGAAACCCTGACAACAGTCAACAGTCAGCCACGCTCGTTACAAACACAAACACTGATGCGCTGCAAATGTTCGCAAACCTGACTTTTACCTCAACAATAAACAGAATAAAGAATAATTAAAATAACATTGTTGTTCCCTTAAATCAGCTGCTGGCTCATCTTCACAGTGTGAACGTGCAGATCAGTATCCTCCTCTGAGACGTGCAAAAACGTTGCACTTTTAAAATACTGTACAAACATGCCAAAGTCAGAGGGCATCTGGTTCTTAAAGTGAATGACTACTGGCACACTGATTAATTAAGATAATTAGTACTTGCACGTTTTGAGCTGCGCGAGGCATATATATATATATATATATATTTTTTTTTTTTTTGTGCCCTCACAATACAGCCACAGCGACACGCCCTAAATCCAGCTGTGCGATTCACAATTGACCAGATTGCTAAAATAGGGCCCTTAGTGTGTAAAAGTCTTATAGGTTTAGTCATAATAGTAGTAATCAATGCTTAGCTGTGCATTATTATAATTACTTATATGGTACATATGATCCATGATATTGCCAGAATCATAACAAAATCTCATATTGGCTTTGAATTATAATGTAACTAGATTTTATTTCATGTTTATTTGTTGATTCCAGTATTTCTATTGGTCCATTCATTGTGAAATGTCCCCACAATGCAAATATCAGCTGGTAAATTCTAATTGTGTAAAGAAATAGTAAAAAAAAGAAAAACAAAAAAAGGACAGCAGTGATACAGTACAAACACACACACGCACACACACACACTGAATCTGAATGAACTAGATTAATCCTATTCTCACACAGCAACAAAAAGGTCCCGTGATTAGAGAGAGAGGGAATAGTAGGACTGGAGTGGCCCCTAATGTAATGCGGCCCACATTGTGTGGATGGAGTGACCCATATGTGCGGTACGGTAGTGGGTCGTGCCGGTCCCCACTGCTCTTCTCCTGCCTGCCCGCCCTGGCTCCCACTTCTGGGCTTGGCCAGGCCCCTGACGAGGCCATCTTAAAAATGCTCTAAGATCCTCTGTCCTTTACTGTCTCATTCAAAGAGCTTCATCTTTAATATTCAGTGCCGCAAGATGGTGCATGGAGCATTTGTTCCCTGCGCCACATTAAAATAGCCCCGAATCGCACTCCGAGCAGGAACTTGAGTATCCAAAGTGGGGCTGTAAATTCGCCGTATCAAGGTCATGCTGTTTTCCTGCTCTTACGGAGGAGCGCCGCGGCAAACTAGCGGAATTTATGCATGTTGGGATTTACAGTAATTGATAGTGTAATGCTGTCAGTCTTACTCTCGAAGGTCAGCCTCATTCACAACCCATGTTCTTCTATATAACTTGCTACAAGCAGATTGGAGAGTACACATACACACACTTGCCCACACACACTTGTGCACACACACACACACACACACGCCCACAGAATAAGGTATGATGAGGTGCAGGTCTTGTCTGGAGAGACAGAGTGGCTGAATGGCCTCGGGCCTGCTGATCTCTGTCTAAATGATGGCCACACTCTGGGCTCCTCTGACACTCTCTCCCACTCGCACGTGTGTGTGTGTGTGTGTGTGTGTGTGTGTGTGTCTGTGTGTTCACCCCGTGCACACTGCTATATGGTTCTCATTTCAAGAAACAGCTTAAAGGGGCAATTAAAGAATAACCTTGAAAAAATAAAAAATACCCAAGGCCAGAAAAAACACTGTTTTGAAGTGTGGTACAGACGTCTTCTACCAATTAACATCATACAGCAGGTACAGCATTAAACATTTCCATTCATCTGCTTACGAGACGTCTGAAGAACTTTTATTATTAAGCTATTATTATTATTATCATTATATATTTTTTATTATTTTTTAGGGGTGATACGAGATCTCTTGGCACGAGATTAAAACGGACGATATTTCTCGTCAGGCTTAAACCTGTCTCGCGGGGCAAAAAAAAACAGTTAAGTGTGGAGTTTTTAAGAGGGATCTGGCAACCCAGTAGCGATAGCAATAGAGTATGATGGCTGAGCAGTGAGAGCAGCTCTAAGCAGAAGAGGAAAATTCAGGCATTTGCATAGAAGATGCTTCTGCTACTTTTAAGTTGTATATCTGGCTGCATTTTGGCTCCAGTGGAAACAATAAACGGTAACAGAGTGACCAACAAGACACAAACCATATGTAAATACTGTAAGTAAATCCTACACGTGACTGTTTCATAGGCAGTTGTACCCCTTAGCTCTGTACTGTATTAAAAAAAAGTTCTGTCTCTGTTTGCTCTTCACGCATAGGCTTAATATGACTGGTTATGGTTATGCATAGTTAAATTACAAGAGATTTAGGAGAAAAAAACACAAACCCTAGGCTTAATATGACTGGTTGTGGTTTGCACTTATTGTTTGCACTATATAAGACCTAGAACAGTTTTATTTTTTATTCTTATTTCTATTTCTTATAGAATCAATGTGTGAGAGAAACCAGTCTGTTAAGTTTGCGTTATATGATTTTGTCAAATAAAACTCTAGTTTTCAAGCCATTTTTCATTTTTGACGTTTTCTTTAAAATTATTTTTAAATCTCGTCTCGTCTCGTTCTCGTGAACCCAGTATCGTTTCTCGTCTCGTCTCGTGATATTAGTGTCTCGTCACACCCCTTTTATTTTTGTATTATTACTATTATTACTACAATCAAAATCCTAAGCCCTTCTAGTTCTTATTATTGAGAGAATTGGAAAAGAGAGAGAGATGATAAAAAGTGACAGGAGAGCCAAAAACGAAGGGCTTAAAAATAACAATTTGTGGTTTCATGATTAAAAAAAAGGTCTTTCAATTGATGCTATTTTAAAATCTTCTTCTTTTGCCGTCCCCTCTTTTCTTTGCTGGTTCTCAGCAATGAAGCTTATCTAGCAATATACAGTAGTAGAATCATTCTGTGATCGTTTATAGGAAGTTGTTTTAAAAGTTAATAACCAAAAATACAAATGATAAAATAATAAGGTAATAATATTTAATAATAAAACAGTATAGTGAGCAAAAAGAAAAAAACTGTTTCTGAATTCATGTTTTTTTGTTGTTTCACACAGTAATAACATCTAACTATCTATATCTATATCTATATATCTATCTTTAGCAGTTTAGCTTTCCTAACTGCCTAAAATGTATTTAGGCCTAAAAAAAATCCTATTTTAATCAAATAGACAGGTTCTTCTGTGACTTTTTTCAGCATGCAATACAAAGCAGCCAATCAACACAGACATATGTTATTTCGTGACATTGCTGTTGGAGCAAATCCTTTTTTTTATAAGAAAGCCAATACGCATTATGAACTGTCAATGTAAGTTAATGTAACATGACACATTTTCATCTTGCACCATCTCGATTGATCCGCTCATCATGAAATTTTAATATGGCGTAGAAAGAAATTGGCCTGTTAAAGTCAAATTATGTCGTATAAATATGTATGTACAAAACGAGATACAAGCAGAAATTCAATTCAGTAAAGTTCCTCTTTCAGGAGCAAAGATATTCAATAAAGATCATAAGGTAAATAACGAAAACATCTCTTTATTCGGAGAGACAAAGAGAACATGGGCAAATGAACTATGACTATGTTCTAAAACACAGCAGTTATGGACTGAAATAAGTACTAGAATTTAAGCCCTAAAAAGGAGACTCCTGAAAACTCCTGAAATAAGAAAAAAAAAGTAATTGTAAATAAAAGTTTATACTTTGTCATAAGCTTAGGCCTTTTCATATCTCATTCTTTATTTAAATCCGCAAACTTCTTTAAAAAAAAAACTTTTTTTTACTGCATCCAGCTTTACATTCATTTTCTTAAAATTCACAACAGATAGTAGAAATTTGGTTCGTGACCACTGCATTATATATTATCATATTATTTGGGAGTACATATTATGTTATTACAACACATTAAGCATGTTCATTTTAATTATTCAAATTAACTTTTTGCAGGTGCCGCTAGTTGCATATTTTTTATATAATATTAATATTAATATAAGTTGTTCCTTGATTTATAAGTAGTAAGCATCTCATTTAAATCGCTGGTTTTCCTTCTACTGTGGTCTTTAGTCTCTGCTTTAGCTCATAGAACACACATTAGCATAGCATATCATACTGTAACACAGCTAATTTGATTTTAGCACTGTTACAAGAACACAAGAACATTCTTTTTTTAGAATTATTATCAGCTAGCATTAGCTTTGAGCCTTTTTATATTAGCTTTGAGCCATTTTCTGTGAATCAAAGTGAAAAAGTTTAGTTTAGTCAGTAAATATATGCTTCTATGTGGCTATGTTTGGATGGCTCCCTTATTGTGACAATATGGAACCATATAAGCCCCACCCACTACAACAGATGAAGATCCACCACTTTGGATTGGTTGAGAACCTCAGACAGTACACAGCAGCATTAGCCAGCAGACTTTGTCTGACGGAGGGATCTGTACCCGCTGTCCCTGGCAGGTCAGCAGATGAGGGAGATGGAAGTACTGTACTTTCAAATATTGAGTTTTGTGCTCCTTCACAGTTGAGCATGAACTCGCTTGTTTGTGTTTTGCCATTTAGCACAAGCTAACACTACTGTGTGGTAAATGCTTAGTGTACACATGATGTGCCCAGAAACAGCTTATTTGTATAAAAGTGACAGAGCCCTTAAAAGGCTAATTCTGAAAGAGACTGAAAGCTCTTTATGTGAAAGTGATTTTGTGCAAAGTTAACTTCATTAATATGTTTTGTAAAGCCCAAAGACCTATTTTAACATGTAAAAAATGTAAAATACGTCCCTTTTAAATGGGTTTTGGTTTTAAAAGAGACAAAACAACAGTGTTTAAGGTTTATGTATGTCACTTCAATGTGCCAAACTCTCTCAAATATACCAAGACAAATATTGTTTTTAATTTTATGGCACCTTTAAGCAAAACAGAAGCCATTTCTTATTGCTGTAAATGGCATGAAACAAAAAAAGTGTACACCAGATACATAGTAGCACATACAGAGTACAATGTACAAATAAAACAAAGAAACAAAGTCATCTCACATTTCTACAGACACTGCAAAGAGTGCAGTGAAATAAGAGGAGGACGTCTTCATCCATGAAGAGGACATTAAATAATGAACCTGGCACTGCTGACCAGCCCATTAAGCTGAGCCTTTATGGGCCATTATGCACTGGGTCAATGAACACACAAGTGCAAGCTCTCCTCAGCTGGGTAGCAACATACCCCAGGCTGGCACACTGTTTTTGGGTTTCCTTTGTATGTGTGTGTGTGTGTGTGTGTGTGTTTCTGAGTTTTTGTGGACAAGCAGAGAGAAGGCATGATGTATGGCTCAACTCTAGCTTTGAGCCTTGGTGGGACCGGACAGACTGATGTGAACGAGGGATAGGTCATGTGATATGATGTGATGATGTGATATGATTTTTTTTTTTTTATCACAAGACCCCACCTAACCCCCATGATAAAGTGATAGTCTCCAATTTTTCAGACCATGTGTACACAATTACAAATATAACAAAAATAAAGCGGTAAAACAGTAAATAGTGGTTTTGGGACAAACAAGACTACAGTTGCCAATACTCTTACAATCACTACAGTTCCCATAATGCCATGCAAAACCAACAGCTTATACAGTAGCTACAGGTTTGAGAGTAGCACACACTCTTGTAAAATTGCCATACGTGTCCTAATAGTGCTTAACGGAGACACGTACAAACTGCAACAAACGAATGCAGGCGACTGGATTAAAGCAACATTATAACAGTAGCGGTTTACATTCAAATAACAGCTTTATGTTACTATGTTAATGCTGACATTCACTGACATGTAAAAGTAAGAAAAGTGAGAATAATGTATATATTATACAGTATATTTCTATTACATATACAATATTTGTTGCTATTTCAAGCTTAGCATGCCAGAAACTACACAGAAACTACGCGTAACTACACGTTGAGCATTGATGCAATGGTAGAAACACTTTTGGTTCCGTGTAGATTTGTATTTGTAATAGAGATGTGTGAGCAGGAAGGCCCTTTTATTATATTATAAGGCCTAAACAACCAATTCATGTACAGATATTGTATTTTTTGTCTTTTGTTGGTACATTGTGCTTTTTCTGTATCAAACCCCTGAAAAATAACAAAAAAATGCTCACTTTAAACCTGTTAATCCTGTTTTTTTTTTTTTTTACACCAGTACTGTTCATTGTCTGGCTCTGTCTCTCACAATTATCGTGCTGATATGTGCGTTGTGATTGCAGATATGCTCCTGGGAGGGAGTCTTTGCAGGGATGCGACCCTCGCTTACAAAGCAACCGATGACTCTGTACTCATAGGGTTACTAGTAAATAGAAACACTAGCTTTCAGGATAGCAAATCCTGAAGTGTGCATTTTTTGTTAGTGTGTGCATATGTATGTGTGTCTGTGTGTGTGTGTGTGTGTGAGCACACTGTGGGGGGGCGGCAGGGGTGCAGGGTGAGCCATGCAGCTCCGTTCTCTCCTCCTCGCTGTCAGGAAATATAATTTGCGCCTTCAGTGATTCACCTGGTTCATATGCAGCATGCAAATTTATTTCCCTAATAATCAGAGCAGGAGATTGCCCAGGAGGATTAATGGTATCATTCCTTATGCACCCGCAGCCTCCCGGACCGCTCGGATATTACCCACCTCTGACATGGAAAAATTGTGTTAGTTCTACAGAGAAAACGCCTGGATATTTGTCCTGCTCGACAATATAATAGGCTGGTGCATCATCAGATTGCAATGTCATTTCAAAAACCTTGAATACAAATAATGTACAGTGGGGAGAATAGATGGTGCGTTCCTTAATACAGTGGGCTAGTTATCCTTCATGCAGGTATAAAAGGGGCTCTTTTTGACGCCAGCCCTTATTTAAATGAAGCTCGCCGCATCCACCAGCAAGGCTCTGGGCTCTCTATCCTAGGACAGATCCTTCTTGCCCCTCTTTTAATTAATCTTTCTCTCTCTCTCTCTCTGTCTCTCTCTCTCTTTTTCTTTTTTTTCTTTCTTTTTTTCCCCCGTTCCTCTCCTCTCCTCTCAGAAAATCTCTTTTTTTTAACTCCACTCCTTCGCCATTTTAAAGCAAACAGCATGAAATATGTATGGAACGGACAAATTAATTATCCCGCTATGTGGGGAAAACAATGCGGCGGTGGCATGGCGGGTTTCGGGAGCTGATCTGTCACCGGGGCACGGGGAGGGAGAGAGCGCGGGAGAAAGGAAAAACCTAATTAACAAGATAAGTGACCAACAGGAACCCTCTGTCAGGAGTCACACCCACCCCGGAGCTCAGCCAGCATGGCCGCCACCGGGGCTGCGGCGTTATCACGCCGCCGCCCGGGCCGCCATCTTGATAAAGCTTCCCCCGTTTCTGCTGTGATCTAATGCCGCTCCGTGCTCTCCTCCCCGTGAACACTTACACCAACAAGACCCTTGATCTACGGACGCAGCAGCGTGTTTGGCAGCAACGCTATCGGCAATGCGAGTCACGTTTTAACACACAATCTGAATAGAATTTTTTTTGAGCAAAGGGCTCAAAGAGGCAGCAGCTGCGATATACAGTAACTTCAGCCACCAGTCACTGTGTGAAGTAAAAAAAAAGAAAGAAAGAAAGAAAAGAAAAGGGGGGAAAGCAGATTAGCTTGTAACGATTAGAGAAAAAAAAAAGAGAGAGAGAGATCTGAATCAATATTTCATCATAGGGAGGAATCCATAACTGGCCTTTGTTTAATTTATGCTTGATACGGTGGATCGTGTTTCCTTGGAGGTTGGTCCTGGGGTTTCCGGAGGGCTGTAGAGCACTCTTCATCAGTCCAGAGCAGACTAATCCCGTCTAACATCTGCTTAATACATCCAGCTCCAGCCCAGCGCAGAGTGAACATCACGGTGAGCAGATAAGAGGAGGCTAGGAGGCTAGGCCAGGAACGGAAACGCTCTCCATGAAGAACTCTCCCTTCACTTTTCACTTTCTTACTCTCTCTCTCCCTCTCCTTTGTTCTTCCACCCCTAGACCATGGGGTGGCCTGAGGTGAGGCGCAGTATTTCCTCCCTCTGTCACCCACTCATTACGGCCTTGACATCCCCCCCTTTGGCTCTCCATCACCAAATTATAGGAAAGAATTCTTCCCGGTGAAAAACGACAGTGTTCTCACCCCGCCATTGTCCAGCCGCGGGAGCCAAGATCAACACCGCGGAGGACCTCAGAAGTCCTCAGAGTTCACAGACGCTATGCAAACACTGCATCAAGCCATTACCCAGCACATCCAGCCGAGATAAAAGACCCCTCACTTCCCGGGCACATGCTATATATCAACAAGAGCATCAAGTCCCACCAGTTTGGCCTTTTGCAATACGAAAAAAAATCCCAAGGCCGAGTTCTTTTCCACTAAGTCTCTGTTTACTCCAGATCCCCTTCCATACGAATAGACAAAAAGGTCAAGTCAGGGGTCAAGGACAGGTCTCCCTTGAGAGAGGGAAAGAAAAATGGTCACTTATTCCCATCCAGCTCTTCTTCTTCTACTTCTTCCTCATTTTATTCATTTATTTATTTTTTTTAAAAAGGTAAAGTCTCAGACTCCTTACCAGTCACTGCAGATACATCCATGGTCATCCGCTTTTTTTAGAAGAAGGTACACAACTCACCAGTGACCAATTATACAGCGGAGAAAAAGAGAGTGGAAAATGTGAATCTGATTGGCCGGTCAGGTCTGTGTGGCCAGGACCCGCTATTACGCTCCAAAGCACTGAAGCCGCGCATGAGGCCGTCGTTATGGGCATCATTTCAGCAGACCTGCATCTCTCTGGAGTTCAGCAGTCCAAACACATTATGAACCCAGGATCCACCTTAAAGAGCCACTCTCCTGGCAACATTATGGCTAGAGCTGAGGTTTGTATGAGAGAGAGAGAGAGAGAGAGAGAGAGAGAGAGAGAGAGAGAGAGAGAGAGAGAGAGAGAGAGAGATAGCAGACAATGACAAGGTAGATTCTTGGACCGTAATTGAAAGACAACTACGCTTTGCTCAAAAGTTTGGTGAATGTCAAAATCTCTTTTTTAAATCATACATGACCTACAGGTGACACTGTTGAATGACACAGGCACACAGCGCAAAGTACATCTGTGACATACAGAAATCAAACGCACCAATCATATTATAGAAGAAAATATTTGGAAACATCTAAAATGTAAAGGATTTTTATTTTGACCATTTAAAGAAGGATTTTTAAAATTATTTGTACTGCCTTCCATGTTTTAGAAAAAAAAAACAATTAAAAAAGAAATAAAAGAAATAGCCCAAATAAAAATGGTCACAGAATTTTGATCCTTTACATTGGCCCCACTTAATGCAGATGCCTTGATGCAGCTTTACACATCTTGGCATTAATTTAAGCAGCTTTGTGTGAGGAACCTCCTGGGATGCTTTCCAACAGGATGCAAGAAGTCCCTTATGCTGAATATTCTATACATGTTAAGCTCTTGTTAACTCCTAGAAAACCACTTGGTGGGGGAGGTATTTCATTATATCATTTTGATGTTGTTATCTTGGAAATACAGTATGCTCATGTATATATAAACCTCTGGAATATAATCAAGAAGAAAGATTCTAGATTGATTTTTTGTACCAGGAGTGGCATAAAGTTATCCAAAAGCAGTGTGTAAGACTGGTGGAGGAGAACATGCCAAAAAAACAGGGTTATTCCAACAAATATTAATTCATGAACTCTTAACACTTTTCTTTGCATTATTTAAGGTCTGAAAGCTCTGCATCTTTTTTATTATTATTATTATTATTATTATTATTATTATTATTATTATTATTATTATTTTAGCCATTTCTCATTTTATGTAAATAAATGCTCTAAATGACAATATTTTTATTTGGAATTTGGAAGAAATGTTGTCTGTAGTTTATAGAATAAAACAACAATGTTCATTTTACTCAAACATATACCTATAAATAGCACAATCAGAGAAACTGATTCAGAAACTGAAGCGGTCTTGTATTTTTTTGTTTTTCAGAGCTGTATATATCACACATTTAAACATTTATTTAAACATCAGCCTATAGATAAAGAAAAAGTGTTCCAAACTATTTGAAAATGCTTCCAAACTTATCCACATATAAATTACTTATACAGTATATTATTTGATTTATTAATTACTTTAAAATGTGATTAATCCATACAATTAACTACATACTCTTACATCCCAAAATGTCACGGGATAGCAGTACCCCAGCATGTAAGGAGATTACTTGGGAATGACCTCAGCTGTGTAAGTTGTGAGGTTTCGAGTTGCATAAAGAACCATTTAACATTCTTCTATTTACAGTGTCATGTGTGTACCTGGAATGTGTCATAGAGGGCATTACCGCCCATGGTGGACAGTGCAGTCCATGCAAACAGACACGCAAAATGAGCAAAAACAGCAAAAACAGCAATCACATGCTCTGTTTAATTTCAAGAGGACCCATACGCATATCCCGCATAAGCCAGTGCAGTGTTCTTTAGCGATACCACTTCCTGTCCCATAACATCAGGGACGTTGGTGTACTTTTAATGGTTAAGCCACTATCTGATATATATATTTATATATATTTTTTTCTTTTCCTGTACCAGGGCTAGCACAAAAGACTAATTTTCATCTGTTTTTGTTCAAACAAATAATACATCACAGACTATTTAAAAAAAAAAAATATATATATATATATATATATATATATTTATTTAAAACATTTTAACAGCGGTGCACTAATAGATTATGCACACACTTCACGCCCATCAGGCGCTCCTCAGACATGCTCTGTCACCACAGAAGTCAGACTTCAGATCCTCAGAGGCAGCAGGCGTTGCTTATATGTGACGAGGCTGGATTGTTTTGAAATGACCTGTCGCTACCCGGCGTGGCTAATGATTAAGATGTGCGCACGTTTAGTGAAAGTTATTAACGACTCTTTTCATCTGAAATGGGATTTATGAAAATGAACGCATAATTAAATTTAGCGATGAGTCACGTTGAACAATGTCAGATAACGGCTACTTTGATTTTGTTTTAAAGTAATTAGGCAGAATTGACATGAGTGAGTGCGGTGCTGTGGCCCCCTCTAATGAATTAAATAAGAAAAATAGCCCAAGTTTCAGAGTCTGGCAGGAGTTAATTGCACTGATATGATGGTTACTCCAAACGCTGTCATTTCATTTGCGCTCTCCACTTCTTTCACGTTTTTTTTTTCTCCTCCTTCTGAGGACTTTTGCGGTTTTATTTTTTCGCTTCTTTTAATTACCGGGGATTTTTTCAGAGCTCCTGTCATACATATATAAAATAACAGATTAACCCCTTGTGATTAATTCGCATTGTTTGTCTCATTAAAAAACACCACATTTCTTCTTAAACAAGTGGCGTGGACTCGTGTATTTATAGTTCTGTTTATTACCTCTGCGGAAGGCATGTCATCAAGCTGTGATGTATTTTTTAAAGATAATGGACGTGTCAGGCTGATTCTGCGCCGCTCGTCGTTTTATGACGAGCTTGATTGGGCTTTAATGCCGCTCAGGAGCGTGAGACGTGAACACGTTGTGTGAGAACAGGTCTAACGTTAAGGAGAGAGGGGGGGAGAGCACATGAGGGAGCATGCAAGCTGATTTATGGTTCAGGTTGGTTTTTTGGACCTCCATTGTTCTGAAAAATGAATCCTACCTGCTTTAAAATGTAAACCCAGGGACCCTGGATAAACTCACTACTGTGTAAGCTGAGCTTTATTAAAATATGAATATTTCATATAGTTTCCTCTTTGTAAAATATTAACTCTCACGAAATTTGAGCAATCTCGATGAAAAGCTCTTTTTGTTTAACAAATTGAAGGTGTTTCAGTAGCTTAATCTAGTTTATTTAGCAAATAAACTGATAGACCCAATGCCTTAACTACAGTAGAGGTCGGGCATACCATGAAAAAAAAAGAAAAAAAGAAAAGAAAAAGAAAAAAAGTTTATTTACTTTTATTAATGGATACATTAAACTAAACAAAGACATATTTCGTTAAATATTTAGGGCTTGTATGTGTATGCATGTACGTGTAAATGTGTTTTTGTGTTGTTTGCTGCCGCAAATACTGTAAGGCTTTTGGAAAGCTCACACCTGTATACGTTGTGAGGTGTTATCTTGTAAGTGAGGCTGAACACAGGCCATCATACTCATGGCAAGATGATATGAATCTGATGTGAATCTGAATTTGACAACGGACAACATTTCTCCCAAATTACAAATTAAAATAGTGTCTTTTAGAGCATATATTTGATCAGAAAACAAATGAGAAATAGCTGAAATAACAAAAAAGATGCAGAGCTTTCAGCTCATATTCATAAAGTTTAAGGAGTTCAGAAATCAATATTTGGTGGAATAACCCTGGTTTTATTTGCATTTTCATGCATTTTGGCATCATGTTCTCCTCCACCAGTCTTACACACTGCTTTTGGATAACTTTACGCCACTCCTAGTGCAAAAATTCAAGCATCCATCTTCCGCATTGATTATATTCCAGAGGTTTTCAATCTGTTAAAATCAAAGAAACTCATTTTAAACTCAGTTTTAAGTGGTCTCTTATTTTTTTTCCAGAGCTGTATATAGTTATTTGGGGCATCAGACTACTTTTATACACGTGTGTTCCTGTGTGTGTGTGTTTGTGTGTGTGTGTGTGTGTGAGATGTGTGTCGCAAATAAGGCCAGTTGCCATTTGCACATTTTCCGGAACTAGAAAAGTGCTGATGATGCAACGGCAGCAGCAGCAGCAGCAGCTTACCTACCTACCTACCTCTCATCCGCTGTCAAAAAAGAGGGGGAAAGAGGGAAACAAGGGGAGGAAAAGGGGCTGTGTTTGCATATCAAAACTGGACACACCCTTACCATCCTCCACACAGCCGCCCACATGTCTTCTCTTCTCTTCTCCCTCCTGTGTTTGCTGACAGGCTGATTTTGGAGGTGTGTGTGTGTATGTGTGTGTGTTGGGAAGGGGGGGGGGGGTGTTCTTTAAGGGACTTTTAGCTGGAAATGCTACAGCCAGTTCAGCCTTCACAAACAAGGCGCCACATACAAACAGTGCACAGAGAAGACAAGCAAGGCTCAAGTGCTCTCCTGCAACAAACGTGGCCTTCACACTTTCACGGAATTTACACTCCAGAGTTTACCCAAACATCGCCATGGTGACAGATCGTACAAAAGCCTTAATTCGGCCCCTCGGCTGTGATGAGACGCAGGTTGAAATGAGTTGTATCGCTACTCCTGTGTGGATATAATTCTAGATATAACTCTCCTGTACTGGATCTCATTATTTTTATCTTATGAGTGTGGCTGAAAAGTGGACACTGGCTCAAATGATCAGATTTTAAACCAAACAGACCTTAAAGTGAGCGCCAATTCAGAATTCAGCAAGCAGATCTCAGGGTTCACTGATTTATCAGACTCACAGAAACTGAAGTTAGTGCTGGGTGAGAGGCTGAGCCCTGCTCTGGCTGGCAGGTATATACAGGAGTAATACAGTCTGAGTGAGAGTTGGTTAATTCAGTAATTAACACACCAGTAAAAAACACTGTACTATACTGAAACCAGATTCTAATACAGAGATATGATGGATCATATCGCTTCAAAATAATCTATACGGATATCCAAACAGTCAATTACTCATAATGACAATTCATTGTCTATTTAACTTCTATTGTTCTGTGAATTTATTATGTTTATGTGAACTGGGTAACACTTTATAATACAGCCCGCGTTTTAGAGGGCAAGTTCCCATTACTAATGGTGTAACTTCTCTGGATTTTTTAATTAAAAATTGAAAACTTGGGCATTTGGGTATTTAACATTCCTTGATCTACAGTGTGTGATGTGTGCACTAGAAATACATCATACAAGACATTAATACCACATTAATACCACAGTGGACAGTTGGACAGTGCAATGGAGTGGTTATGATCGTGACCGGCGGCATCTGGCTAGAACTGTCCATGCGAACAAACAAGTGACTCTGGCAAACATCCCACAGGTCAGTGCGGCATTGTTTAGTGATACTAGTCCCAGAGAAACAGAGAAGACTCAAGGAAGGCTCAAGTACTCTCCTGCAACAAATTATATCCTAAATATCCTTCACACTTCTCCCGCAGACTCCCGAGTTTACCAAAACATCGCCATGGCGACAGATCGTACAAAAGCCCTAATTTGGCCCCTCGGCCACGGTGAGACGCAGGCTGGAACGAACTGTATCGCTGCTCCCGTGCGAACATAATGAAGTCTCCCGTGCTAACGGAGGAGCAGCGAAAATAAGCCCCGGGTGCCGGGTGCCCCCCGCGCGCGGCACCGAGCTGCACTATAAACATAGGTGCTGCCGCGTCTGTGCAGCCGCAAATAGTGCCTTTCATGCGAGGTGAGGAGAGGTTATCAACATCCCTAGCCCTAGCGCGCAGCCGGCCACGTATTAATTATCACACTCAGTATTCACGCCCGTTTCTCCGAGCCGAGGTGATATTTGGCCGGGGATGTGAGGTCTCATTATTACAGGGTCCGCTCGCCTGAGTCCTCTGCTCCTCCTGTCCGCCGAATAAAGAAATATATAAATAAATAAAAAAAATAAAGAGCCACTCGCTGTCCTCTGGCTCCCTGTGGAAATCGGCGAGCCCATCTCAGTGCTTAGCAACCAGCCCTGGGGCCTGTTTTGCACAGCTTAATTCAGATGTGAGTTAGCGGCAGTTGATTGGCTGTGCTGCCCCACTCCTCCCTCTTTCTCTCTCTCTCTCTCTCTCTTTCTCTGTATCTTCTTCTTTCTCCCTCTCTATCTCTCTCTCTGTCTGAGAGAAACCTACAACGTACAATAGATGCACAGGCTGCTGCTGCTGCGTGTGACAGTAATGAAGGATGGCTAGGACAAGAGGGGGGCTGCACTGGGACTACACTCGCAGGAGATAATGGTCAGCACGCTCTCTCCAAGAGCTGTGAACACCATTAAAAAAAAAGAAAGAAAAAAGTTCAGCTCCTCCTTAGTAAGATTCAGTCAGTAGTTCCTTCATAAGGAAGTTTTACACATTCCAGTTTGACATTTTTGAGATGATGGTGTTAGGGATGTTAGTGTGTCTGTAGGTCAACGGCAAAATGCATGTACAGTATATGAAAAGTATGTGCACCCTTTGGGATTACTTACATTTCTGCATAAATTAGTCATTAAATGCGTTCTGATCTTCAGCTAAGTCACAACAATAGACAAACACAGTCTGCTTAAACTAATACCACACAAAAATGTGGTATGTCTGCATGGTTTTAATGAACAAAACAGTGAACATTTACCTTTAAAACCTTTAGATTTAATAACTGGTTGACCCTCCTTTGGCAGGAATAACCTCAACCAAACCTGTAGTTTCCTGTAGTTGCAGATCAGACCTGCACAACGGTCAGGAGGAATTTTGGAGCATTTCTCTTCACAAAACTGTTTCAGTTCAGCAATATTCTTGGGATATCTGGTGTGAATCGCTCTCTTGAGGTCTCGAAGCCACAGCGTTTCATTTGGGTTGAGGTCAGGACTCTGACTAAGCAACTCCAGAAGGTGCATTTTCTTCTGTTTAAGCCATTTAGTTGTTAATTTGCTTCTATGTTGTGGATCGTTGTCCTGTTGCCTCATCCATCCTCTGTTGTTCCTGCAAAATGTCTTGGTAAGCTTGGGAATTCATTTTTCCGTTGATGACGGCAATCCGTCCAGGCCCTGAGGCAGCAAAGCAGCCCCAAATCATGATGCAACCTCCACCATGTTTCACATACTTTTCCTTCAACTGTATATTTCTGTACAATAAACTATTATACAGATGTATTCTATTGTTGTTCAAGATGGAGGAATAATGTTGTCATGCTGCTACCTTTAATCTTGATGCTTCTATATCATCATATGGAAAATACTATACACTGATGAGTGTCAGCCTTCCACATATAAATGAACCATGCTTATTTTTATGTTTTTTTTGGAATGTAATCACAGAAAGAGGGTAACCATGAAGCATTAAAAAGCATCAAAGATGTTACAAAGATGGTAATGTTTGATATCTTAATATAAAGTAAAATAGCATGATAAAAAAAAACTGATATTTACAGTATATTGCCCAGCATGATGCATCAATTCAGAAATTAAACAATTGGGGTAGTGCAGCACTCAGCAGAATTAAAATAACAAAGTTTTAAAGATTATTTAAAATATTATTTACATCCGTATGATGTGTCTTTGCAACTATGACAAGTGAACATCTTTAGTGGAGGCCTTTAGTAACATGCATAGCATAGCCTTTACAACTATATTATATAATTTATATATTTATTATATTAATTTTTGGGCTTTTTTCTGTGACACTGTAGGGTTCTGACTCAAATTAATTCTTTGACCCTCCATATTATCTTAATTTCCTTAATATCACATTAGACTGGCAGTTGCTACATGCTGTACTTGAATTTTTTTACTGTTCTAGACACTGTATTCATAGTCTGACAGTAGTTTTATGTGATGATATGGTAAGTTTTTTTTTTTTTAAATCTATACTGTATACATAATTTTGACCAAAGGACAATGGGTTTCCCCTTTGAAGGTCTTTCACATTTTTTTTTCTCCAGCTTTGAGGTTTTTGTGTTTTTTTTTTTTTTTTGCCATTGTTATCTTTGACTTGCTTTTCCTAAAGATTTTAATGTTGTATTGATTTTTTATTTTATTTTTATCATCTCAACAAATACTTTACATTTCTATATATATATAGTCTTAGCCAAGTTTTTAAGAGTGTTTAATGTTCAAAACACTTCCCCTGAACGCAAGCATATACCGGATGTGAATGAACAGATTAGTTAGTAATAATAGAATGTGCAGTTTTATTATTATGCCTTTGTTAGAATAACCCTGCACATTTTCATTTATTTCACTGTTGATGAAGCAAATTAGCAGGTGGAGACACTAAGCTGTTATACTGGATATATTCGTTTCTGCACAGTTTGACTTGCTGTGGTATATTATATTGGTGTACACAGAACACGAATGGATGTAATAACTCCACTGCCTCCCACTGCTACTGCTGAGCGCTGGAATTGCTCAGTCACAACCTATGTGTGTGTGTGTGTGTGTGTGTGCATATGTGTGTGTGTGTGAGAGAGAGAGGGAGAGAGAGAGAGAGAGAGGGAAAGTGGAATGAAATGAGCTCAACATGGACTCACACCACTGAGGCACAGTTTAACATCTTCACTGATAGCGGGTCAATTACCTGTGTGTAATTGCAATAATTCCAATAACGCTGCAGTCATGCTTGACAGTTTCCAGACCAGGTCCAGTAATTGCAGGGTGATGTATATGACTGGAATCAAAGGCGTGCCACTGGATCTAGGTTTTCCGGCGCACGGTGGAACCGACAATACTTAATGCAATAAAACCTGGGCTTATTAGCACTGCTCTAAATGGCAAATTGGTGTGAATACCAAATTGTTCAGGTTATGATTGAGGGGAGGGAAGTTGAAGAGGAGAGACTCGAGTGAGAAAAAGAGCGATATTTTAGCAGAGGCCCCCGCAAAACTCTGGAATTAACTTAATGCGTCCAATTTTATGCATTGGCATGCGCAAACTGGCCGGACGCAAATTGTTTTGTCGGCTGCGCCGTTCACCTTGTAGCAATTAAAGCGTTCTGGGAGCTTTAAAGCGTTTAACCTGGTACAAATACGACTCTAGTCTACTCTGATGATGACACCTCGTTCCTTCATTCTTCCATCTTCCTTACATTCTTCCTAATCTCTGCTCAACACTTGTACATACTGAACACCAGGGGTCGGCAAAAGGTGGCCAGATGTTGCCCGCAAGCATAAAACATCTGGCCGACAAGGTTGTTTGAACTATAATGAACGATAATGAAAATATAATAATAAAATGCTTTTCTGGAGAGCTTTTGTTTATATTCCTCCCCTGTCTCAATCTGTTGCGCTCAGTGTGCCTTTAGTTTATGCCCTTTCTTGTTTTTCCACCTATTCCTTGGCTCCCTATCTCCTTATAGGGAGCAGCGGTAGTGTATTGGATCGCGACCCTGACGATACCTGTTCGTTCCCCTGTGAGAAGCGGTGTATTTTTTTTTTTTCCTTTTTTCCTGGGTTTACCTGCTTTGAGATCAACTGTTCTGCAATTGGGTTCAACAACCCTCTGGGCTGGAGAGCTACTAGTCTGTAGCACTGTAGCACCTTCTGCTGTACACTGTAATGTAAATTACACATTACAATCTTTAGGAGTTGCCATTCACCAGTGTACCAGTGGAGTAGTGTACCAGCAGAAGGTACTGTACTGTACTGTATTGATGCTGTCTGTAAATGAGAACAGTTGACACAGTTTTAGCAGCAGAAGGAGGAGAAGAAGAAGAAAAAGAAGAAGAATCTTTAACCCTGCTCCCACTTGCATGCACTCGGGCACGCACCACCGTAGAGCAACAAGAGGGTAATGCGAGCGGAGTGCGTTTACTGAAGTAATTAAACCCCTAAAGCAGCGAGGAGATGGGGGAGAGAGAAACTAACTGCAGGGACAGAGAAATATCGCCCAATGGTGGGGCCATTCTGTTAATAGGCCCCGCGCGATGATGGATCTGGCGAAGTGGCCTCTCCGCATTAGCAGGAAGGCATTAATAAACAGGAATGGGTTAATAGTGCAGAAAAAGCCAGCAGTCAGACCGTGGGGGTGTGGAATATTCCTTTCTTAAGTCAGCTGTAAGTAATTACACCATGGTGCGCTTCTGACGATTACCATAACAGAGCAATTGGACGTGAAAAATGGATAATAGTATGGACATGGAAGTGTGTTTAGAGAGGGGCTGGGAGAGTTGGTTAATACCACGCATTCTGCTCCTCTCCCAGGAAATGCAGGGGGAGGGAGGGGGGGGGCGTACGCTGAAGATTTCCGCACGTGGAGCTTCACGCCGCTCTGTTTTTTGAGGGGAGGGGGGGTTGGGTTTGGGTTTGTAGACCCTCTGAAACTTTTCAGATTTATAAATTGTGACAAGGCCCCTTCCTCTGTTAACCCCGAGTTTTCTCCTCCGTATTTGGCAGCTGTCCATTCCATACATACACGCCGCGAGACGCTTCGCAGCCGCACCACTCGCACCACACGCACACGAAAGACGAGAACCTTGAAAGCCTACACGGTCTTGGCTTTGGACCATTAGATTGCAGCGTGTCGTGGAGAAACATGAAACGCTCCTGCTTGTGTTTAACGTTCATGTCTTGGCATTAGGCTGCTCAAATTATCCTGCCTCTATACAGATCCCAGAATAGCCTTTAATCAAACCTACAACTCGAGCAGAAAAAAAAAAAAAGTAAAAGTAAAAGCTCTCCTATTGGCAGGTTAGTTGCTCCTTAATCTCGCATTAATAACGTTCATATGGAGTAATGAAAATATAATTAGAACGGACCTCCATCGCGAGCAGATGGCGGAGATATGCCGTACACATTCCTGTGCTGTGCTCCATCATACATAGGCTCTCACACCGGAGCTGTGCTTCTCTCTTTCTCTCTCTCTCTCTCTCTCTCTGGACTGGGCCTGGGCCCATGAGTCCATCAAAGGCAGGATAGCCAGCTCTGACATTAAAATGACTCTGACACACACACACACACACACATCAAGAGGAGCTCACAATGTGGACATTCAGATCTCAGCTGTGACACCCAGGACAGGGGCTGACTTTGTTCTTGACTGTAAAGGATGGAATAAGAAGAAGGCTAGAGACTAAAGCTCAGACATCTCAATCCAAACAATCCCAGTAGCCTCCAGTTGACGGGTCCCACAGCTGGGCTAACACTCCGCTCTGGACCACGGGGCTCCAGGGTCAGGGGTCGTCCAGCTCGGCACGACTTCCTTTGGGAGTCTCAAAACATTCCCTTCCTCCTTTCCTTCAGTAACAAAGCCATTCTCACTCACAGGTGTATGGTATGTGAAGTTGGGGGGGGGGGGGGGTGGAGTGAAGAGAGACCATCTGACAGAAAAAAAATAAAAATAAAATAAAGAGTGACCATAATAATACAAGATATTGGTAAGATGTTTTTTTTGCTCCTTTCCTTTTTTATGAAACTATTTATAACATAGTACAATAGAAAGAACAATTGTTCTTGATTGTGGTGGTCCAGTGGGGTAGTGACCATTGAATAACGAGTGAATAATGAGTGAAAGGAGGCTAGGAAAGTATTTCACTACCATAATTCACAGGCTATTGAGTGCATCTGAATGTAAGCCACACCCACTAAATGAAAATTGTACATATACAGGCTGCACCTGACTATAAGTATATAGGCTATGTACACAAATACCGTTAGGTACCATGAACAGTGCTGTGAAGTGGCTGGTTTAAAAAAGAAAAATACAGTACCCTACCATGAAAAGTCATGACAGTAAAGGCATAGTATTAAAAGGAAAAAAAGTTGAATAATTACTTGGGCTTCCAGTTTAAGAAGCTTCTTTTAATAGGGGAAGGGGCATTTTCCTTTTATGATCTGTTACAAGCCTGCTGTGATTACCATCAGTTAGCTACATTTATCAGTTAGTAACATTTATACCCTGCTGCTTATTGATGATTTAGTGTTACAGTTAGATCATTCAATGTCCAGATTTTTGCGCTTCGGCATCCCCGCCACGATGACGCCTCTTGTGGCTGGAGAGTGCGTGTTGGTTTGCGGAGATATTCCGCTGCTTAGTTTAGTTATTGCGATCAAAGGATCGTAAATACAAACGATTCCAGCCATGAATAAAGGTAATTAACATTTTACTAATGCAGGAGGACTGTCTGTGTGTTATCAAATATACTGTGATATCAAGGTTATGACACAATGTAAAATTCACAGTGATGTTGAGTAGCTGCAAATATTTCGTTGTCTTGACGAGCCCTGGATTAATCGACCGACTCAACTCTTCTGAAAACGGTTTATTTGGATGAGTAAAGCACATTTGAAGCTTGTTAGCCTGTGAATAAAAAAAAAAAACATACAGTATATTAGCCGCACATTTACTTAAGCCACAGTGTTTAAACTATAGCCCAGAAATTATGGTATCTATTTCAAAAAAGCTACTTTGGATGAAGGATTAAAGTTAGCAGGAACAATAAATTATTATAATTTAGACTGATATGGGCCAAATGAATTGAGCTAAACAAACATATGCAGTATGCGCAACCCACATGTAATACAACATGCCAGACATTTTAGCACGGAGTTGCATGCATTTTCATACAGGGATAGTTATGATGCAGCTAGCCATGGTTTAGCATCATTATCTTCAAGTCAAGCACTGGAAATGGCAGAGAAATTGCCAAAAATTGCGCCCCATATTATAACACCAGGCCTTCTGCAAGTTTTTTTCTTTTTTAAGCTTACATACAGCATCATATAAAATTACATCAAATAAATCAGGAGGAAAATTTGATTCTCCATGCAATGGGCCCTTTAAGGCACCCTGGTATGAATACATTTCCCCTTTCTATAAATCCACAGTGCTTTTTTAAGCTTTTAGAGATTTACAGATTGCTGTTACCATCCACATATATATTATTTTATACCGCTATAAAACAAAAGTCTGAGAAAAACAGGACGAAGATGCTAATCTTTTCATCATCCCGCTTAGCTGCCGTCACAGAAGCTCCTTTTGACTGACTTCTCGAGTGAAGGGAGCCAGAAACAATAGTTCATGTGCTGTGGAAAAGAGCATACTCTGGCAAAAGTTCACACGAGCCATCCAAAAAGGCCAAAGTGGGAGCCACGTACGTTCGCCCGGCCAACGTCTAGTGCGTTCGCTCTGATATATTTATGTGCATTGCATTAGGAGCGAGGGCTGCATGCGCTTGGACAGGGCTGCGAGCTGACGGCTCAATCTGTTGTGTGACACGCAGCCGGCTGTCTGTTTCCTGCGTGTGTGTGTGTGTGTGTGTGTGTGTGTGTGTGTGTGTGTGTGCGTGTCTGGCCCCGGAGCTCGCTCTGCTCTACTAGAGACAGAAAAGGACCTGTGTATAGTCCAGTCACTTCCGCTCACACTGCTGCAACACTTCACTTTGTGAAGCAGACAGGGACATTTTCATTTTTCAATACGTGTGTGTGTATGTTTATGTGTGTATATGTGTGTATATGTGTGTATGCCAGGCTCAAGCAACGAGCTAGGAAAGGCTTGAGCAAGGTCAGACCCAAGCAGACTGTCTCTACCCACCAATCTTTCCACACAGACCCCAGAAAGTTCCACTTTAAAAGCTCAGGATAAATATTTGTTGACGGTGTGCCATGCGACTCGCCGTGCCCAGCCATACCCCGTCTAAAATAAGGCGCTCGGCTCGGCTTAGGGTCCTTCCAAGGTTCTGCGCAGAAAAACACGGCTGAATTTCTCTTGGAAAGCACACATAAATGAGTCAGTGGCCGCTGCCTCCCACACAGGACGATAGGAGAGGATTGAAGACACACACACATATATGCACACACACATATATATATATACACACTGACTCGAGCAGGTGGTACACAGCTCCAACTATAGGGCATATCTGTAAGGGAAAATATATGATATATCTCTGAAATGAAGTATACCCATGAATGTGTGGTTGTGTATGCATACAGCGCACAGCAGTGCTATATTACCTTACAAGCAAATAAAACATATACTAAATTCTGTATTTCATATTTCTACACGATTTATCTGTTCTATATGTACTGTATATCTGCTGCAGAACTTTCCTGGAGCCTATTCTGCTCGTTTCATTTGTTTCATGTGATAACTGTATGTACAGGGGTTGGACAATGAAACTGAAACACCTGTCATTTTAGTGTAGCAGGGTTCATGGATAAATTGGAGCAGCCTGGTGACCAATCTTTATTAACTGCACATTATTGCACCAGTAAGAGCAGACTGTGAAGGTTCAAGTAGCAGGGTAAGAGCTTTAACAGTTTTGCTCAAAATATAGGAATGCACACAACATTATGGGTGACATACCAGAGTTCAAAAGAGGACAAATTGTTGGTGCACATCTTGCTGGCGCATCTTTGACCAAGACAGCAAGTCTTTGTGATGTATCAAGAGCCACGGTATCCAGGGTAATGTCAGCATACCACCAAGAAGGACGACCCACATCCAACAGGATTAACTGTGGACGCAGGAGGAAGCTGTCTGAAAGGGATGTTCGGGTGCTAACCCGGATTGTATCCAAAAAACATTAGACCGCGGCTGCCCAAATCACGGCAGAATTCAATGTGCACCTCAACTTTCCTGTTTCCACCAGAACTGTCCGTTGGGACAATAAATTATTGTGGTCTAAAACCAGGTATTTCAGTTTCCCAAAACTTACATCTCATACTGCTATCCCATTATTTTTTTGCATGTGAATGTTTGTATACCAGTAATGCACTAAAATAACATTTACTGAAGTCTGAAGAATATGTTTTTTCATTACATTACATAACATTACATTACATTTAGCGGACATTTTTATTCAAAGTTACTTACAAATAATGATGTACATTTAGCGTACATAGAGAAGACAGAAGTTCAAAGCAAAAGGAAAAAAAAAAAATTATAATGGCCTAAAGAAGGCCAAAATGGAAATAGTGGGACAGAGGAGGAAAGAGGAAAGGGGAAGAAGGAAATGAGGTTGGAAGTAATTAGTATGTTAGAGGTATTAGGAGAATAAGTGCTTTTTGAAGAGCTCAGTCTTCAGGATTTTTTTTTCTTTTTTTTATTGTCTTTTTCCTTTTTTTCTTGGTGTCTATTAATTTTCCCTGCCTTTTTTATTTATATTAAAAAATAAACTAAAATGAAACAAAATTTACTAGATTTAAAGACTAATTATTTTATTTTATATAGGCCTATAATGAAGATGCGATTAGAGTTATGTATTTGACCAGAGCCAAGTATTACACATAAATCAGAAAAAAACAGGTTTAGACAGTTTTTCATTTATTTTACCATTTTTCCATTAATTTAATAGCCTAAATGTATTTTGCCTTGCTTATAAAGTAGAAAAAAGAAACAGTAACAAAACATTATGAACACCCTAAAATAAAATACCAGTCAATCAAACACAACATTGTTCGTTATTGTTCATCTCTGGCATTTTCATTCAAACTCTTTTCACTTACACAATTTAAACTCAGCTTTTACATTATTTCCTCCAAACCCGCATGTCTGACCGCTGACCGCTTGCTTGCTTGTCTGCTACTGGCCTGGGCAGAGAAACAGAGTGAAATGGGATTTAAACACAGTCCTGACTGTTTGTCAGCGGTCAGCCTGGAGGCCTGATGCTGGAGGCGCAGCACTGGAGAGTCAGCGATCATGTGCAGAATTCTTTATGCCTATGTAATGGCATGATTCTCCCAAGCAAAGCCTGAGATGTATATGGTTAACCACCTATTAAAATACACGCCACAAACTAGCCACTAACTGCACTCCACTGTACATTTAACACTGGGAATTCCTTTGCGCTGATTTTCAGAGAAAAGATGGAAGCGATCCAGCACTGGATCACATATTTCATTCATGTGGAACAGACTGTTTTTCTGTGTAACTGTGAGAACAATGAGCGGTTAGTTAACAACAGTAGCGTGTTCGTACTTTGGCGTAATAACATGTATTTCTGTTTCAATAAATGAATGTTGAATAAATAAAAAAAGTTAGGAGAAAAAGTGCTAAAATCGCTGCTTTCAAATACAATATTCTTAAATAAATTGTAGTAGGGCCATTCCACCGACTGAGTGCCATTTCTTTCCCCAGGAAATTACATGTATAAATGTGCACACAAAATAACTTATAAATATATATTTCATTATTAAGCATAAAGTATTGTACATTGACCTAATTGCAAAAAACAAGATATTTAATTAAAACTATAATTAAAAACTACTTATAACACTGAGAAAATAGCATGTGTTACAGGTCCTCACTCTCTAACTATAAACTTTACCATGAAATATAATTTTTAGAATCCATCAGAGATTTTTTTTTTTTGCATTGTTGTGTGACATTCTACAATTCTCACATCTACAACAGGAAGTGACATCAGTTGGTTCTTCTGAAGACCACTAGAAGACCAAAATAAAGGTCCCTCATTTGTTTTTCTGTATATTTAATCTTATTATAACTATGACTCACTAGGTCAATCTTAATACTCAGTCCTGTTACATACGTTTATTCTTAGATTTTATTCATTTATTTTTAAAATTCAAATTTTGAGAAAATCTCTAGAATGTGCTCAGTGTCTTCATGCTATTAGCACAGCCGCCATTTAGCTATTTTTAAAGTTTTTGCTAATTCTATGCTAAAAGCTCATTCCTGTTACTTTCATTCCTGTTACTTAAAACATAAAAAAGTAACGGCAATGAGTTCCAGTAACAGGAATGAGTGCCAGTAACAGGAGTGTTTTTTTGTTGTTGTCATAAATATCAATTATTGGCACATGCAGTCAACCAATCTTAAGAGAAAATCAAAGAAATTAGTGGACTTGCTTTTTAACATGCTTTTTTTTTTTCAAATGTCACATGGGTTTTGTACCATCTTCAGCTTCAGCTTCACCTTGTAAAAAAATAGAAAAGTAAAGCTGCCTGAGTTTGCCCAGTACATGTTTTGAATAGTAAAAATATATGTTACTAGATTCAGAGTTGAAAAAAAAAAATGAAAATAAATAAATAAATAAGTTTAATTTAAAAGTTTACAACAAGCAAATGGCACTTGTTGGGTTGGAATAGCCCAGTGCTTATCTTTGTGGACATGGCTTCTCTAATAAATGCTTTAATTTACGTTTTAAGTTGCACAAATTGCTGACAGTGGCGTGCAAATGCAACACAAACACAGGTTGACTAGTCTGTCTGTTGAGAAGTACTGCCAATAAAATAGGACACTTTGGTGCAGATAGTGTAAATATGAACCTATTGGTATCATGTCTTATTTATGGAGCTATGGAGCTGTGGAATTGTGGAATTGGGGTGGTAACCATTCAAAATACTGACCTCACCAATGCTGAATACTAAATTGCTAAATGCAATCAAATCCTAACATCAATGTTCCAAAAGCTAGTAGAAAGCTTCTATTTTTACTCCAACAAAAGCCTTGAAATACCTTGATTTCAGAAGATAAAAACTAGAAATGAACAAGAAGCTGCGAAGAGGTTTAGTTATTTAGTTATTATATGATTCCAGTGGTGCCAGCTCAATTATAAAGTTATTCTTCGGTGTAATGTTGTGTTCTCTGTTCCCTCAACCCTCAAGTAATGAGGGAACACAAGAGACAGAAAGAGAGAGAGAGAGAGAGAGAGAGAGAGAGAGAGAAAGATACTGAGAGAGAGAGAGAAAGATACTGAGAGAGAGAGAGAGAGAGAGAGAGAGAGAGAGATTGTGCCACAAAGGCCTCCCCATTGGCAATGTGGCCAGGGTGTGTGTGTGTGCATATACATGTGTGTGTGGAGGGTGTGTGGAGCTGCCTGGGCAGAGAGGGGCCGGGTGTCAGAGCCTGGGGCCCCCCAGCCTCCAAAAGCCTGGCAGGAGGCATGCAGTCCCTCACCCACAGAGCCTGGCCAGAGATGGCCGACGGGGACAGGCCCGGTCCTGCAGGACAAGCGGGCAGATGGTGCCTCCACCGCTCTGAGGAGGGACACACACATACACGTACGTATACACATAGACACACACACACACACACACACACATAGACACATATGCATACACACACATACACACACAAGCCTGGCACTTGTCCCAGCCTTTGCTGGGGCTAATGCTATCACTAACTCTAAACTCTAAATCTACAGAGGCCGAAGAAGAGCTCCAGTCAGCCAGTCCTCTTCATCCACTCAATTACCCCCAGCCACATGCATTTACACACACACATGCACACATACACGCACCGGCAACAGGCAACTTCACACACACCAACACCCTCGCGCTGTCTCTCGGCCCCTCCGTCAGAGCAGACTGGCACTGGTGCCGCGCCGCACAGCAGATCACAGAGGAGCGTGTTAAAAGTGGAAAAGAGTGAGAGAGTTTGTAATTAAACAGATGTGGGAGACCCAGCGGTCCCTCCGTCGTGCGCGCGCGAGTGTGTGTGGCTCTGTTCGGATGTATGTGTGTGGTGAACTGGGCTGCTGCTTATGTTACCTGGGGCTGGTGTGCAGATGTCCAGGGCTGATCCTTTCTCTACATGCCTGCAGCCAAGAAACAGGACAGGGAAGATCGTGTACACACAACACACACACACAACACACACACATACACACATGCACGAGCACACACACACACATACAGCTAGTGGATACTAAGATTCTATTGCCATCACTGACATACGTTACTGATATACAGACAAATTGCAACAATATGGGACAATAGATAGAAGAACAAGTTCATTACACTTATTAAAAACTTATAAAACTAATCTATTACACCTATCAAAAATAAGTACAGCTTATTATCAAAACATATACAGCTTTCCTCTTTTCTAAAATAATTTTTAATGTGTCTAATTCTTGCTTGTTTTAAAGCTGCACTGAAGTATTTCACAAATTAAGTAACCCTTGGTAGCACTGCTGGAGCAGCATTAACTGCTAACCGCTAAGCGTTAGCTCCTTCGCCGTTCAGAGGTGAGTATATCAGAGTGTAGCCTGCTGTTAACCCAAGCTAGCACTGCTGAAGCAGCATTAACAGCTAACCGCTAAGTGTTCGCTTCTTCGCCGTTCAGAGGTGAGTATATCGGAGTGTAGCCTGCTGCTAACCCTTGGTAGCACTGCTGGAGCAGCATTAGCCACTAACCGCTAAGTGGTCACTCTTTTGCCGGTCAGAGGTGAGTATATTGGATTGTAGTCTGCATGTTTACCAGATTAAAACAAGCTTTTTAGTATTAACCACTATCTGATATCACCCTGAATTTCTGGAACACTCAGGGTTCCTTAGTGTAGCACTGTTGGACAGCATTAGCCGCTAACCGCAAGAGCTAATGCTCCAGCCTTAGTGCTGGGCAAATTAAGGTTTACTGAAAACTAATGGAAGTGCTTTACTCACCCAAACAAACAGTTTTCAGATGAGAAATCTGTGTAGATTAACATCCAGCACTCATTTGACTTTTAAAGCAAGTGTTTTTTCTTTTAGGAATTACAGTTTTGTTCACTTAACTTAGCTTTACTTAACTTAGCTACTAACCCCCACCACCACACAGAGGTGAGACCTGCTGAATTAGAAGGACAACATGGCGACACCCCTGTTCCTTACTAGTGTCGCCTTATAATGTGCCTTATAGTACGGTGCACCTTACAGTCTGAAAATTATGTTAAGCATGATTTTAACACACTATACAATATATTTTCAGTTTTCAGTTTCTTAGTACTCGTGCTTCTTAGTACTCTTTACCACATATGAGTAACAATGATGGAAACTTGTATACTTTCAACTTCAATAGCCCACCGAAATATTTAATATAACCAATACATTTCACATCATATCTACTTTTTAAAGTTAAGTTTTATTGTTATTGGTTAGAATAAACTTCTATTACTTCTTAACTGCAATAATCTCATAGTCCAAATGTAACCCTAACCAATAAAACATTAGAAATTTAACATCTCATATGTTTGAGGAAGGAAAAAATGGCTAATTACTTTCTGAAAGATCTTCTGGCAAGCTATCACTTTCACTTTTCCGCTCACTTTGATTTTTTTTTCGTCCCACTGAGAGGTCAACTCCTCAGCCTGCCGACTGCCACACCACAGGAGGCAAAATGGCCCCTTCTTCATTCCTGCCTCCGCTGGTACACACCCAGAAAAGCTCTCCCACGGTCACAGTCCTGACACCAACCCTCCCTCCACACCCCACACCCCCGAGCCGAGCTCCCGCACCAGCACACACCCGGCCGAGGAGAGCAGATTGGGAGGTGGGGGGCTCTTCCTCAGCAAGGACTGGAGATAAAAAGGAGAGGGAGGGGAACATAAAAGAAAAAAGGAAGGAGCAGCGCTGTGGATTTCGAGTCCGATTATCAGTCGCCACAACCGCTCGCTTAAGACAACATGACAGGTGTAAGTTTCACCAACTTAAATGTCCGGATTAGCCACTAGTGGTTCTCTTCATATGCATTCCTTATGGGAATTAATTCCATTTGAAATGCAAGGCCAAAGGCAAGATTACAGAGGCAGAGCCCCATAGCGAGGTGTATGCTGCAACTAAAAGCCAGGATTTGAATAATTGTACAGGCTTAGACCCAGAATCAGCACAGAACAGAACGAATGGATTATTACAGGGAACTTTGTACATTTTTGACTGCTTCGCTCACTGAAATACCTTTTGCTGTGAGAGTGTAAGAGCATGCGTGTGTGTGTGTGAGCATGTGAGTGTGTGTAATACTTGAAAGACAAAAAAAAATGTGTTTATTTCAGGCTATTTGCATTTGGCTGAATGTGTGAGTGAGGTCGACACAAATAGAGGAACGGCATGAGAGGGAATTTGTAACTATGTGACTGTGTGTGTGTGTGTGTGAGAGAAAATAGTGTGAGACAGATATATGGAAAGTGTGTGGCAGAGGAGAGAGAGAGGGATAGAGAAAGTGTGAGAGAGACAGGAGAGAGAGATATAGAGAAAGGGTAAGAGAGAGAGGAAAGAAAGATAAAGTGTGGGAGAGAGAGGAGAGAGAAAAAGTGTAAGAGAGAGGAGAGAGAGAGATAAAGTGTGGGAGAGAGAGAAAAGAGAGAGAAATAGAAACTGTGTGAGAAGGAGAGAGAGACAGAGAAAGTGAGAAAGAGAAGATAGAGAGATAGATATAGAGAAAGTGTAAGAGAGAGGGGATAGAGGAGAGAGAGATAGATAAAGTGTAAGAGAGAGAGGAAAGGAAGATAAAGCGTGGGAGAGAGGAGAGAGAGAAAGTGTAAGAGAGAGGAGAGAGAGAGATAAAGTGTGTGAGAGAGAGGAAACAGAGAGATATAGAGAAAGAGTGTGAGAAGGAGAGAGATAGAGAAAGTGAGAAAGAGAAGATAGAGAGATAGATATAGAGAAAGTGTAAGAGAGAGGAGATAGACGAGAGAGGAGAGAGAGATAGAGAAAGTGAGAGAGAGAAGATAGAGAGATAGAAAAAGTGAAAGAGAGAAGTCAGAGGAGAGAGATATAGAGAAAGTGAAAGAGAGAGAAGATACAGAGATAGAGAAAGTGAGAGAGAGAAGATAGAGAGATAGAGAAAGTGAGAGAGAGCCAGAAATAAAGAGATAGATAACATGTGAGAGAGAAGATATAAAGATAGAAAGACAGACAGACAGAAAGAGAATGACAGAGCAACAGAGAGTATGTCTGACAGAAAGAGAGTGATAGAGGGAGTATATGAACATGATAAACAGAAAGAGAGAGTAAAAAAGGTAGAGGGAAGGTGAGGAGAAAGATTGTGACGGAAGAGAAGGAAATATAGACTGAGAGACAAAGTGAAAAGAGAGTGAGAGAGCAACAGAGAAAGAGACAGAAAGAGAGAGATGGTAGAGAGAGTGTAGAAAAGTCATAAATAAAAAGAGAGAGAGTTAGAGTAAAAAAGGAAGAGAGGAAGGAGTGCTAATGGGGCAGAGAAGGAGTGTGAAAGAGAGAGGGAGAAAGAGAAAAGAAAGCAAGAGAGAGACAGAGAGAAGAATGAGAGAGTGTGAGAGAGACTGAAAGAGAGAGAGAGGGAGTGAAGAGCAAGGTGAGAGAGGAGAGAGATATAGAGAAAATGTAAGAGAGAGAAAGAGATAGAGAAAATGTAGAAGAGAGAGAGTAGAGAGAGAGATAGAGAAAATGTGGAAGAGAGAGGAGAGAGAGATAGAGAAAGTGAGAGAGAGAACAGAGAAAGAGACAGAAAGAGAGGGATGGTAGAGGGAGTGTAGAAAAGTCATAAATAGAAAGAGAGGAAAAAAGGAAGAGAGGAAGGAGTGCTAGGGCAGAGAAGGAGTGTGAAAGAGAGAGACAGAGAGAAGAATGAGAGAGTGTGTGAGAGAGACTGAAAGAGAGAGAGAGGGAGTGAAGAGCAAAGTGAGAGAGGAGAGAGACATGATGAAAGTGTGATCAGAGAGAGAATGAGTAAAGAAAAATCTCAACATTGAGACAAAGTGAGAGATGTGCCAGTTTATATATATATATATATATATATATATATATATATAGCACAATACTGGCAATACTATAAATACTGTGTGTGTGTATATTTGTATGTGTGTCTTCTCAGCAGTTTCACACAACAGTCATTTGGGGGGGAAAAGTGCGCGTGTCAGTAACACCGGTGGTGGAGACTTCACAGTGGCGCTTTGGTGAGAGCAGAGGAGGGGTAGAGAGCTGTTAAAAGGAGGTGAGGAGAGAAAAGGAATAGCTAATGAGGAGAGGGATAAGGAGCGTGTCCTGACTGATTCGTCAGAGGAATCGCTCAAGAGCGCAGTTCAACGGATTGAGCCTGAGTAAAGCGCAGCGCAGGGAGAGAGTCTTTAGCATGAAAGGCCGGCTTCGCCCTCAGGAGACGGACGGACGGGGGGGTGGCGGGCGGGGGCGGGATGCGCTCGCAGCCCGCCGAATTATCACTCCGTTACCCACCAACCTCTCAGGTACGGCGCCCCCGCTGACGCCATGTTTATTTCATGCGGCCAATCACTGTAATCTGATCATTAGCCTCCTGCTCCATGCCTGAGCAGGGCTCCAGACGGCCCAAGCCAAGTGGCTCTACACACTCACACTTTAATCACTACCTCCTCCCGTTCGTCCTGTACACAAAGCACGTTTAACAGCACCGCTCGCACATGCCGATGAAGCAGAGGGGCGGGGGGGTGGGGGGGTGTACTGGTGGAGGTGAGTCTGCTCACATTGATGTGGACTAGAGTTCATTTACGGTAGGTCACTGTTTGCTGTTTGTTGCCCTTGCATTAGCATACAAGGTGATAATTACAAGAAGCGTTAGTATTAAAGTTCCAGTGATGGACTGGGAAAAAAAACAAAACAAAAAAAAAAACAGGAGCTCAGAGAATGAAGAGCAAATGAAGAGCATTTTCGTCGTAGGAAAACTCGATATCTTTAAATCTTAACAATCATAGGAAATAGGGGATTTTTTCTCACTTTTAAATGTGATAAATCCAGCCTTTTAAGCATAAATACAGCAGCAAAAAAACACATACCCTCTGTGTTGTTCTGTGTGCATTTCTCTCTATATTTTTGTTTGTAGTAAGGTAAATACACATAATAAATCTGTAATTTAAGGCATATTTGATGAAAACATGGACAATAATGAACACAGCCATGTTAGCCATGATGCTAACAGCCAGCCTTGGTAGTGCAGCATTTAGACTGCCCTAGAAGAAAGTTTGAAGCCACTATGCTAACAGAGATCAGCCCGCCACTGAAAGGCTGGCCATAAAATCAATAAGAAATATCTAATACAAAAATAAATAAAAAACTAGATTTAGAAAACATCCAGGAATGAAAGTGATGCATCCTTGCTTTATCTTTCACACCATTTCAGTACGCCTTCTACAATTCAAACCTTCCCTTTCCATTTATTCTCTACAAGCTGTAAAGGTGCATTCAGTAAAGTAGCATTCATTCAAAAGTCTTGGGTCAAGAACTTATTGGGGTTTATTCTGAAAATAAAAATCAAGTTATTTCATTTTAAATGTATAAGAGTTTTACAGCAAGTGTCATCATAAAGGCACTCCACTACAGTTGATACTAGAGTTAATCTGGAAACTTCTTCACTGTTGAACAAAGTCAGGAGAGTGAAGCTAAAGTGCTCTTTTATTTTGTGATTTTTTTTTTTTAATTTATGATGTACAGACAGACTGTATGGACACACAGTATACAAGGTCAGACGCTTAGCCTCACAGGACCTAGAATAAAACATCATCACAGCAGGAGAAGCTCTAAAGAGACCATTTTAGCGAGGATTAGTTGAAGTGATAGATGAGCTGAATGGATGAGATGGAATATCGTGCAGTTATACTTTTTTTTATTCTACCATATTCTACCCTATTGAACGGAAATGGCAAAATATGATGAGTAGCTCTCAGCAAGGTCTAGAAGAAACAGAGCCTGAAGAGTCTGAACAAGCATTTGCGCTGATAACTGTTTATGTATTTATCATTGAAAGTCATAGGTTGCTTCTAAACAACATGGTAACTGATAGACAGACTCTGTATACAAACAGAAGTGGTTTGGACACTTGCTGGCTTAATAATATTGCCACTGAGTTCAAGCCATTAATAATAACATTTTGAAAAAAAAAAATAATGAATATAAATATGTATAATATAAAAACATATAATACTATTTTTCAAAAAATTAACCTTATATATAAATTCAGTAAAGCCACTCTGCTGAAGTACAGCGTTATAAGGGAGTTTCAGTGACGTTTCTCTGACATTAGCATTAGCCGCTAATCACAGTGCTGGCTCTTTTACTGTTCAGATGTGAATATATTGGACTGTAGTCTGCATGTTTACAAATTGCTAGCTGAACACCCAGGGTTTCTCAGTCTACCACTATCGGGTGGCTGGCTAGCGCTGCTAACCGGGGCTGGGTAGTGCTGCTAACTGGGGCTGGCTAGTGCTGCTAACCATGGCTGGCTAGTGCTTCTAACCGGGGCTGGGTAGTGCTGCTAACTGGGGCTGGCTAGCACTGCTAACCGGGGCTGGGTAGTGCTGCTAATTGGGGCTGGCTATCACTGCTAACTGGGGCTGGGTAGTGCTGCTAATTGGGGCTAGCTAGCACTGCTAACCGGGGCTGGTCAGTGCTGCTAACCGGGGCTGGGTAGTGCTGCTAACCGTGGCTGGGTAGCACTGCTAACCGTGGCTGGGTAGCACTGCTAACCGTGGCTGGCTAGGGCTGCTAATTGGGAAAGGCTAAGCACTTGCTAACCATGGCTAGCACTCATCTTTGGACAAAATACTGGAATTCTAAGCTTACTGTAAATAAACAAAAGCACTTTACTTATCCAAAGAAACAGTTTCCAGGAGAAAAATCTGAGTAGATTAATATCCAGCACTCGTTTGACTTTAAAAGGAAAACGTTTTTTTTTATTACAGTTTATAGATTTACCTTAAAAATCCGGTGCACCTTATGTATAAAAAAATAGACCAGAAAATAGATGTCCATTAATAAAACAAAGTACATAAGTTTCTCCCTGTATTAAACACCAATATTAGAAGCCTGAATTAAATATACATTTAATGTGTCTTATTTGAACCTGGTAACAGATATTAATAGTATGTGTCAAATTACCACTTTGCCTCACCTCATCATATTTATTACAAATACATTTGCCAACATCCAGACTGTTCTTTAGCTTCATTTGCATACAAAAATGTCCCAGACACGCCCACAAAATTCGAGCCAAGATACATGGCATGGCGAAATGCATCAAAGAATATTGCAAGTGGACTGAAACATAGATTTTGTGTGGTGCAGTTTTACAGCGATAATAAAAACAGTTGATAATTAATAAAAGATATTAGGTCTTCAGTCCAGCTCTTGAAGACCTAACCAGTAGAAAAGCTTGCTTGCTGTTTTTGTTTTAGGCAAAATCCTATTTGGAACATAACCAATCAACATTTTATTAGAATATCTAATAAATGCCTGACTGTATAATAAATAAAAACTACCTAAAAAATTACATTTAATTAATTTTAGTACTGAAAATTAAATTCCTTAAGAGGTTCCACCCTATTGTTAGCCATGACCATCTCAGACACTTTTTACTGTGCATTTGAAGCCACAGGTTGACGTATAATTAAAAAGAAATGGAAGAAGAAAAAGAATCCAGACTACAAGGTGCCTTAAAATGCCTTCAGAATGAAAGCCAAATCAAAAAATACCATTTCCTGGCATTCCTCTGTGTGTTCCTGTAGTACTGAGCAGGAGTGAAAATGATAAAATGAGAGGATATAAGATAGTAGGTAGGTAGTAGTGAGAGAGAAAGAGCGCGAGAGAGAGCGAGTGAATGATAGAAAGAGAGTGAGAAGAGACAGAGGCAGGGAGGAGGGACTGCAAAGGTAATTTCAGAAGTGTCAATGACCAAACCTCCCAGACAGGCTACATCAGAGACTACGCGCAGCATATGCAAAGCAGAGGTCAGAGTCATCACTTTGTAAATGGTGTGACCAACACTTCAGTTCAGCACGGTGAAAACAGCTGATGAGAACAGGGACACCAGAGGCCTTCTGGTTTGAGAAAAATCGGCGAGCAATGCATAAACACACTTTAACTCAGTTACATACAATACATGTGTGTTTTAATGGGGCCCCACATAACCGTGAAGAATTTGAAATTTGAATGTGTAAAAATTTAAAAAAAAAAATTCAAAGTGCAGCAATTTTTTGGGCTCTTTTTTTTTTATTCCATATATTGAAACATGCAAAACTACATCTTAATGTGATTGTAGTAGGCAGATACTATATTTGACCATATTTCTATTATTTTTAACTTTAAAAAACTTTCAGTTTTTAAAATATTGACTCGTCCAATACTGACACATCAATCCTAAGATGGAATAATGTATACAATATTTGGATAAATGCAATAGTTTTTAAACAATAAGCATCTTAAAAAATGCATGTGGTCAAAAAGTTTCCATATGAATGTACTGAAATGTGTCCATAAACATTTACCACAAAATTTAATAAATAAGTTTCCTATGTCACATTTTCAAGTTACAAACTTAAAGAATAAAAGAATAAAATTGGCATCATTGTAGAACTAGCAGCACATTTAGGGTTCATGCACTTTTTAACCAATACATTTTCATGCCAATTTTATTTATGACTTTTCCATGCCTTCAAGGCAAATTTTCATGACGTACATACAATTTTAAAACATCCGTGCAGACATGGACACTAAAAAAAAAAAAAAAAACTTAAGCTACAATCTAAATTGACTATAGTCGGCCTAAAATAAATCTAATAATTTTTTTTAGACACAGTCTTCAATAATGAAATGTGTGTCAGATACTGAGAGCTACACTGTGTAGGGCTAAATTACTGAGCTAACTCTGTGTTCATGTATTTGTTAGCACAAAATAGATTCCCTTCATCAATATAAAAACTTTCTGGGTATTTTTGTTTTTCCAAAACTTATCCAGACCAGGAGATTGCTATTTTCTATTTCTTGCTATTTTTTATATATATTTTTATGACCGTAGAAATCTCCACATATTTTAAAAATATATATTTTTGTCAATATTTTTCAGGAATGAATAGAGGAATGTTCAGCTCTAACACACACTGAAAGAATGAGCACAGTTCCCTTTCTCTTTACTGTAGAGACCAGTACTGTCTGTCTATTGGTGACTTTGGACCAAACAACTTTTGGGCAAAAGTTTTGGCACCAAAATTTAACCAGGTTTTTTTTTTTAACACAGCTCTATTATTTCACCTTTTAGTCAAATGTTTTTTTTTTTTACTATAAAACTCCAACAAAAGTAGTAACAACTTAGGGATACACTTTGAACCACCTAAGCAACCAACAGCTATACCACAGCAACACTTTAGCATCACCTAGCAAGCCCTTGGCAACAGCCTAGCAACACCTTAGCACAGTTACCAATCAACACCTACTTTATACCATAGCAACACCATAGCAACTACCTAGCAATATCTTAGCAACACACAATTATATTAAATAACATCCTCACTGTTGTATTGGAGTTTTAAATGTGTTGCTTTTTGCGACAAACAAAACCCAACATATTTCAATATAAACCAACACTAGCTTGACTCCCCCCTCCATTCATGCTGATATCAAAGTTAAAAGACATCTGTCAGTCTGGATGGACTTCTTTTGGATCAGACAAATATAGAGATCATGTATACAGCACTGGACAAAAAGAGACCACTTAAAAAAGAAGAGTTTCTTTGATTTTACCAAACTAAAAAAACTCTGGAATATAATCAATAGGAAGATGGATGATCACAAGCCATCAAACCAAGCTAAACTGCTTAAATTTTGCACAAGGAGTGGAATAAAGTTATCCAAAATCAGTGTGTACGACTGGTGGAGGAGAACATGATGCCAAGATGCATGATAACTGTGATTAAAAACAAGGGTCTTTTTTGTTATTTCAGCCATTTTTCATTTTCTGCAAATAAATGCTGTAAATGACAATATTATTATTTGGAATTTGGGAGAAATGTTGTTCGTAGTGTATATAATAAAAAAAAACAATGTTCATTTTACTCAAACATATAAATAGCAAAATCGGAGAAACTGATTCAGAAACTGAAGTGGTCTCTTAATACACTAGTCTTATGTTATATAAATTATGCCTCTTTTTGGAATATGAAACTACGAAAAATATGTCATAAATGTCAATAAAACAAGAAGAAAAATGTAGGATACTGGCTCTTTAAAGACCTTTACACCCACTCACCCACACTGCTGTAGTGTATACCTACTCGCGTACACACATACGGACACACACACACACAAACATGTACATGTACATAGTGGATGTAGTATGCACATTAAGACCTTTACAACACCTACACCCACCCACTCATTCACTCACACACACATAAACACTCACACATGCAGTTAAAGTAGCTCTGCTAGCCGTTTATGTGCATGGCTACAAACTACAGCACTGTTGTTTTGACAATTCATCTTTAAGTGACAACCCACAAGGTGACAAGAGCCCTTCAGATGTGGCACAGGACAAGTGCAGGGACCATTCATCTGACGGATGAGCTTCAGCCATGTGTCAATCACGAGCTAACACTCGAGCGGAGAGCAGCAGGCCCGTTTTCCCTGTCTGCTCTTGGAGAGGACACGCAAACAAGCCAGGCTACAGCAAAGCCAGAGTCCTGCTCGGCCATGTCACATCTAACCCTCCCCCTCTACTAGAGCTGCACGATATTGGAGAAAATTTTACATTGCAAATGTTTTTTTTTTTTGATTATATACAGTGCCCTCCATAATTATTGGCACCCCTGGTTAAGATGTGTTCTTTAGCTTCTCATAAATTGAGTTTTGTTCAAAATAATATAGGACCACGATGGAAAAAAGAGTAAAATACAACCTTAAACTCAAGTGAATTTATTCAGTAGGAAAAAAATCCCACATTAAGAAATAATTATTTAACATCAAATCATGTGTGCCACAATTATTAGCACCCCTGATGTTAATACTTTGTACAACCCCCTTTTGCCAACAAAACAGCACCTAATCTTCTCCTGTAATGTTTCACAAGATGGGAGAATACAGAAAGAGGGATCTTTGACCATTCCTCTTTGCACATTCTCTCTAAATCATCCAACGACCTGGGTCCTCTCCTCTGCACTCTCCTCTTCAGCTCACCCCACAGGTTTTCAATGGGGTTGAGGTCTGGGGACTGAGATGGCCATGGGAGGAGCTTGATTCTGTGTGCGGTGAACCATTTCTGTGTAGATTTGGCCACATGTTTAGGGTCATTATCTTGCTGAAAGACCCAGTGACGACCCATCTTCAGCTTTCGGGCAGAAGCCACCAGATTTTGTTTTAAAATGTCCTGGTATTTTAGAGCATTCATGATGCCATGCACCCTAACAAGGTTCCCAGGGCCTTTAGAAGAGAAACAGGCCCACAGCATCACTGATCCCCCGCCGTATTTCACAGTGGGCATGAGGTGCTTTTCTGCATACTCAGCTCTTGTGTTACGCCAGACCCACTTAGAGCATTTTGTTGCCAAAAAGCTCTTTGTTTCATCTGACCAAAGCACACGGTCCCAGTTGAAGTCATAGTACCGCTTAGCAAACTCCAAACGTTTGCGTTTATGATTGTGAGTGAGAAATGGTTTCTTCCGTGCATGCCTCCCAAACAGCTTGTTGGCATGTAGATAGCGCCTGATGGTTGTTTTGGAGACTTTGTGACCCCAAGAAGCTACCATTTGTTGCAATTCTGTAACAGTGAGCTTTGGAGAACTTTTTATTTCTCTTATCATCCTCCTCACTGTGCGTGGTGGCAAAATAAACTTGCGTCCTCGTCCAGGCTTGTTTACCACTGTTCCAGTTGTTTTAAACTTCTTAATAATTCCTCTGACAGTAGATATGGACAGGTGTAGGCGAGTAGCGATTTTCTTGTAGCCATTGCCTGACTTGTGAAGGTCAACACACATCTGCCTCACTTGAATGGTATGTTCCTTTGTCTTTCCCATGTTGAAGATAAATGGCCTCTGTGTCACGTCATATTTATACCCCAGGGAAACAGGAAGTTGTGAATTACTAATTAAATGTTCCTACATACTCTGATCAACTTCGTAAACTACTGTAGAAGTGACAGAAATACTTCTATTAAATATATTTCCTAAGAATTGTTAGGGGTGCCAATAATTGTGGAACAGGTGATTTTATGAAGAATAATTATTTCTTAGTCAGGGATTTTATTTCCCCCTTAAAATTTACTTGAGTTAAAGGTTGGACTTTACTTTTTTTTCCCATCGTGGTCCTATATTATTTTGAACAAAACTCAATTTATGAGAAGCTAAAGAACACATCTTAACCAGGGGTGCCAATAATTATGGAGGGCACTGTATATATCATGGTTTTAAATAATGCAGGGCACATGATGTCACCATGAGTCAGCGTCAAACACTCAAAACCCGAGGAAAACAGTGATCGGCCCTTTAATTAGGCATTTAACAGGCAAATAAGACGTTTTTTTCTGGCATTAAAAGCGTGAATTCAGCTGTAACTGGAAATATCTGCGCAAAACTGTGCTGGACTGAGGAGCACAGCTTTCGTCTGTGGACGGAGGCCATGTGGTTACCTCGTGTTTACTCCTTTTTTTTGGTTGTTGTTGGCCCGCCACAACCCCCACTCTTCCAAGGACTATTAATACTTTATTGTTTATTTATTTGATTATTTACACATTACAATAGTCACTAGTTTCTGTTTTTTTTGTCCATTTTCTTGTTTTTTTTTTTTTGTCTTTTGTGAGTATAGTTAAGGGGGTTTACAATTGCAGGGATTTGGGAGTAAGATACAGGGGAGGGTGCTGGGGGAGAAAGAAAGGGGGATAATTTGGAGAAGATTAGATAAAAGGGGAAAAATATTTAGAATAGAAGTTGGAAAGCAAGCCTAATACAGAGAAAAAGAAAAAAGAAAAAAAAGAAAAAGAAAATGTTTACTCCTGTCCCCCGCCCCCCACCCTCGTGTTGTCCCTCCCCCTCGTGTTTTCCCTCCCCCTCATACTTCTCAGGCAGCAGCAGCCTGTCACTCACACAGACACAGAGACAATGCTGTGTATCTACTGTACTTCTTGTGTCAAGACTCTAAACACTGCAACATGATGTGTTTGATTTAATTGCCTTAAGTCAATCAACCTTTATTTTCACTCTGAAAAAACATCGAGGGTGACCCTCATTTGCAATGTTGCCGAGCATTTACAACATCAAAGGGATTGAAAACATTTAATAATAAATTAGGAATAATCAGAAATAAAATAGTAAAAAAGTAAAAAGTTTAGAAATATAAAATAAGTAAAAAGATAATAGTAAAAGTAATGTAAAATGTTAAGAATGATAAAAAATGATTAAATGAAAAATTTTAATGATTGAATGATTAAATGAAAAGAACAAGAATGAAAATATAAAACATTACAATACAAAAATTAATAAATAAAAGGAATAATAAATACATAAAATCAATTAAATCAATTAAAAATCCAAGCGAGCTGAGCTTCAATGATTCCTGTAGTGAATTCCAGCTTGCTGGAGCACTGTGGCTAAAAGCAGATTTTATCAGTTCACTAAAAACTCTTGGGTACCTCACAGGTGATCCAGCCTCTGGAGCGAGTCTGATATGTATTATTATTTATTGAGATCAGTGAAGAGATATAAGCTGGCAAATGGCCAGAAAGTGATTTATAGATAAAAGTTAGCCAATGAGATTTAGTGGCATCGTCATCGCAATGACAATGTTTAAACGATATAGTTCGTACAGCCCTACCCTCTAACATCTCTACCAATGCAGCAGCAGCAGCACCACCACCACCACCAATACCAACCTCTAGCTCCAGCACTCCCCTCAGCCTCGTCGTTAAGAAATTATGCTGATTAAATCTTCATGAGGCCGCGCCAGTGGGTTTGGTCATATTTGAGTCTTTTCTAAATGTGTAAATAATTTAATCTTTTGGATAAGTCGAGTGGATTTATCCAGCGGCTGGGCATAATACCCCACGTGCGCGCCAAGGGAGAGGTGACGTGACGTGACTGGGCTAGCTGGCTTAACCCTTTTCCCCCCACCTGCTCCCTCCCCAACCCTTGAACCACTGGATCCTCAGCTGAGAGAGACAGAGAGAGAAACAGAGAGATCAGTCCACGTGCAATCAAGCAGACTTCCATATCACTCTGCACTTCAGCCGACTCCATGCCGTCCTCAGACTAAGCATTGACATCATCGTTTCATCTAGTATTAAACACGGCGGCGCGGTTACGGATGGAAAATGTGTATCACTAAAAATTTAATTTGAGTCCAAAGGGCCCTTATTCGGAGACACCGGGCCTGAGATCAAATCCTCTGCAGAACATGAAGACTGAACATGGCTGCTGACACTATACACACACACACACACAGAGGTCGTAGGCCCACGGTATGTTTCAGAATAAGGCAATTGAAGGCTTTCTTCACACATATAGGCACCCACAATGGTAGAATGAGAGGAAGACTGAGGTAGAATAAACAATAAAATAGCTCTTTATTTAAAAAATGATGATATGTGCCTGGTAATTGAGATATATATCATATATTGACTAGTTTTTAGATGTGAGGGCCCAGATGAACATGGTGTTTGGCTAATGCTGGGTGAGGCTAGCGTAGCAATAGTGATGCGACTAATGATACTGGAGAGGCTAACGCTGTGATAGTGATGCAAATACCACAGTAGCGGTGGAGCAGTGGCGATACAAACAGCATATTAATGATGCTAATAGCAATGCTAAAGCCAAAGTAGTTATGCTTGGTGAGGCTACGTGTCAGCAAAGCTTCAGCCAGCATGTTCTTATTTGTACTGTGCAGTAAGTCACAGTAATCCTTTTCCACAGACTCATTTCCACACCCTGGGTTGTCAGGTATAGACAACAGCATGCAAACTGTTTGCTACGGAGCCATGCGCAGCCATGGAAACAGGCGAGCTAAGCATTTTTCTGCTGAACAGGTAACCACTGTGCTTCAGTAAGGTTGCTAACCATAGCTAGGTAATTTACCACCACCACTAGCGTAGTAGAGACAGACAATTTGGCTTGTTGACACACTGAAACATATATATTTACTGATCAGCTTAAGAGTGAGATTTGTTGTCAGTTTTCATTGTGTGTTAACTTGGTCTCCTGGACTCATTGTTCCCTTAAGCATGCATGTTTCAAGAAAGTTCATGAGACACTTATTCAGTAAGAACAACTGCTTATTAAACAGAGATTAAACCAAAAATAAAATATTTGAAAAAAGACTTGAGGCTTGGGAAACACTTTTATTACATCTAATTTGAAGCTGGTATCAGATATTAATGGTATATTAACAGTGTATTACAGTATATTAATGGATCCCCACTTGCCATTTTGCCTCACCCCTTTCTATTCATTTTAATGGCAAGAACACAAATAGGATAAGAGCTAATAAGTATATCTAGCATAAAATGAGAATGATATTGATTAAAAATGAAAAACCATAAAAATATGATTGTCAACTTTTCTGATGCTTCATTTGCATACAAGAATGTCTCACCCACACGTCCACAAATGGCGAGCTGATGAGGTCTAGCAGACCTTACAAAAGGCATCAAAGAAAATAAGTGTAATTGAACCAAGAGGTCTTGGGCCTACATTTCAGACTGAGGCAATTGTGAGCCTACAGCAGGCTTCCTTCACACGCGTGTGCACCCACAGTGGCGGAATGAGAGACATGGGAAAAGAGAGAGGGAGAGAACTAGAGAAAAAGAGAGAGATTAAAGGAGAAAGACGCGAAAAAAGGTGGAGCGCAGCGTCTCTCGGTTCTCCACAGTATGGTGCCCTGGCGGAATGCTGCTTAGATTAATGTCACCTCTCCCCATCAGTTGGTGATACATCTATTTCTTCTTTTTTTTTCTTCCCCGGTTTTTCAGCAATCACCAGTTACATTTAAATATATCAAGTCATCTGAAAGTGACAAGTCATGGTGGAGCGATAATGACTTAGGCTGAAGCAGCTCTGCAGGCCAGCTGGGCAGCATTTGGGAATAGGGAAAGTAATACAGGCAGAAAAAAGATTCCTCTCTCTATTTAAAAGTGGGAGGGCGCAGGCTCCCCCCTGGCGCTAGCTCCAGCTGAAGATTGCGATGGCAGGACCCCAATCTCATCCCTCTACCAGGCCTGTTGGAGCAGCCAGTCCCGGCTGAAATACCTGGCCCTCCCGCACCTCCCCAGGCCTCCAGCTCCACGCCACCACTAATCAAATAAATAAATCAAATGAAGAGACGTGCGAATTACTTTTCCGTACCGTCCTGTTCTTCCGTGGGACCTGTGGAGAGAGGCTCAGTCGGGAGCCTGGCAGGGAGTCTCGGGCGCTTTTTTAACACAGGTACAGAACAGTGTGTGACTGAGAGACAATGCCCAACCACGGGCAAGCCTGGGCATACCTCACACACACATACACACACAAAAAAGAAACCCAAGTGCACGCACAAGCACGCACACGCACTCACAGCCACAGTAGCATGTATGGGCACCGAGCTACAACCAGACAAGGTCACTTACTCACAGGATCAGGCTGTGTCCTCATACCACAGTTCACTGTAGCCAAAACACAGATATACACAGCATCAGGCAGAGGGTACACCACTGACGCCATGAAGGAAGAAGAGAGTGATTTTCATTGTTATTTAGTGCTATTTTTGTGATAAAAAGTTAGAGGTACATACTTTTGGTACCAATGTTCTGCATTTAGGTATCTGCCAATATCCATGCATTTATAAAATATAAAAGTCTACAACCTACTTGGATTACACACTGACATGATATACTACCAAATGTCATGAGTTGTAAAATTAATACCATGTCGCATGACTTTTTCAATATCCCATAGAAGGTAAAGAAACCTGCACTGGCATGTGGGATGCTAGCACCAGTGTTTAGCCTCACTCAAAAGATAACACCTTACAACCTATACAGGTGTGGGCATTTCCAAGCTTTTCCTTGAGGCAACACTTTAGTATCAATTTACTGATACTGTTATCACATGACTTTTGGCCTGTCAGTGTATATACTAGTGCATCTCAAAAAATAAGAATATCATTGAAAATTTACTTTATTTCAGTAATTCGGTTCAAAATATAAAACTTATATATTATATACTGTAGATGTATTACAAACAAGAGTGACCTATTTAAGTATTTATTTCTGTTATTGTTGATGATTATGGCTTACGGCCAATGAAAACCCAAAAATCAGTGTCTCCGAAAATGTTCATATTATATAAAACCAATTGGTACGCTTGGCAGTGTGCCAAGTCCTGCTGGAAATTGAAATCCGCATCTCCATAAAAGTTGTCAGCAGAGGGAAGCATGAAGTGCTGTAAGATTTTCTGGGAAAACACTGCACTGACTTCTTTACAATGCTGTTGGGCAGTGATCTCCACTCACGCAGGAAGAGCCACCTATCTCTTTTAATAGGGAAATACAAAAATACTGGAAACTAAAGTTTAAGTTACTGTTTCAGGAGCATATTTTATATATTTAAACCCTTGATAAAAATGTGTAAGAACCTCATAAGTTATTTGTAGCTTTTGACTCAATCACAACAACTACGCTTGCGCAGATCTTTACATCGAGAGGACATTTCCTCTTACTCTCCCCCACTCTCCCTCACTGTACAACAAGCAAGCTGATTGGCTGATTATTTTTGTCAAAGGGCATGACTTCTTCATCTTCTTCACCATACAAAGTACGGTAAGTGTTATGAGCACCCTATTCATATTCATATTTCAAGCAGTGGCTCGTCTCATTATTAATAATCTCAGGTGTGCAAGTGATGTCATGACCAACATTATCACCAAATTTAATTATGAGAAAAAAAAAATAAAGTGGGTGCATATTGAGGGGAAATTTAAGAGGAAAGAAATATATACAGTATAACCAAAGTAATAAACTGTGTGGTAAGCAATTCTTTTAGATCATTTTATAAAAGCCTGGAGTATAAGAAATATAAGAATATTTAGAATGTAAAAAAAGCAGTGTAAAGTAGCTATTAAGGCCAGAGGAGGACTGACTTCAATAAGCGCTCTCATTTCGGCTGTCTTACTTCTGTCTTTTTCTCTCTTTTCCTCTTTTATTTTCTGAAGCCTTATTTGTTTTGGAACTAATTCCATCATATGCTCTTGAAAGCCAATAGAGGGGAATAAAAAAGACAAATATAGGCCAAACAATGGCTGCTCAAATCCAGAGACAAATGCTTTTTTTATTTTTTTATTTTCTTTTATATATATATATATAGTCATGGGCTAAAGTGCTTCAGTGCTTCAGAGCTTCAGAGCATGGTGGTGATGTGAGGAATTCTTCAACAACACCGGCCAATCTAGACGGACCAGCTGTAGTGCTGCTATTGCACTGCTCTTAAGAGCCTATATGCTGTAGTGACTGCAAGCCGCTGCTCTGATTGAAAGAACTTCAAAAAATAAACTAGGATCCCCAGCTTCAAAGGAGGAAAAAGAGAGAGGATATTAATGCAAGAGGGGGGGGGGGGGGGGGGTACAAAATATGCGAATACATTTCACTCATTAACTGACCTGAAACCAGGTTACATGGCTATTTCCATTCGAAGGCAGGACTTTTATTCGGTGTCAACCCACACACCCACTGGCTGGTGAACAAAGCGTAGCGCTGCTGACAGTCCCTTGGAGACAGAAGACTTTGCTTATCATTTCAAAGGACAACTCCTGACTAAAAAAAAGGGAGAAAAAAAAAGAGAGAGAGGGAAATATATCCTGGACATGGTTTCAGCACTTGCTGAACAAACAACAACAGCAGCAAAAAAGTTTCCCAGACACCAGCACAATAATAGCGGCACCATAAACATGATTTTATTTCCAGTGCTTTTGTGTGTGTGTGTGTGTGTGTCTGTGTGTGTTTGGGTTGGAGGCAGTGCCAGAAGTATTGTGTATTAGAGTTTATGATCTTGTCCTGACCTTCTGCCTCATCCATAATGCATCATCAGTATAAACCTTTATGAAAGTTTAATAAAGAAAAACTATCTTCCTTGTCTCCAGCCACAGCGTTATGACAGTGTAATCTTTAATCAGTGGGATTGGGCTGGGACGAGATGTCAGCACACAGCACCTTCTCGCCTCTCCAAACACTGCTGTGATCTCCCCAAAACGCCTACCTGGACACCTCTCACATCCCACACCTCTCGTTCTTTTTCTCTCTCTCTCTCTCTCTCTCTTTCTCACTTTCTCTCTCTCCCGGCCCTCGCTGTTTCCCTGTCAGACTCAAAAGAAAGCGAGGAACAGTCCTTTCTTCTCTCCCTCAGAAACTCAGTTCTATCTTTTCTGCCATCACCACATGAAGTCCCACACTACTGCTTTCTCTCTCTCTCTTGGCTCTCCGGTGCAACACGTACATAAAGCAAGCAGGAAAAAGGGATTTGGGCTCAGCGGCACATCGGCAGAAAGATAGCGATAGGAAAGAACTAGGCTTCGTCCATTTTTACCCCTTTCTCTTCCCTCTTTTCTCTTTATTTTAAAGTAAAAAAAAGAAAACATGCTGCAAGTTTAAGAACGTTAGATGCACCTCAGCGGCCAAGCCCGCGCTTTCTGAACACTTAATCCCGGTCTTTGTTTGATGGGATTTGGGCTCGAATCTACAATAAGACGCATCCTATGCCATTCTCATCCAGGAGATATGAGCTTCCAAACTTGCCTGATGATAGTCTGGAGGCCGCCGTCCTCCGCTGAATACAGATGCTCTCACCTTTAGATGTCACATAGATCTGCTGCCTGACACCGGGGGCGGAGAGGTGTGCCTCCAAGTCCTGCATTATAATTCAGAATTAGAATTCACATGTGACCAGGGTGGAATATTCACCTCCAACTTTTAGACAATAGTTATGCATGGATTTCATCCCTCCACTCTCTGTCTCTCTCTCTCTCTCTCTTTCTCTCTCCTTTTTCTCGCAGCCCATAATTCAGTTTCGTCTCCACACCGCAGCCAGCGCGCACCACGACTGCTTTCGCCGCCATGACCAAATTACTAATACTGAAGCAGTATGGGAAAATAAATCACATAGTAAGATAGTCAGCTGAGCTTGTTTTTTTGTCTCTCCAGCATGTTTGGGAAGATGGTTTTATTAAGAGAAGATTGAAACATAGTTCGGCGTTATCTTCTTAGAGCTGTTAGCTGAACTTAGATGAACTCCAGGTACTGTGCATGTGTAGAGAGAGAGAGAGCAGTGTTTCCTACTCTTTGGTATCAGCCTTTAGCTTTGATTGCAGCACGCATTCGCTGCGGCATTGTTTCGATAAGCTTCTGTAATATCACAAGATTTATTATCATCAATCCAGTGTTACATTCATTTTTCACCAAGATCTTGATGAGCATTGATGATGGTAGAGTCTGACCACTGCACAAAGCCTCTCTTCTCCATCCAGCACATCCCAAAGATTCTCAATGAGGTTAAGGTCTGGACTCTGTGGTGAACTCTTTCAACCCATGTGTGAAAATGATGATCTCGTGCTAGCTGAATCACTCTTTCAATATTCCAGCCCCATGAATCCTTGAAATATGTCCGTGCCATCAGGGAGGAAAAAATCCATTGATGGAATAACCTGGTCTATATTCAGTATATTCAGGTAGTCAGCTGACCTCATTCTTTCAGCACATACTGTTGTTGAACCTAGACCTGCAGACCAACTGCAGCAAGTTAAATCCAGGTGGCGACCTATTTTTGCCCAGGCAGTGGATTACTATTATTAAATCAGTGTTTGCATGAATTTACCATATTTTTCTTGAGAAGTATCCACCTATGTACACCTATGGCCAGACGGGTTAAACCTGATATAAAAGCTAAAGTGTTTAGATAGCCACTCTGTACAGTTGTGGCAAGCAGTAAAAAATCTCCCAAAGAATCCACAACAAGTGGAACTTTGAGGTGGTTAGGCATACAGCAAAAGACCAAGTTGGGTTCTACTTTTGTCAGTCAAGAACAAAAAGCTGAGGCTGCAGTCAGAATAGGCTCACCCACACTGAACTAAAAAAAATGTGATGATTCTGCTCAGCCAGTAGGCAGAGATGCACAACATACATATTTTATAACAAATATTTTAAATGGTTCACGGTTTGGTTTGCACCTCATGGTTAATTAATATGAGTTTGGTACAATGGGAGAAAAACAAAACAACAACCAACCCAGGTTTCTTTTCATCATTTTAATTGAAAAAATAAAAATAAAAATACAGATATGTTCCATCAAATGGCCTATAGTTCTCTCTCTAATGTAGTTAATACAGTCCATAAAATATTGTAAACATAAGCATGCTGGATGTGTTTTCGACGAACTGTGCCTGTTATCCAATTTATCATGATTTTATGAGAAGAAACAAGATGTTAAAGGCTCAGTGTGTTCCCTTACACTTTTTCATTCTGGCAACTCTGGCCACACCATGAACACACCCCCATCTATGGACACACTCTCAGTCTTGCTGTTGCCTATAACACTATTTTTATAGTTCTAATCTATTTTGCACTAGAAGTTCATTCACTATCTACTGTTTACGTATCTTTTGCACTGCTAAATTTAATTATTATATAACTCTGTATTTGCACTTTCTGTATGGCTGACATCAGTTATCCTCACTTCAACTGCACATCAACTGGTGTTCACTGTCTTTTGTGTTCAACTGCACTACCTCCATTCTCCATTACACACAAACACACACTAAATACTGTACTTTTACTTTTAAACCTTACATTTTACTTCTTATTTTATTGTATTTATATGTATCGTTATATGTTATCCTTTTGTAACTTTGTTTATTATACCTACCTGCTGCTGGATGTCTAGAATTTCCCCTCGGGGATCAATAAAGTATCTACCTTAAAATATACAATTATCTTTAACCATTTTACTTTAATACAGAACTGTAAGAAATAAAGAATAAAGAAAGTAAATACTGACCGTACTGACCACTACCTTTATACACCAGAGTAAGAGGGAGAAATAGAACACAGTAGAGGCTTGGTAGAGGGGACGAAAAAGACTACAGTTACTGGATAGCAATACTCCAAAATTCCAGGTTCCAGGTTTGCACATGTGAAAAATGAAATATAACAGAAGAAAAATTACACTGCTGTGTCTGTTTTTCTCAAAATCGTTCAGTCCTAACATATCTATCCACTTCACTATGAGTCAATCTGTAGTAAAAAAAATAATCTTACTATAAAGTACCCTAGACAGACGACAGGCCAAATAATAATAAGAAAAAAAAAGAGAAAACCTCACACACCAGGATTCCCTTTTTCACTTTTTTGTACTCTTATACTCTGTTTTCATTCCCCCGCTGCTCCAAATGTTTATTCTTCTTTTGGAGCTTCCAATTCACATCAGGAGAAATTACAGTTGTCTGGCTTTGCGTCTGTTCATGTCACTTTTGCTTTTGCCACTCCACCTCGGTCCAATGTTTCGGTTAATGCTGATTGAAATATGGGCACTGTCTTTCTGGGAAACCACTTTGTGTCAACATGTCAATACAGCAGGGGGAGAAATAAGTCAAAAAACGACCAGATTGTCAAATCATATGCTACGTGGAGCCGAGCGGCGTGGACGTGCCGGCTAGGCCGGAATCAGCAAAGGTTTTGACAAGGATTTCATGCTACATGTCTTATGTTTCGGAATTAATCCTACTGCAAAATTACGGGTTCTTTTCATCCTAAACTGCCATTGCCATGGTTACAATGTTTAAGCCGCAGAGATGAGCAGAAGAACGGGGAACGAGGCATGAAAGAGAGCGGAGAGAGCGCGGAGCTGCGATTCTCTTACCGTTTCAACTGCCATGAAACAGCAGAATCTAATCTTAACAAAGAGCAAATTACATTTTACCAGGGCTCACTGTTCTATGAAAAGAAGTGTGTGGGGTGGGGGGGTGGGGAGGAAGCTAAGTGACAAAGCGGGTGCATGCCTGCTGCTTAATTAAGGCACAACTTAACTCCTTCTAATTAAATGTGTTTCTGCAGGGTGAGGAGGAGCAGGGGCTGTTAGGGTAAACAGTACGGAGGGATGCTATCGGCAGGAGCGGCGTCTTTGCAGGGGACTGTAGTTAAGAATGCTCAGGGGTGAGGGCACAAAGGAAAAGTTCACTTTCAATACAATTAGCCTTCCTTGTTCTAAATAGGCCAATATGACTGCGGCAGTCCGTGGATGTCTTGCATGTGCTGGATCGCTGTTTCACACTACCGTTCAGAACATTAGAATCAGTGTTTTTAATAGTAAAGGTATAGGTGAATGTGTAAATAGGCAAGGCCAAGTCCTGGGGTTGGACAATGAAACTGAAACACTTGGTTTTAGACCACAGTAATTTATTGTCCCGACGGACAGTTCTGGTGGAAACAGGAGAGTTGAGGTGCACATTGGATTCTGCTGTGATTTGGGCAGCCGTGGTTTTATGTGTTTTGTAAACAATCTAGGTTAGCAGCCGAACATCCCTTTCAGACAGCTTCCTCTTGCATCCACAGTTAATCCTGTTGGATGTGGTTCATCCTTCTCGGTGGTATGCTGACATTACCCTGGACACCGTTGCTCTTGATACATCACAAAGACTTGCTGTCTTGGTCACAGATGCGCCAGCAAGCGTGCACCAACAATTTGTCCACTTTTGAACTCTGGTATGTCATCCATTATGTTGTGTGCATTGCAATATTTTGAGCAAATGGTGCAATGTGGAATTAATGTAGATTGAAAGCCGTGAAAGCCACCTCCCACACTAAAATGAAAGGTGTTTCAGTTTCAGAATAAGTGGACATGTGTGCAAGCTCTACTCCTTGGTGTGAAGGTTTCACTACAATAAATATTGCATTCACTTTTTTTATGTCTGATAAAAATAAAAATTCTTCTCAGTGTGAAAGGGCCTTTAGGAGGAGAGCCCAGCATGTTCATGGAGCTTAACCTCTTTGCTGACCCCCTGCTTGTGTGGCTGACGTAAGAGCCATGCTATCGGAGGCACCGAAGTGCTGGACTCCAGTTCAGGAAACATCTCCTGACCTGGGATTCACCCCACAGGCTCAGGAACCCTCATGACTGACCACCACTACAGGCCCCCACTGTCTCTGTGGGTTATATCAAACCCTCCAGGCGAAACAGCAGGTCCACTGCCAGTCTCTGTGTACTGAATATACATGAACCCACGACCAGGCCATGGAAACCTGTTATTTCCAGTTACTGCAGTACCTTAATAACTGGCAGCAGTGGACAACAGGGACTTGGAGAAAAAGCTACTGTTAAAATTGTTAAAAATGTCATGTTATAAACTAAAGTCCTGTGCACATTATGTGTATTATTTAAAAGCATTAATCTTATCAATAAGTGTATCAGTGGGGAAAAAGGAATAGAGATGTGGCAAGAATTTAAATTGCAAATTTATGTATTACAGCTTAGACCACTTCAGCTTCTGAATCAGTTTCTCTTAATTTTGCTATTTATAGTTATATGTTTGAGCACTTGTTCTTCTTAAGATGCACGTTTTTATAGTGCATACTTAAAAGTGAATAAAATAATGAATGTAAGAAATGTAAAATGCAATTATATTCCTATTAGTGGTGTCAATTAAAATACTAGTATATCATCGCTGTCCAATTAAAAAACACTTATCTCCAAAACAGCAACTGTAAAGAAGAGAAAAAAAAACTTGTAAACTTTTAATGGAAGTCAATGTAAAAAGAGTTTATTTCAGGTCATTCTGAAGAGTTTCTATTGGTCCGTTCATCAAGAAACAGTTTGTCTGTTCAAATTATGTAGTAAACTAAAAATCGACAAAAATGGAGATAAGTGTTTTTCATAGGACAGCGACGATATACTTGTATGTTTGAGGGGAGATAAAGCCAACATGGGGGACTGGAATAAATAATGCATGATAAATTAGATAGAGAAAAAATATTTTTTACTTTATTGTAAACATCTCAGCTTGGTTGTAAGGTCTCCTGACATCTTGGTGGTGCTTGAGGCTGTCATTCGTGTCCACAATAGATCCACGATTGCCATCTTGACCAGCAGCGTTGAGGTGGGGCAGATTACGGTGGAAAATGGGGTCGTAACTTGGTGGCGTAAGGGGCTCTGAGTGGTCCAGCGGGCTAAGCACTGCCACTATGATCAGGAGATCTCCGGTTCGAATCCTATTTATGTAGCTTGCCATCAGCTACCGGAGCCCTGAGAGAGCACAATTGGCCTTGGGTGAGTAGATGGTGCTCTCTCCCCACATCACTCCAAAGGGTGATGTCGATTAGCACAAGGCATCTGTGAGCTGATGTATCGGAACCGAGTCGCTGCGCTGTGATGCCACTCTGCAATGCTGCATCAGCAGCAGTTTGAAAAGAGGCGGTGGCTGACTTATGTCAAAGGATGTCTTCACCCTCCTGGTGTTGGGGCATCACTAGTGATAGGTGCAGTCCTAATGAGGGAGTTGGGTAATTGGCCGAGTTTTGTGCTGCTTACTTCAATGTTTACATTGAACACATTCTGAGAGCAACATGTAAATACTGTGAGTGAGTGAGTGAGTGAGTGAGAGTTAGGCGTGGGTTCGTGTGGAGCAGACAGTATGATCGGAGCTCAGTCTGTGAGATATCAGCCTGTATTTCCCACCAGCCCAGACCATGGCTTAACACTTAGCTTCCAGCATGACACCTTCCCCTCGGAAAACTTCACACACAGCAATCGATGAATCTGGAAACGGCCGCACTGTCTCTGTTTCCCTTCCTCTCTCTCTCTCTCTCTATCTGTCTGTCTGTCTTGCACACACACACACGCACACACACACAGATATATACGCAAGGCTAGACCAAACGCAGTGAGTAAACACACGCTCAGAATTGTCCTGCAGGGAGCAGGACAGCGCCTCAGCGGTTTTGTGGCCTTTCTCACTGACCCATGGCTTTCTCAGCAGACATTCTGCAGACATTCACCATCTCTCTTTTTGTCTACCTCTCTCTTTCTCTCTCTCTCTCTCTCTCTCTTTCTCTGTCTCTCTAACACACATACACACACACTCTTACATTTATATAGTAAACCAAAATATTCACTGTTAATGAATGCTATCACACTCAAACAACATTTATATACACGTTGTTCACACTGTCTAAATAAGTCTAAATAATGAAACCAGAATTACTATGGAAAATTCTAATTAAAGGTTCAGCAGAGGGCTAGATATAAGAAAATGCAGTTTTCTTATTTTTTTTAATTCAGCAGTGGTTTAAATCTAGACATTTTTTTACATTTGTTACATACAGGACACTCAACACTTCAGTATTCTGTTGGGCATCAAACATGTTTCTATGCATTAGTAAATACGGTAGTAATTCTACATGATAGAAAACATGCTGTATATGGCTCTTAAAATAAGCTTTTAGAAATGGTCTAAAATATCATTGATGTGCAACTTTAGGACACACTGCTTTTAAGAGTTTTAAACAATTGTCTGCCCCAACACATCTGATTGAGCAAACAACTTTTTTTGAGTATACCCTATGATTTTTACAATGTTGAAAACTAGACAGAATCGCAGACTTAAGGCAAAGGAAAGAAGAGGAGAGTATTATCAGCCCGTAGCCTGCTGCTAACCCTGGATAACATTGCTTTAGGAACATTAGCATTAGCTGTATTACCGTGTTAAAATAAGCTAAGTGGGATGAACCACTAGTTAATATCACCCTGGCTTATCAGAACACTCAGGGTTCTCAGTGTAGTGCTGCCGGGCAGGATTAGCCGCTAACCATGGCTAGCGCTAGCGGTTAGCTGCTAATTCTAATGCTGGAATGAAAATCTGGAAATAAGCGGAAGCGTTTTACTCACCGAAATGAACAGTTTTCAGGAGAGAAATCTGCGTAGATTAATATACAGTGCTCGCTTGACTTTAAATGTTTTTTTTTAAGAATTACAGTTTCGTTTACATAACTAAGCCTAGCTTTTCTGATTTAAAAGGAAAACATGGTGACAACCTTGTTCCTTACTAGTGTCACATAATGTGACTTATAATCCGATCCGCCTTATGTATGAAAATAGACCAGAATATAGACATTTATAGTGTGAAAGATATGGTAATTGATATAAAAATTGTTTTGTTGAGCTAATGCAAATATTTCACTATTGTCCCTCATCCTACAAAACTATTCTTTAAGGGGCCAAACATGGTTCCTCTATGACTTTCTCAAAGACTATTTTTTGCTTCAATTTAACACTTTTTGGCAAGAGTGCACGGTCACAATGGCACTGATGTATTTCCTTTCAAGCTGTCACGTCTTTCTGCCTGAAAAACAGGAAAACTATTCACACTCTGAAAAAAAAAAGATACTCTACGTAAACCACCACTTACCAATCATCTTGACTCGGCTAAGATCGGCCTCACCGCATCTCGCGTTGCTCTCGCTGCTCTCGCTGACATGGTAAAAACATTTCTGCAAGTAGTAAAGGAAAGAGTGTCGGTGTGTGACACCGAGTAGACCTCGGAGCCAGAAGTGCACAGAGTGTCCTAGCAAAAAGCTCCGGTGAGCTGAGCTGCAACACACTGCTACGTCCTCCTCTTTTTTCTTTTCTCTTTCTCTCTCTCTCTTTCTCTCTCCCTTCTTTCAGCCCTGGCCTTTGCTAGCCCCCTGAAAGGCTAAGCCCTCAAAGGCTCAGTTCAAACAGGCTGAGCTCTGGAGGCCTAAGCCACGGAAGACTTCCCTCTGAGGGCCTGGAACTCCAAAAGGCGGATTTCAGAGAGAGGGCGGCTTCTGGAGAGATGATGTCTTAAGGCCAGTAAAGTCGCAGGTGCTCGGGCCAGAGAGAGGTGTTAGATTAGAGCGCGGACTGGAGACAGATGGAGTCTGAGCGAGCCGGTGTGAATTGCGAGCGCCGGGGTCGGCGGAGGTCAGTGCTGAGTGTTGCAGGTTCGCCGTGGACGAGGCCACGGCTTCGGTGTGCCACCACAATGATGATCCACATGACCACACGTCCCCGGAGGCCTCTGACAGCAGGGGCTACTGCTGAATTTATGGGGCCTCCTCAATCATCCTGCTGCCAAGGCTATATAACAGAGCTAACCAGTTGACTTTGGCCAGCGCAGCCTGAGATTCATGGCTTTTTATCCGGGCACGGCTGAGAGCAGAAGATGCACTCCCCGCCACTCCGACTTGGACAGAGTCACATCCAGAGAGATGAGCAAAATAAATCAGAGCCGTCTATTTTTCCCCCCAGAAACTCAGGAACGATGTCGGAATGTTCCACAAACAGGAGGAAGACTGCATGCCTAATGGAAAAAAAAAAAAAAAATCTAACCACCGAACCTGGAATCAAACAAAAAAAAACAAAAAACAAAGGCATCTCCCTGTGTGTGCATGTGTGTGTGCATGTGTGTGTGTACATAACTATATCTGCGTGTTTTCTGCTGTCAATAACTCATCATCATCATCACCCTCATCAGTAGCTATCAGGCTGCTGAGTGTCCGCTGACACAACAGCAGCCTGTAGCCTTCAGCAGAAATGCAGAGATGTACAGTCCATTACTAATTTATTATCCATCTGGATCCCTTCTCATATCTGTCAAACGTCTGTTATATCCTACACGCAACTTCCCTGTGCTTGACTTCAGTTTACAGCACTTAAAAAAGTATTTTTAATCCAATTCAAACATTTTGGATTCGCTTCATTTAAAGCCATATAAGTTGGAAATCCACTATCCTACAGTATCCTTCTACACTGTAAGTCTGTTTTATGTAAAATTGGATGTTTCTAAACAATATTTAACTATTTTTTGAGTAAGTTAAACATTTGTGGGCACATATAAACATTCAAACAGAGATCTTTGAAGAGTTGAACCATCTTATAATAATAACTATAGACTGTGTATAGCTGGACAGAGCATCGTCTCTCAAAAGTGAAGCCACCACAGGTCGGGCGCCCCCTGCTGTTCGGTTGCAGAAAGCTGTGTAACCCCACCCACCCCCATAGGTTTCAATGGCAAAACAGATAACTTGTAATCACGTTTTTTTTACAATATACTGTAATTCTACCTCCATTGTTTAAACCTCCATTATTTGGGACCAAGGACTGTATGGGTGGGACCATAGACTGTGAGAGCTCTGTGGAAGCAGCCCTCAGGGGCGGGTTTATTTAAATGAGTATGCTGTCTCTCCACATGTCTTTCTCCCTCCTCTGGTCTCTACTGCACAGAATCGGGTTTCAGGATCGCCAACATGGCCGAAGATATTAGCTTCATTTTCATTGAATGAATGGAAACGGCGTCCATTTTTTTTTACAGTCTTTGATAATTACTGAGTTTAGTCTGTTGCCATTGGCAGCTTCTTTTCCATTGGCTTCTGTCACAATCTATTTGCATACAGGGTGTGTCCAACAGTTTCTGACACTCACCATCAGTGTGTAGTGATTCCCCCTGGGCTACCTTAGAAATAAATCAAGTTCCCCTTTAGCTGTAATAACTTGATGTTTTAAGTTATGCTAACTTAAGTTTTCCTCTGGTTTCCTCTAAATGTTTAAGTAAATTCAACTTATCCATGCTTACAGCGCAGTATCCCTACAGTATCCTGCAGGATCCTGGCATAATTAAGAGCAACTCAGGATGCAGCACAGGGGTGACCTGCACCTACACTGCAGTTCAGCAAATTAAAAGCGCTAATTATCTGCTGACCTGGTTGGACACTGCCTGGCAAGCTGTCATGACACACTGACATTCTTTGTGTCTGACCGCAGTGAGAACATGCTGTAAAATCAAACACCACAGGAGAAGAAAAAAGGCCATGTATGGGAATCGACAGCATCCTCACTTCCTCACTGATGTCAGGCTCTCGCAGTGGTCGAGTGGACAAAGGCGATGCCACCACTATGATCAAGGACTATAGGTTTGAATCCCAGAACGTGCTGCTTCAACATCAGCAGCCAGAGTCAGAGAGAGCACAGCTGGCCATGCTCTCTCAAGGCGGGTAGATGTCGGTCAGCACAGGCATCTGTTGGTTGATGTATCTGGGCAGCTGGGTAGCTGCGCTTTCCTCCAAATGCAATGGATAAGCAGTGATGCTGCACCATTTGCGTTTATTTGCAAAAAAAATGAGAAATGTCTGAGATAACAAGAAAAATGCAGAGCTTTCAAATTTCAAACAGTGCAAAGAAAACAAGTCCATATTTATAAAGTTTTAAGAGTTCAGAAATGTCACATATTGTATGCATTTTGGCATGTTCTCCTCCACCAGTCTTACACACTGCTTTTGGATAACTTTATGCCTTTACTCCTGGTGCAAAAATTCAAGCAGTTCAGCTTGGTTTGATGGCTTGTGATCATCCATCTTCCTCTTGATTATACTGCAGAGATAATACTTCATGATCAATTTACATGCTATACTATATCACAAATAACCAATGAACAAACAAACAAACAAACAAACAATATAATCACTCTTAACATATATAATCACTAGCAGTGTAAAGAAGGAAGGAAATAAAGTAACAATACATAATATGAATTAACTCTCGCCACCATTCCATTCTCTGTGGTTTGTCTACGCCCTATTTAACATGTAAACATTTGCCGCCAGAAGAATCTGTGAACACGACTGTGCGTACATGTTCACGTTGGCCATGCTAAAATCGATTAACACATGAAATTGGAGCTTTCTGTGTGCTGCTCACTTCATAAATGATGCACAAGACCGCATTTATTTTTAGATGCCCATTTTTATTTATTTTTATGTATTTTACAGAGACTGTGCAAGCTCATTTAAAAGACAGTGTAGATTAGTATGAAATTATACTAGTTTTGCTGGTGGTAACAGTTCACTTGAAGCCTGCTGCATAACAGTGACATGACTATATCCATATCATAAACATGTCCTGATATCCTGATAGACATGTTTATGAATCAGATATGAATTTCATATCAGTGCAACAGCAATAGTAGAACAAGAGTAAAGGACACTGAACAACAGCAATTTTAATTTTTTGCATTTGCTTTAATAGGCATGAATGTGAACATTTCGGATTTAAATGTTCTGTTAGAAAGAGCAGTATACACATTAAAACTACTGTTATCTGTTTTTTTCCCCTCTCCTGTACAACAATTATAGAGTTTGTACATAAATTGTCCATTGTCTTAATATTTATTTATTTATTTAGTTTCTAATTACTGTGCAAATTGGTGTGAATCAGAATGCATCAAAACTCTGTAATATGATAAGGAAAGCTTATCAGGACTGAACATGTGTATATATATATATATATATATATATATATATAGCTCTCAAAAAAATTAAGAGACCACTTCAGTTTCTGAATCAGTTTCTCTGATTTTGCTGTTTATAGGTATATGTTTGAGTAAAATGAACATTGTTGTTTTATTCTATAAACTAAGAACAACATTAACCCTGGTTTTTAATCACAGTTTTTATGCATCTTGGTATGTTCTCCTCCACCAGTCTTACACACTGCTTTTGGATAAGTTTACGCCACTCCTGGTGCAAACATTCAAGCAGTTCAGCTTGGTTTGATGGCTTGTGATCATCCATCTTCCCCTTGAAAATCAAAGAAACTCATCATTTTAAGTAGTCTCTTATTTTTTCCAGAGCTATATATATATATATATATATATATATATATATATATATATATATATATATATATATATATATATATATATATATATATATATATATGCACATGCCATAATGAGGCTGGAGGCAGAGCGAGGTAGAGTTCCACATTGAACATACTCACCAAACATGGCAAAGAAAGAAACATGTATGGCGTGTGTGTGTGTGTGTGTGTTTGTGTGTGTGAGCCCATACATGACTGTGTATGAAAGCGAGCTAGTAAGAGTAAATTACGAGTTTTTTCATATTTATATTTCAACACAATTTAAAAAGCAATCTACCTTCTGAACTCAGCAGTAGTGACACTGTGTTTACATTATTAAATAAGAATCATATAAGAATAAGAATTCGTTTAAATATAAGAATAGAAGGAAGAAGAGCATAGAAGATAGAAGATGACCACAGTAGTCAAAAAGTCAAAAAGTGATCAAGTCTGTTCCTTATTAAAGAGCAGCTGAATAGCAGCAGAACACTCAGTGATGCTGTGTTTGTGTGTGTTTTCTGTCTGTCTGTGTGTAAGGCAAGGAAAGGTAAGGAATGCTACATTACGAAGGGGAGAGGGCGAGTTTGTGTACGTGTATGTGTGTGTGTGTGTGTGTGTGTGTGTGTGTGTGTGTGTGTGTGTCACTCTCGTCCTCACTGTCCCCCTCTGTGTGCCCTGCCCCCCTTCCATACACACCGACATGCATATGCAAATGAACCTTAACCCCTCCTCCCAGCACTCTGCACCCCGCCATTCTTCTGCAGTCACCCCTTCACGGAAATGTGCGGAGCGTCCTGCAGCTAAAATGTTCCATCCTGGCGTTTGATGTGCAGGCTAGGGGACCTTAATTGATGTATTTAGCATCTCCCTCTCTTTTTCCGAAACGCTGTCTGTCTCTCTGTATAAATATATATCTGTTTACCTATTTGTATATTTTTTTCTTTCTTTCTTTCTTTCTCTCTGTCTGTCTCTCTCTCTCTATGTCTCACCCTCTGCATACTGGCCAGCCAGCTGTAGTGGACTGAGGCTGACTCTTAATATGCTCGGCCCATTGTGGCCGCGCTTTGTTGTCCCGCGCAGCCGCTATCATCCGTTCGCGGCGCAGACAATGGGCAGTGTTGACGCTGGACACGGCGGTCATGTTCCATTTGCCGATGTGCATTATCTCCCAATCCTGTCCTTTCGCTGGCCGTGATCTCCGAGTGTCCCTGCTTTGAATAGAGTCTAAAGCCATTACTGGGGGAGAGGAGAGAAAAAAAAAAGTACGGGGGGCTCGGACTGTTATAGGCTACATTTAGGCTCGGCTACATGCATACTAATAACATCATTACAGCGCCGCGCTTCTGGAGAGCATGTTTACTTTGTTATGGTTTCCATCACCTCCCCAACCGCCCCCCCCCCTCTCCTCTGAATCACTAATGTCCACCTATTTTTCTCCTTGCCTCACTCCCTCAGTGCACCCATTCCCTCCCTCCCACCCGCCCACCCATTCCCTCCCTCCCTCCCCCTCTTTACTCTTTTTTGAATGTAAATAGCACACAGGGCTAATTTTCTTGTATTTGCCCAAAAAATTAGGCTACATAGTTCACGTAATGCTCCCTCCGCCGAGCGTGCAGTGTGTGGGTGGCGCTCCTCGCAGCGAGCACTTCTTTTCCGTGGCATTGAACTTGACCATGAATGACCTTTCCATAATGAGTGAATTGAAAACATCTCCCTTTGGAATGCGGCGTTGTAGATGCTGGCTACGCCTGTTTTTTTCTCACCTCCCTCCCACTCCACCCCTCTGCATTTGATGAATTAAAGGCCCAGTGTCCACATTCCTCTCACCTGCACACTAAAGCGTGCCTCTCAAAGGAGGCAAGGTCACTAACATTGCCTTTATTTTTTCAACAATTTTTTTTTCTCACCACTGCTTCTTTTTCTTTCTACATCACACACAATGCTACTCCACACTACGCTACACTAGTACTAGTACTACCACTACTACGAGTCACTCAAATCAGAGACTGTTTTAGTCTACGCTAAGACAGTTCCTGTACTTGCTTTCTTTCTTGTTACCTATAGCGGAAAAAAAGTTTTCTCGCACATGCACATGCAAATCTGTGCTTATTGATGGTAGAACTTCTGAACTTCTGCAACTTTTTGCCATAAATAGAACATGCTGCCACTATGATCGTGAAATCACTGGTTCGAATCCCGGTCATGCAGCTTGTCATCAGCTGCCAGAGCCCTAAGAGAGCACAATTGGCTTTGCTCTCTCTGGGTGGGTAGATGACGCTCTTTCTTCTCATCTCTCCAAAGGGTGATTTGATTTGGTCAGCACAAGGCGTCTGTGAGCTGATGTATCGGAACCACTCAGCAATGCTACATTAGTAGCAGTTCGCAAAAATAGGCGGTGGCTGACTTCACATGTATCGGAGGAAGAGGGATGTGCTAGTCTTCACCCTCCTTGTGCTGTGGCATCACCAGTGATGGAAGATATACAGCTGAGTAGCAGCTGATTGGGTTGAAAAATTGGCCTAGCTAACTTAGGAAAAACATCGGAGAAAATCAATAAATAGAAGACGGTGGGCAGACTATGAGATGAACAAGCTGAGACGAACTTGTAACATTTGACCAGAAACAACTGATACATGAGCACAGCATGTATCCCCTATCCAGGTGTTGTGACCGAATGTGCACACAGATACATTTCCAAACCAAAAAAATAAGTGATTAAGAGATCTTTTATAGCACAGATATAAGAAAACAAAGATACCCAACCTGCCACATCAGTTAGAATTATTGCAAATATTGTGCATTGAATGACACACACTCTATCCAGATGAAGTGGATCAAAGAAATACAGCATATTAAACCATCTGATTCATATATCATATTTTACAGACTAGATGCATTAGCGGCTAATGCTAATACTACTTCAGCCTTGGTGCTGGAGAAACTTCACTGAAACTTCACTGTATAGCACTGTACTTTAGCAGAGTGACTTTACTGCTCCTGGCAACCTGACTGGTAGAATATAAGATAAACCATAGTGCTTAAGGAAACTGGGAGGGGTTGGGTGGGGATATGGATGGATGGATGGATGGATGAACATACGGACGGATGGATATTTTCAAAAATTTAAATCCATATAGACGTGATCCTAATGAGGTCTTAGCAAAAAAAAACAAACCTTAGTTCACACTTACAATCAATTTAAATCATAACAAAATATGACTACATTCTCAAAAGTCTATTATGACACACATTGTGTGTATGCAAATCTGATGTAATCTTATGTAAGCTAGCTATGTGCTAGCCAAGCAGTGTATTCTCAAAGGTATGTTCTCATACCTAAAGACCTCAGCAACACAACAGAGAATGTAGAATGCAGCTTGCTTTTGTACTGTGAGGAGTTCGTGTGCTGTTATGTCAGATCTCTCTCTTTTTCTCTCTTTCACTCTCTCTTTCTCTCTGCTTCATTCATAATCTGTACTGAAAGCACTGGAAGTTTCTGCTCCAGGTCGGACGTCTGGCACGCTTTCCCTAGATGAGCTTCTACTACGCAGTTCGGGAAATGGCTGTGTTTCTGTCAGCGACGTTTATTTTTCTCTTTCTCGAAGACTTGTTTTTGAAATTGATAGCGGCCCTTTTTTCTTATTTTCGGTTAGATAAAAATCTGACTACGAGCTCGGTGAGACAAAGCAACAGGTGTCATCTCGGTTTAGCCTCGCATCAGAAGCCCGTATTGCCATTAGGAAGCTGGCGAGAGCGGGAGAAAGAAATGTCTTTTCACACTGCTGCCTGCCCTTCGGGCTCTCAGAAAGCAGGGAGCAATAGCTGCGCTTCTATTTACAGCAGAAAAAAAAAGAAGAAGAAGAGGGCTGGAGAGAGAAGTGTGGTATTTGTACAGAGTGAATGAAGGCTCAATTCTCGACAACAACACAGTGCATGTACAAACACAAACACAGGGACTGAAACACAGATCTGAAAAGCTGGGGTCTAACAAGTGAAATCCAAAGCTCAAGTGAGTGTCTTTTTTTTTTTTTTTAACGCTTTTCACTGATGGACTTTGACTCTTGGGACTGTGGGGTCAAAGTTTACCGGTTCAATATTTTCATTTTTTTTTTCTTTTTTAAAGCCGGGGTCAGTTTGTCGGGGGGTAATCCAGCCACTAATGCATGCATGCCTTTGCCGTACTGCCATTTAGCTGGGTCTGAAAACATCACATTCTTTTAGCTATTCTTCCAGCGCAGGGGCAGAGACATCAGTGCATATTCAGCAACCTAGGAGAGCATACATTTATATATAAATATAAATATATATATATATATATATATATATATATATATATATATATATATATACACACACACACACACCACTGAGCATTCATATTTAGCAGGAAGCTCGCAGGGGCGGAGCCAGAGCGAGATAGAATCGGCTTTGCTCGCAGAATCTCAGTCGAGTTGCCTGGGTCACATGAGATTGCCGGAGAGCGCGAGTCTGAGATTAATGTTTTTGTGATGATACTGATGCTGCAGCAAATAAAAGGTGCTGTGTGGTCCTTTACAGTGTGTGTGTGTATATGTGTGTGAGGCTCTGAGAGTGTGTGAGAGTGTGCGTTTGGGTGCTCTGAGGTGTGGTGTAGAGCTGTATTTGATCTTAATCATGATATATTCTCCGTCAGTGCTGTCACGATCCATCACTTAGCGCGGCCCTGGCGCGGCCGCCCAGCCAAGGTGTGGCTTATTACACCACCCCAAAAGCTCATGAATAATAAACAGGGTTGAAGAGCCATCCAGGCTGCGGCCCGCCGAAGCAATATCCCCGCCGGCAACGTCACCTCGGCGCCCACCACCACCCCCCCTCACCCTCGGCCACCGCCGCCGCCACCTCCACCGCCATCTCCCTCTGCCACCCCCCTGGACCCCATGTTTATGCATGACGCCTGTTTCATATGTATCAGCCACATCATTTCTGCTGTTGTCCCGGGGACTGATGACACGCTCTGCATTAAGAGTGATGACCCGCACACAAGGGTCCGCCACTTTCCCCCACTTTACTGCCATTGTCAAAACAGCACTGCGTTTTCCACACACATACAACAACAGCAGCAGAAGCAGCAGAAGCAGCAGCAGGGCCTGTTCTGTTGTTTCTTTCGCCTACCTTGGCGTGGCGTCGTCAGGGAAGACGAAAAAAGAAGATGCAGAGCGTGAGAAAGAGAGAGTGAGTGTGTATGGAAAGGACGCACACCAAATGACAAAATAAGTTTTTTTTTTCCCGGGTATTTTATTCTGATTTAAATTGTACTCAAAACAACAAAAACAAAAATGAATACACTGTAAACCCTAACTTAGAACACAGTACAGTATTTGGTAGTGGCACTAATTACAGAAAATAGATAAATAACATTAATACCACATTAATACCATTAACAGAGCTCTTTTAATATTTGTTTTTAAGCTCACCTCGATTTACTCAGCTTTACTCAACAAGACTTGAGCATTTCATCAAGAGAACTTGGATAAACAGCTTCTGTAACCCAGAAAAATACAAGGCTTGAACACGAGGAGCACACTACCCCACAGAAACAATGCCATCTGCCCGCATCTGGTTGTGATTCATTCAAAATACATGTTTAGAAAGGCAATATAGGCATCTACTACTGTTATAGGCCAACTAAACCTTATATTGTTCAGTATTTCCTGATTTTTACCTCTTATTTCATTAGGATGGCTCTGGATGGATCCTAAAATGAAGCACCACCATTCACTGCAGCTTGAGCCTCCTTCTCTACCATGCTCTTAGCTCCTCCCTTTCCTCTCTCAGGGTGACAACACTTCTGATTGTGTTTCTTAAAGTTACAGACACACATTTTAAAGGTGTATTCTCAATTCACCACCTGGCTACATATATATACAGTTTCTCTGATTTAGCTATGTATAGGTATATGTTTGAGTAAAATGAACATTCATTTCATTTATTTGCAAAACATAATTGAGAAATGGCTGAAACAACATAATAAAAAAAGATCCAGAGCTTTCAGACCTCAAATAATGCAAAAAATATGCAAAATTTCAGAATTTGGTGGAATAACACTGTTTTTTTATCACAGTTTTCATGCAGCATCTTGGCATGTTCTTCTCCTCCACCAGTCTTACACACTGCTTTTGGATTACTTTATGCCACTCCATAGTAAAGGTTTAAGCAGTTCAGCTTGGTTTGATGGCTTGTGATCATCCATCTTCCTCTTGATTATATTCCTGAGATTTTCAATTTGGTAAAATCAAAGAAACTCATCATTTTTAAGTGGTCTCTTATTTTTTTCCAGAGCTGTATTTACATTATAGGGCTTACAGCAATATTATGATTAATCACAGCAATATTCTATGATTAACACTTGTTCTTCTTTAGATTTTATAGTGGATATTTAAATGTAGTATTTACTTGTACGTTTGAGGGGAGATAAAGCCAACGTGGGGCACTGGAATAAAGAATGAATGTCAAATTGTATAGAGGAAACTTTTTTTTTACTTTGTTGTAAACATCTCAGCTTGGTTGTAAAGATTTCTGAATTAGAACCTAATTTACTGAGTATAAAAAGTTTTTTTTTCCACACCTGTAGTTCATTTTTCCTTGGTCTGAGTTGGTTTGTTAACTTGAAGCATTTTCTCCCTCTGTTTGGTTTGGTTTCACACAGGCATAAACCTAAACGCACCAAAATGTGCACCAATAAACCACGCGAGCACATTGTCTCCTCTGATTGGTCAGAGCTGTCTGGTGCGGGAGCAAGAAAGTAACTAACAGTTTTTACAACTGGATGTGCAGCACAGAGAGGCACGGCTGCGAGCAGTGAATGCTGCACATACTGTGCTCAGTGTAAACAGCATGGAGCAGCAGAGACAGTGTTTGTTTATAGCAGTATTTTATCTGGCTAATATACTGTACCAGAATGCATACATACATATACCACATATAATGACTGTCCTAAACTTGTATAAAAACTCAACTCAAGTACTTACACTGACATACACAACAGATTATGAAGTACAAATATGTGTATGTAATATATTTATAAAGATCATTATAACATACAGCTGTCTGATTTCTCCAATTAAAATTCTCAGTAACACCTTCTGTATTCATAATACAGTAAACGACATACATAATACTTTATAAAGACTTTCACAAGATTGTATAATAACTCATATGTAATAACAGCGTTATATATATATATGTATATATATATACTATTTTAACATCTAAATCATAAACACAGCTTATAATGTATTATGATCACAAGTCATAATGCTTAATAAACATGGCTATAATGGGTTATGCATTTTTTATTAATATTTATAGCCGTGTTTTTAAAATGCCTTGTGAATGCATTATAAAATGTTAAGAATGTGATTATAGAGTCTAATAGAAATGACATTCATAGAAGTCAAGTGTTACCGTGTTTTTTTTTTAACAGTAAAGAAAATTGTGTTGTACTCCAAAATGAAATGCCATTAAATAAATGCACAAAAAGGTCATCAAAAATAATAAAGATGTAATTTATGCATATTCATACAGCCAATAAGTTATGTAATAACATTAAATTAAACGTTGGAAAAAGAAACAAGCTTTAAAAGATTTTGTCATTCCAACAGTAGACGTTTGTGTGTGTGTGTGTGTGTGTTTGTGTGTGTTAGAATATCTGTGTACCATTTTCACAACCTGCCAGCATTTGCTCTACTTATTATCAGCAACATGAAACAGACGAGAGGATAGAGAGAGAGAGAGAGAGAGAGAGAGAGAGAAATCAAACAAAACAAAAAGAAAGGTGCTCTCCGTGTCTCATAATTAAGTTTGCCTTCCTTTTGGTGTCAGAGAAAGAGATGGGATTTGATCCTACCTTTTTATGTTGCTGCATTTCCCCCCCCCCTCCTTCTTTCCTCCTTCCTTCCCTCATCCACTTCTTTTTTCAAAGATCTGAGTGGGAGAAGAATACATAATGCATATGATGGACAAGTAATAAATAGGACTTCATGAATATGTGATGAGCGTGAATGCACATGTCTTAGTACTGTACAATTTCCACTTCAAAAATAAATACAGTTTCTTTTATTATTTAGTGAAGAAAAGGGGAAATCAATGCTCATTTTTCAATTATATCCGTACACATAGTTATCGGTTTGTGCTATGATGCGCTGTGAGATGTTTTTATTGTGCACCATCACCAATAGCGCCATATTTCTCTTAAAGCAAGTTTGTGTATTTCTGTGTGTGTGCGTGTGTGTGTGTGTGTGTGTGCATGTGTGTTTTATGACAGTTCTCTAATACCTGCTAGACTGTAGAGAGAGAGAGCTGGCTGTGGATTCCTTTCCATATATCTGCTTGCAGGGAGTTGGAATCCATCAGGATTAAGCCGGCCTTTCATGCAAAAAGAAACACAGACAGAAAAATAAACACGTGACATGACTGAGCATGCTTAACTTATGCAGCACATTTTCCCCCACTGTCACCCACTCCTCCGGTTACAGGAAGACGTTAGGGTCAAGAAGTGATTTTACTTTAAAATCAGGAGCCTGAGACTCTTCAAAACGATTAGGTCTGTCCCCTATTTCCCCCTCTTTTTTACTACATTTTCATCCTAAATGTTATACCAGTTATTCCAGTAAGAAAAAAAGAATAACTTTTGGCTTCTGTCATTCCTGTCATGACCTCCCACTTAGAGGGCCATGACATGAATATCTGGATTCTCAAAACACAGTATTTTCTCTTGATTTTATTCATGGATATTCACTATAGGGCCTAACTTACGCCCTGTGCATGGCACGTAGTGATGCTCATTGCTATCTTACACACAGCACACAGTCAGACATTTTTATTTGTCTTCAAGTAAATTTGAAACCACAGGTGCGCCACTGACTTAAAAAGCCTAGAAAACAGTCAATCGTCTGGCGTTCATTGCTATCTTGGCAAAGCAGGTGTGCTCAACTGCTTGTAACACACACATGCAGCAGTGCACACATTAACATTTGCTGGAACAATAAACAGAATAGAGAAAAAAATCTTAACATCAGTTTATTCTGCTGAGACGCGTAGGAAGTGCCATGCCATTAAAATATCAATCCGCCAGTCAGAGCACACCTGCCTTTTAAAAGGAATGGATTAAAGTGTTAAGGTAACACTTTAATTGAATAGTCCATTTTATGGCCTTGTTGATGCTCAACTGACATTCAACACTGAATTGAATTTAACTTAACCCTATGTTGAATGTAAATGATTCAAAATAGAACCTAACCGTACACTCAACCCTAACCTTAACCGTTAATCAACCATAAAATCGAACCCTACACCTAACCCTTACCCCAACCTTAACCTAAACTTAAAATCTAACCCTAAACCCAATCCTAAAATATTAAGATAAGCGTTTGGGTTAGAGTTGAATGTAGGGTTATATTCAATAGAGAATCATTTACTTTCACTTTTTAGTTAATTTGCATTTAATAGACATGCAGTTGAATGTTAGTTGAATGTCAGTTGAGCATCAAAGAGGCCATCAAATGGACCATCCAAGTAAAGTGTTACCAGTGTTAAAAAGACATGCAGATTGGTTTGTTTCACGTTATGCCCAAAACAACACCCATGAATAATTAAGAAAATCAGTACATGCCTTTTAAGCGTATCAAGTGTACTTTGCTATCATAACATCAGAAAAGTACACCTTACATGGCAAAGACACACTGACATGCCTAAATCAAGCTGCACCGTGCACAGTTTACAGCTCACTTATAGATCGCCTATAAAATAGGACCCTATATGTACAACAGTTTGAAAACCTCTGAAATATAATCAAGAGAAAGATGGATGATCACCAGGAGTGGCATAAAGTTATCCAAAAGCAGTGTGTAAGACTGGTGGAGGAGAACATGCCAAGATGCATGAAAACTGTGATAAAAATGATGTTTATTTCATCAAATATTGATTTTTTTTTAACTTTATGAATATGAACTTGTTCTTTGCATTATCTGACGGCTGAAAGCTCTGCATCTTTTTTGTTTATTTGACCTGTTCTCATGTTCTGCAAATAAATTCTCTAAATGACAACATTTGGAATGGAATGGAATTTGGGAGAAATGTTGTCCGTAGTTTATAAAATAAAACAGCAAACATTTTACTCAAAGATTTACCTATAAATTGCAAAATCAGAGAAACTTATTCAGAAACTGAATTGTTCTCTTATTTTTTTCCCCAAACTGTTTTGGAAGTCAGCCACCCTCTCTTTTTTAATGGCTACCAATGAGGCCAATATGCTAAGAAGAAAGCAGCAGATCGACAGCTCTGCTCTGTTTATAAAATGTAGAAAAGTTTTATTTTAAGTGGCATTTCTATTGGTCTAAATCATAAATTGTTAAAAACTGCAAAAATAAAGACACGTTTTTTTTTGTCACTGATGATGAATCAGTCTTAAAGGCACAGTAACACATGTAATACTAAAAAAGCTGGTTAGAATGTTTTTTTCTTTTTTGCTCTACATTATATTCTAAATGTCATGTGTGAACCCACACACAGTATAAAACATAGAAACTGTATGTAAAATAGGGCCCTTTTCATATCTCTCTTCTTTCTTTACCTCAGTCCATTTCTCTCTCAATCCCTCTCTCACGCATTCAATTCATTTTACGCACATTCAGTCTCTCTTTCTCTCACTTTTGCTACCTTGCTCCTTGCAGTAGCTTTGTCCTCGAGCATTCCTTTACAACCTTCCCCCTGTTTCAAATCTGCATGCCCCTCCATCCCCCACCCTGCACCTCCACCTCTTTCGGAGGCTTTGCTGGCCCTCTGCCCGTACACACATTTGTGTCTGCTTTTGAGTGTTTTCAGAGGCCCATTAAACAGCGCCTTGGCAGGGCCAGGCATACTCACCTCACCTCTAAGACCTGCAGAAAGAGGGAAGGTTATCGTATTCCCTCATCTAGGCCAGAAACACACACATACATACACATACTCAGAGAAACACACATAAACACACACACACACACACACACACAAGGCTGGAGAAAGCCCGTCCACGTGAAGGAAGTCATGCTTCCTATGACAAACGCAAATATTAGAACCTGTAAACATGCCACATTATACTGGATCTCTCCCAGAAGGCTGCAGTCGGCAGAAAGCGGGCTGGTACTAGAGGCTCAGTGTCTTTTTTTTTTTTTTTTTCGCTCGTGGGCTGGACTTAAGTGCTGTAAAACTGAAGACAAGGCAGACTGGAGGTGAGGAGGGGGTGGGGTGGGGGGGGTTGTGGGGATGTGGATGTGGGCTGGGACCAGGGCACAGGGGTGCATGGCTTAAATTTGGGTATGCTGCAACTGTGCCTTCTGCTGGCCAATGGGAGAAAGTCAGTGTAAGCAGGGACACAAGCTTCTCCCAGTGTACTCAACTCAACACCCACCGTCAAGTGCAGCGCAGTGTGAGCACAGACACACTCACACACTTCTAAACTAAACTTCAAACATTTAGCATGCTATTAGTCAACAACACAGTGAGTGAGTACATAGCGGCTTTACGAAGAATGTGAACAGTTAAAGGTAGTGTGTGGGGATAAACCACGATGTTCTGAAGGCAATTATATAGCATTAAAGACCGTAAAGTGATGAATCATGTCTTTAGATATTAAGATTTAGCACCTTTAACATTTAGAACTGGAGCACTCTGACCCACACTGTGACTGATTATCACTGATTATCATTTTATTCCTGTTTTTAAATTGATAACCCAAAACCTATTAAACTGAAATACAGCTATACTTGCTATACAGCATGTGTCACTGTGATAGTATAGAAGAAAAACTATTAATTATGAAAAAAAAAACATGTAAATATTAGTAAATATACTAAACTGGTTCTATAGTTCTACACTGTAAAAATTGAGGAAACTGGTTGCCTTAAAAAAGTTAAGTAATGGGGAATGAAAACTTAAGTTAGCTTAACTTAAAACATGAAGTTATTACAACTAAAGGGGAAGATAATTTAACTTTTCTTATTATTTTTGTTATACTGTAAGACCGGAAAAGTTGAGTTTACTTAACCTTTTTAAGGCAGTTTTAATAAAAACTTAAATTAGTTAGCATAAATAAAAAAATCACAAACATTCTTACAACTAAAGGGGAACTTGATTTATTTCTAAGGTCAGATTAAAGGGCTGTTTATTGTTGTTTTGCTGTTTTCCTCAGGTTTTCAGTGCTTTGTTGAGTCTAAAGCCCTGACGAGGCTGGTGATGTCACTGGTAGTGCATTGTTTAATATCACAATATATATCGCCAAACAAATATAAATCCAATATCTTGTAGTCCTACTATCCACTGTGGGTGGTAATGATCATGACTGGTGACATCTGGCTTGAGTCATCCGTCTTAAAACAGAGAAGCATCACAACAACTTGCTTCTATCCCATGAAGTATATGAAACATGGCAATGTATTTCAGAGATAACCCTGTGAATATTTCAGTGTTTAATCAAATTTAAAATCATGTACATGACCATGATTGAATCTATGCTTTTCTAAAGGACAAAGCTAAAAAAGGAAATTTGTTCAACTGTAGCCATTGATAAAGTACCGAACAAAATAAGGGCTAATAAAATCCAGTATTGCATTGGCTGATTTTGGATACGATTAAATCGTTGAAATAATGTTAAATGATAATATTTTAAAAATGTGCACTACTCTGGGACAAATAGGCTTCTAAATTAAACCCCAATTTATCTCCCAGAGTCCCAGAGATCGTAGTGCAGCAGGATTTTGCTGTGACTGTATTTTGATTGTATTTTTTTATCTGCCGAATTTGGACATCTTGTCAACTTTTATTTTTAACCATCCAAAATCTAAGATTTTAGCAAAAGTCACTTCAATGGCCCGACGTTCTCCGGGAACAGAGCTGTCGGTGACACCAGCGTCGAGCCTTTTGCTTTTTTCTTTCTCAAGTTGGAGGTTTTGGGATGGAGAGATGAAATAATGCTAATTGCCATAAAAGGACGGCTGATGGGTAAATATAGAAGACTGGAGCTGCGGCAGCAGCCGTTTCATCAGACAATACTGAGATATGTCAGAGTTAATTATCATATTCTCGCACACCTGCAAACATCACGCCTGAACTCCAGGAAGAAAGTGAGAGAGAGAGAGCGAGAGAGAGAGAAAGAGAGAGAGAGAGAGAGGCTGAGAAAGAGAGCTAGGCTGAAAGGGGACTTGGTATTTTGACTTGTGAGCTTGATGACTGCCTCCCTCTGCCACCTGTGAAGGTCTCTGCTCCATCAAAGCACATTAGAGATATTAGGCCCATGCTTACTTATGAAGCAGATAAAAAGCTGTGGGGCCTCTGGCTTCTCAAGCTGTGACTGGAATAGCTATGCAATTTGCAAGCAGAAAAAAAAAAGAGAAAAAAAAACAGCATTTTGATCTTAATGAATATAAAATGGCTGCCATTAAAAGTAAAACAGATTATTTTGGGCTTTTCAGGGTGCGCGGCTCTCTTGACAGTCTTGGAGGGCCACTATGATCTTTCATTAAAACCTCACAGCAGGGTCCCCTCCACGGCCAGCCGGGCCTCGGTCCTCAAAGAGATTGGCTGCGTTTAAAAGTCATTTTCATAAATCTACGCAGATTTCTGAAATTCCGTAATGAAAGCCATGAGAGAGGGGCTGGCGCGGGGACGGGGGTATTTCTGTGGCTCTGCCACGCTGCCGGTCACGTTGGTTGGGCGGAGGGGGAGAGAGCGAGAGAGACAGAGGGGCGCAGGCCCATCAGCATCGCCCCCATGGCAACATGCCACGTGAGCCTCTGCCTAATCTGTGTTTGTTAATGACTAGCATGTGCTAATTACTGTCAGCATCCAGGCTCTGGCTCTCTCTCACTCTCTCTCTCTCTTTCCGCGCCGCACCACCGCAGCCCGCCGCCCCGGCTACCTGCCCAATCAAAGGCCTGGATGCCGCACACTTTTAATTGCATTAAACTTTGCCTGGTGATTTGTTGCCGAGGGAGCGAGGGGAGGAAAGCAGAAGCGAGGAGACGGACTGACAGCTGGCCAGCTCCACTAATGGACCTTCAGAAGTCAGGCGGGGAGGGAATTTATTGGTCTGCTTGTTTTTATTCATCTGTATGATCTTGACACAGAACCAAGACACGTTTAATGTCTCCGTCACAGCTTCCCTGCCCGGACCCTGCCAAAGGCACAAGTGGATGAATAAACAGGTCATTTTCTGGGCCCAAGAAAAGGTCTTAGCTTGAGAGTAAACCTAAATATGTTCAATAATTTCTCCAAAAATTTTGTTTTTTAATCTGCCACTTGCAAGGTGAGAAAATGTTATTATGAATAAACCAATGACTGTATTTGTATCTAGCTGTGGTTCAATTCACTTTTTAAGTCTATAGAAATGATGCCAACAATGGCAAACATGGTGTTGATTTTGGAACCAGAGTCCAAATTTGCCTTTTTTTATTTGGTATACCCACCCCCATTGACCTTTATTGAGCTTACAATGCCAGTTTGTTAAGTAAGTATAATGTTTCAACAGCAGAAGTGCAGTTCACGTATTTTATTTTACTTTTTTCATTTCCATCCCATTACAGTACATCAAATTACAGTACTGGAGTTTAGCTCTGTACTAAAACCCAATTTAACCATGATTTGAACTATATTTGAACAACTCGGTCCAGGCCTGAAATAAATCTGGTGAGAAAATTGTCCGAAAGGTTTAACATGTCTAACAACACCAGCGCTAGCTGGTTAGCTTACAGTTAATTGTATCACATTGTCCATATTTACACCAAAAATCAAACTTACAAAAAAAATAAATAAAATAAATCTGCAAAGAACTTTATAGAGTGTATAGAGAGTTAATATAACAATATAACAATCCAAGACAACATGACCCCTAATTTAGCCAGATTAACTATCTGTTACTAGATTAACAGCTTTCTACTACTAGATCTACATCTTCTCAGCTGTAATGATGAGAAGATGTACAGTAGATGTAGGCCAGCAGTTTGTTTTAGCCAAGGCTGTCAATCAGTCAATCAATTACACCTAAATGTCATTCTTTATGCCTTCTTGTGATATTGTAGAATAAATTGGACTGATTTTAAAAGTTTTAAGTGTTTTGAGTATGCACAACATTGTGAGTCATAAAAAAAAAACTGAATAAAAAAAATTAATACATTTTTAGACATATGCTGGTTGGTCCTTGCACTGTTTCAGTGCTGAATGCTGAAAAAGGTCACGAACACACTTTTTTCTCTCTCTCTTTCTTCTTCTTTAGCAGAATTAACACGGACAGTGGATGATGAACATCGAGCTGCACATAGCTGGATGTACGTGGTGATCTGTGGCCTTCTGGGCCGGCCTTAAGGCCTTTCAAGCAAAACTCATTTTCTACACCCTTTCATCCTCCGAGTGCCACCACTTAGATCTCGGGCGGACACGTTTGATACCATCTCTACAAACAGAAAATGTAAGTAACATGTCATATCTGAAGGCAAACAAACAAGTAAATACATGAATAATAGATAAAGAAATCAGCGAAGACCGTACAGGGGTATCTGAATACATACATGTAATGATGTGCAAACAGCACATGCAGAGAGCGAGGAGACTCGGGCCGCTCAACTGTGGTCCCCCCACTGCGAGGGGGCTGAGGGACAAGCGCACACACACACACACACACATATGCACAACACACACACACACGCTGACACGCATGCACACCCCGAGACAGGCACTCCGACATCATGGTCTAAGATCCAAGGGGAAATTAGTGGGCACTTAGATCCACACATGTCGAGTGTTTCTGCTGGGATTCAGGCCACAAGATCCAAGCAGCAGCACATGAAAGAGACTCCGCTGCCCTACAGCCGCCAGCGCCCCACCACCACATCGCACCGCGCCGCAAACGCCAACGTTTGCTTTCACACATAGATTTCCTATCTTTGTCTGAAGTGGGTACGGGTCTTCAAAAAGCAGAGCAGAAAAACACAACAACAAAAACATCTAACAGACAAACAGAAGATCCCACACATTTTGCAGGTAGAAAAGGCTTAAAAAATTACATGCCGTCTGCCACTATGATCAGGAGAGATCGCCGGTTCGAATCATGTTCATGTAGCTTGCCGTCAACTAACAGAGCCGTGAGAGAGAGAGCACAATTGGCCTTGCTCACACTTCAAATGGTGATGCCAATCAGCGCAAGGCTGCGTCTGTGAGCTGATGTATCAGAACCGATAAATGGCTGCGCTTTCCTCCGAGTGCGCTGTGATGCTACTCAGCAATGCATCTATATCTACATCGGCAGCAGTTCAAAAAGAGGCGGTGGCTGACTTCACAGGTATCGGAGGAGGCATGTGCTTGTCTTCACCCTCCTGGTGTTGGGGCATCACAAGTGATAAGGAGAGTCCTAATGAGTGGGTTGGCTAGTTGGCTGTGTTTGCTTTCACACATAGATTTCCTATCATTGTCTGAAGTGGGTAAGGGTCTTCAAAAAATCAGAGCAGAAAAAACAGAAAAAAAGAACAGAAGTTCCCACACATATTGCAGGTAGAAAAGGCTTAAAAAAATTACATGCCGTCTGCCACTATGATCAGGAGAGATCGCCGGTTCGAATCCTGTTCATGTAGCTTGCCATCAACTAACGGAGCCGTGAGAGAGAGAGAGCACAATTGGCCTTGCTCACTCTGAGTGGGTCGATGGCGCTCTCTCTCCCAACATCATGGTTTAAATGGTGATGCCGATCAGCACAAGGCTGCGTCTGTGAGCTGATGTATCAGAACCGATAAATCGCTGCACTTTCCTCCGAGTGCGCTGTGATGCTACTCGGCAATCAGCAGCAGGTAAAAAAAAAAAGCGGTGGCTGGCTTCACATTTATCAGAGGGGGCATGTGCTAGTCTTAATCCTCCTGGTGTGTTGAGGCATCACTAGTGATAAGGAGAGTCCTAATGAATGGGTTGGGTAGTTGGCTGTGTAAATTGGGGAGAAAATGGGGAAAATAAATTGCCCTGGAATATCAAATATTTAATTTAAAAGGGCAAACACAACCATTAAGCGACACTAAGCGTAAATAAAGGGTTGCAGCTTTCATACAAGTGATATATTAATCTCTGAGTATTGTAAAAAAATACTGAGTTTCTTACACTCATATTGAGCAAACAGATCATAAATATCGCACATTTATATGTTTTTCAATTCCTGTAGCCTGATCACATTATTAACACTAAGAGAGTGGGTTCTGTCTTTTCACTTAGACATTGATCTTAACAAATTTACCTATATAGTCTATATATATATATATATATATATATATATATATTTTTTTTTATTGGCAACATAATCAAATAGTTTTTACATCGTTTTACAAAAATCATTTCAGAAATGATTTCATTAGGATTACAGAACCAAAGCTTAGCTCAGTTTGATTATCACACAAACTGAAGCTTTAAGAGATTTAATAAAAACTAAATGAGATTAAAAGTTGCAATATATATATAAAAAAAACTATTTGATTAAAATGTTAAAAAGGATCTTTTGAAAATGTGTTATGTAAAAAGTACAGACTGTTCTGATCAAATTAATTAATTAACACTCAAGTAAAGTACAGATACTTATTAATAATAATGATAATAAATCTTAAATCTTAAAAAAAAAAATAACCACAGTAAGGAAGTTTTTATAGTACACCAACAAAGTACTTTTTACGGTACTTTTTTTAATAATTCTTCACTTTAACACAGTATCTCACAGTATATTACTTTTTCCACCTTTGTTAACCTTTAAAAGTGATCCTGAAATGGATACAGTAAGGATACAAAGGATACATTTTCTGAATACATCATAATTAATTAAATGTTTTTTTAAGGAGCACATATCTCATATAAGAGGGAGGAGGTGTATCTTCATTATAGTTGATATGATAGAGCTGATACGTACATAAAAAAAAACATAAAAAACAAAAACTAATTATTTTTAATAATACTAACGTTATGTATGTAAAAAAGATGGTGTAAAAAATGAACTGTACTTACCAATGACATTTTCCATTCTCTGATACTGTCTGAAACTCTTTGTGACTTTGTGTTTGTTGGCACCTTTTCCACCATCTTTTTCAGAGTGCAGTTTATTATAAATTATAAATGTCTTGACAGTTTTATTGTTTTGTGGCACTTTGTGTTAGACATCATGCTGCTAACAGCCCGAATCATGTATGCGTGAACTGTTGGCATATTGCCTTTACATACATACACACACACATACACTGCAGGCGTTTATTCAATGCCATGATTGGAATTCATAGCTACATTTTGGCATAGTGCCCCCTAATGAGAACTCAGAGACACTTACACTCCCAAGAACAGCAAGACACGTTGCATCTAATACAGATGTGCGAATTCCTTCAAGATTCTGCGAAATGCAAATAATACTAAAAGCAGGTCGTAAAACGCAATAATGCTCGATGATAGAGAGACGAAAGCTTTATATGCACGCAGCTGATGAGTAATCGTGTAGCCAAAAACCCTGACGCTGTGGATAGAGAATCCCAGCCAGACGTGATTGGAAATCCACCGTCGTTCTCCAGGTTTAAGTAGCCGAGGTGTGCACGGAGCAGGGAGTGTTATTTGAGAAGCACGCCGCACACTGTTCCAGGCCCGCCACAGGGCTCAGTGGGGCTCGGGGGCTGCCCTGAATGTTCCACACATCTCTGCAGACCTCCGCGCTGTTTAGCGCCCACCGCCCAGTAGAAATTCTGTGTTTATCAACTCTTTATTACGGGCGCATCATCATTTACAATGGTACCATCTGCTCATTACCTTCCCTGAGTATGGGGCAAATTGCTTTCACAGGGAGTTAACCAGGAGAGGGAAATTGTCAGCAATAGAGAGAGAATCAAGAAACCTGCTCTTGCCTATTTGCAGAGGCTGTTACCCGCGCAAGAGATTCGGGGAGTGGAGGGAGGAAAAAAAAAAAAAAACGTTTATTTTTTAAGGGGATCAAATAATTAGCCAGCTCTGGTTGTGCGAAGAGAAGCCGACGAGATTGGTAAATTAAAACGAGGAGCCTCGGTCGAAATCAAATAAATTTCCGAGCGTTTTATGGGTACCTGCAGCTGTGTAGCAAAAACAAATATCGCATATGACCACATGACTCTAATTTATCTGCTTCTCTCCTAAATTAACAGCCTGGGCCAGGCAATGGGAAAAACAGTAGGAAGCAGAAAATAGGAGAATTCCTATCTCCACTCTCGCATTTATTCCATTAACTCCTCTAACAACACGGGATGAGAAGAAGCACTCGCTCACAAAAAAGCGCCCATCAGGGGAAAAAACAAACGCCTAACACCTAAACCTTTACTCAATATGGAGAATTAGACTGCCTCTCTCCTCCAACTGTGAATATCAATACTGCAGGCGGCACCATTTTCTCCCACGTACGCAGCGGAAGAGGAGAGAGGGGGAAGCAGGACCATCTGTTTCATCTCGCTCCGCAAATGATGTATGGAGAAGCACACCAATAAATTAATCCACATTAAAACATAAAAAGACAAACTACAAAAAAAATACAGATTATGCTACACTGTACATTAGCAAGCTACTAATACCATTCCATACTGTTCTAGGATTAATATAACAATTAAAAAAAATGCTGTTGTAAAGCCCAGGCCTCCATGATATGAGTATAGCAACAACCAATCATTAGTATTTGTATGCCATTGACAAATAATGTAAAGTTAAGGTAAAGTAAATTTCATTTTAAGCACCCCTTTTTGAGGTATTCTGTGGTCAGACTTATTTTACCGTATTTTTCACATTATTTTGTGAGCAGCAATCAAAGCTAAAGGTGGTTCAACAAAATATTAGCGTGTGACCTTTTTTTTTGGTCAGGCAGTGTAATAGCATTATATTACATTACATGGAGCAAAAATCTTCAAGTTTGAATGAGTCAGGTCTCAGGTCAAAGTGTTATCAATAACTAACAATTAATGTAAAGACGAGTCTCTGGCATCCTTACCCATATGTTCTTGGGGTGATAAGCTTTAGCTTTTCCAGTTTCATCGCTTTAAATGCAGGTAAAGGCTAAAAAAAAGTAGGTTTGCTTCTCTTATTCTCATTGCACTTTTAACTGTAGCACTAATTTACCACAAAAAAATGCATTTTGGGGATGTTACTTATAGTAAACACACAGATTAACATTCAACATAATGTGTAGCTCTAATGAACAACCATTAAAACACATCAGCCATGGGACCTTAGAGATATTTAATTAAAGCCACAGTGTGAAAGTTTTGACACTTATATACACAGCTCTGGAAAAAATCAAGAGACGACTTTAGTTTCTGAATCTGTTTCTCTGATTTTGCTATTTTTAGGTAGATGTTTGAGTAAAATGAACATTGCTGTTTTATTCTGTTTTAAAGTGCGAACAGCATCAAAATAGAAATATTGACATTTAGAGCATTTATTTACATAAAAAAATGAGAAATTGCTGAAATAACAAAACAGCTGATACAAAGCTTTCAGACCTCAAATAATGCACAGAAAACAGAAATCGATATTTGGTGGAATCACCCTGTATTTTTAATTACGGTTTTCATGCATTATGCAGACAAACCAAGTCTCCCTGAAGCTGCGGGAGTCTCCCGCATTTCGTTAGTGGCTCCCTGATGCCCACGAGTCACATATAATCTCCCGGAATTCAGAACGAGTGCCCCAAACGTGCACACAGGCCACAGGCTTTTTTTCTCTAATCGCGTGTGGGAAGGAGAGAGAGAAAACAGAGAGGGTTCTGATTGGCCTTTTCTCTGCAAAAAGTCTGTGAGACAGCCAATCAGTTTTTAGTGTGGGCGGGCAGTGTTTTTCCCCCCTCCCGGACAGGATTTGTTCAGTGAGTGAGAGAAAGCAGATCATGGCGGAGGCAGGGAAAGCAGAGGCAGGGCCTTCCAAAAATAAAAAAATATATAAAACTCATTTCACCTCTGAATACTCTAAATTTAATTAAAAAAATAAAATATTTTTTTTTTGTTCTTTTTTTTTTGGCAGGGGGTGGGGGTGGGGGGGGGACCTCCCTGAAATCAACTTTTGCAACTTGGGATGTATGCATTATGGCATGTTCTCCTCAACCAGTCTTACACACTGCTTTTGGATAACTTTATGCCACTCCTGGTGCAAAAAAAATCAAGCAGTTCAGTTTGGTTTGATGGCTTGTGATCATCCATCTTCCTTTTGATTATATTCCAGAGGTTTTCAATTTAGTAAAATCAAAGAAACTCATATTTTTCTTCAGAGCTGTGTATCTGTTGAGGATGTGTATTTGCTCTGAGCATGTGGAAACATACTTTTAAACCGTGCATTGTGATACAGTACCCTTTCAGAATTGATGACTGTAATTCTGTGTTTCTCTAGTTTCTTTAATCGGTGACATTAAGGTCGCCAGGTAACCAGAAAAAAAAGCTGTGGGAAAGAAAACTTGGTAACACTTTACTTGGATGGTCCATTTGATGGCCTCTTTGATGCTCAACTGACATTCAACTACATGTCTATTAAACGCAAATGAACTAAAAGGTGAAAGTAAATGATTCTCTATTGAATATAACCCTACATTCAACTCTAATCCAAACGCTTATCATAATATTTTAGGATTGGGTTTAGGGTTAGATTTTAAGCTTAGGTTAAGGTTAGGGTAAGGGTTAGGTGTAGGGTTTGATTTTATGGTTGATTAAGGGTTAAGGTTAGGGTTAAGTGTAGGGTTAGGTTCTATTTTGAATCATTTACATTCAACATAGGGTTGAGTTAAATTTAATGGACATTCAATTCAGTGTTAGTCGAATGTCAGTTGAGCATCAACAAGGCCATAAAATGGACCATCCAAGTAAAGTGTTACCGAAAACTTTGTGGGGAAACCTACCAGACAACTGTGTGTTTTAGAGTAAATATGTATTTGGCTTTGCAGGGATGATCACAGAAGCAGAACAAAATAATCTGATGTCCTTTATTAGAATGAACAAAAATGGTAATGCTTTAAATTTAAAAGAAAAAAGCGAAAACAAAAACTGCTGCTTTAACTACATAAAGGTATGAATAGTAAGTGGAATAAATCACAGAGACATTACTTGCAGAGCAAAATGTGACAATACAGTATCAATGACAGATCCCAGGCCTGCTGTTCGCCTAGATAAGATTTATATAACGCGTCATGTGCTGCCCTGCCTCTGATAGATTTGGAACTGTCAGAACGAATTGTGACACGTTTGGATATTTTTCAATGTGAAGGCTGACATTATTCATGATATTTCAGCGGGGATAGAGGCTAAAAGATCTTTGACATTCAAGCATGGTGACCTGCAGCTACGTTAAAGCGCGGGTGGGCATAGCAAGGGCAGATCCCATCATCTGCCCTCAATCAGTGGTCATCACCACTGCGCTATCAGAGTGGCAGGGCTGCAGGGCCCAGGCGTGTGCGCACACAAACACACACACACACACATACAAAAACACACACATACACACGCCCACATGCACAAAAACACATTCGATGACCTCATCTTGCCACCACGTATCTGAGTGACTCAGACACACACAAACTAAGCCTCTAACTCTATAACCTATTCCCTATGCACACACACAAACACACACACAAACACACATATACACATGTAAATATATTCACGTATGCAGCATACAGCCATCACTTAAAAATCACTAACAGGTGAAGCTGTGCAAAAGAGCACCTGACCAGGGGATTTACACTAACATAGAAAAAAAGTCACCTGTATGAGTTGTGAGTAAAACTGAACATTGACCAACATGCTCATGGCAAGGCGACGTGAATTATCTGAGTTTAAACAAGGCCAAATAGTGGGTGCCAGATGAATTTCACAATGATTGTGACTGGTGACATCTGGTTGGAATTGAATGAATGATGAGTTTATTTGATTTTAACTAATCGAAAACCCTCGGAATATAATCAAGAGGAACACTGATGATTAAAAGCCAAGATCAAACCAAGCTGAACTGCTTGACTTTTTGCACCAGGAGTGGCAAAAAGTTAACCAAAAGCAGTGTGTAAGACTGGTGGAGGAGAACATGCCAAGATGCATGAAAACTGCGATCAGGGTAAACCAGGGTTATTCCACCAAATATTGATTTCTGAACTCTTAAAACTTTATGACTATTAACTTTGCATTATTTGAGGTCTGAAAACTCTTCTTTTGTTATTTCAGCCATTTCTCATTTTCTGCAAATAAATGCTTTCAATGACAATATTTTTATTTAGGATTTAGAAGAAATGTTGTCCGTAATTTATAGAATAAAACAAAAATGTTCATTTTACTCAAACATATACCTATAAATAGCAAAATCAGAGAAACTGATTAAGAAACTGAAATGGTCTCTTTGTTCCTTTTCCAGAGCTGTATATCCTGCAGGTCAGTGAGACAATTTTTTAGGTTTCATGGGGCATAGCAAAAGTCATGGTATTCAATACAAGTTTGGCATGTCAGTTTCCATATTAGGCAGCAAGTGAACAGTCATTTCTTGAATCTTGAATGAATGTGTTGAAGCAAGACCAATCGGACAGAATAAGAATCTGAGCCAATTTGAGATGAGCAGCAAATTGTGTTAGATAAACAGCTGGGTCAGAGTATATCTTAAACATCAGACCAAACACAACAGTCTTGTGTGATGTGATCATGTGTCATGGCACAAAATGACAATCAGTGACCGTAAATCAACAAGATTTTCATGGATAGCCAAGGACTTTTGATGCAATCAATGAAGGAACCCTGTCTTTGCAACATGTTAGAAGGACTTCCATATTTTGGCTGCTAATGTCTTGCAAAGTGGCAGATTCAACAAGACACCTTCAGAAGCCTTTTGGCTTCATGTGTTGATCGTCCAGATCTGTGAATTAATGCAATTAGTAGTGTTGGCTCATCAGTTGAGAGCAATGGGTTACTGACAATAGGTTTTGGGTTTGAAAACTGGATTTAGCTTCAAGCTGCCCTTCACTGTTGGGTCCTTGAGCAAAGCCCTTAACCCTCACTTATCCCTGGGCATTGCAGCAAAGTCAGTCTACCACTACGGGCACGTGTGCTCACTATACTGTATGTCACTGTGTGTGAGCTCACTGCATGGATAGGTCAAAGAGGGGAAGGCCATATTCAATCTGGATTTGGTGGTCTTGTCTTATTTTTCTTTCTTTAAATGGCACAAGAGGAACTTATACTTCACTGTTGGGTCCTTGAGCAAAGCCCTTAACCCTCACTGCTTCCTGGGCATTGCAACAATGGTGGTCCACCACTACGGGCATGTGTGCTCAATATATTGTATGTGACTGTGTGTATTTGTGTGTTGGTGAGCTCACTGCATGGATAGGTCAAAGAGGGGGAGGCCATATTCCATCTGGATATGGTGGTCTTGTCTTATTTTTCTTTCTTTAAGTGGCACAAGAGGAACCTACACAATATTAGGTCGCTTGGTTTAAGGTTTAATGTTACGGCTGTATCCAGCTCTCGCAGTGATTGATCTGCTCGTACGGCGCATCCAGACATATTCAATCTGCATTTATCACATGCTCAACTTTTTATTCTGTCTCATGATACTACTTGTGATGAGCAAGCGAGAGCAAATAAAAACAAAGCTCCCGAAAAAAGGCATAAAAGATGGCGAAGAAGAAGAAGCTGTCTCCCGGTGCATTATATGCTCCACGTCGCAATATTCTCATATCTTCTGAGACTGATTTACAATCCTCCTTCAAAGGCGGCACGCCGCACTGGTGGAGATTTATGTACTGAGGGTCATGTCTCACCTAGCCGCAGCCATATGCACGTCTCATTTCCATATGCTGTATTAGTGTCATGTCAGATAGTGCGCCGAGACTGGGGCCTTATTAGGCACGGGGGTCCCTGCTGCAGTACAAATCAACACCGCCGGGACCTCTGCTCATTCTCTGTCACACCGGCTCCGCCAAACACATCTCCATATGCACGGGCTCCGCCGGTGGCTGGCCGGCGCCACTCGGCCATCGCCCGCTTCCCCACGCAAAAATCCCCCAGCGGCGGGAACGAGGGGGGGGGGGGGGGCGCAGCCGTCAGGAACGTCTGGGGAGAGGAAAGCACAAAAACCTCAGAGAGCGATGAAGAGGGGGTGTTGGGGGAAGGGTGGTGGGTAGGGAGACTTCGGGGGTGCCGTAAAGTTGGCAGCACGCGATTGCGACAGCTTTGATTCCCGAGAAGAGAGTAAATAAACAAGATCCCCTGTGGTTCCGGCAGAAATGGAGTAGAGGCGGCGCAAGATGGAGGGACGAAAGAGGAGGAGGAGGAGGAGGAGGATTGATGGGGGAGACACAAAGAGTAGCATTATCACTTCTCACTCTGGCTCATGTGAAGCAAATAAAAAAAAGAGTCAGATGAGTAACTGGTGAGAAGAAGTCTACAAAAACTCAAATGAACAGAAGCTTCACTCATTTCAGACACTCATTTTTTGTAATTTTTTTAATGAAACACAAAAATATTGCAGTAGAAGTTGAAATGTAAACAGCAGATGAACATGCATTGTAAATAAGCTCTTGTTAAAATATTTTGAAGTATATTTTGCTATATTAAACTGACTTTTTCATATATTGTAGGATTTTTTGCAATCACAATAGTTTCATTTTCTCCATATTGAAGTTTCCGCAGAAGTTTCCAAGACAAAACTGAAAATTGGTCACACAACATTTTCTTTTTTTACTTTTTGGTTATACTTTCACTTTTCTTCACCTTTTTAGGCCATTTCCATGCCTGAAAGTCCAGGCACCAAGTTTTGTGTGTTTGTTACATTGTGTATACTTATTATTTGGTCCAGTTAATTTTGGCTTCACACTACAGTTTAGTCACTGAGAGACTAAAGAGCTGTACTAAGTCCTGCTATATACATTATCAGCTATACGTGTGCTGCGTCTTGCTATACTTTAAATTAACCGGTTTGTTAGTTATGAGTTTATGGAGTTGCTTTCTTTTAGGTGTTGTGAAAAACTTCAGCTCTCTGTCAGAATTCAACTTCCCTGTAAAAGATTATGCTAAGATGTCTTTTATTTCTGTTTAAAAAATAAGGATTAATTTAGTGTTACAGTAAATAAATTAATTCCAAGTCTAATCTAAGTGTTTGGGGAGGTGGATTTCAGCACATAGTCTCGTTTTTCTTCTAATTTGTTTAAAGACTGCCTCAACTTCCTATACTTGGTCTGACAATTTGAATCATCAAGAAAAGTGCTTTCACCCTACTGGTGAACTGGACCATGGTTCAGTGGATGCAGACTGAGACCACCTCCTTGGATCGAACCAAACTCATTGGTTCATTGGTCCAGACCGTACTTTGCTTTCTGTGGCTCCTTTTACACCTGCTATTTTAATTCGGATCCAAACTGAACAGTAAAAAATCCAAAAGAAATAAGGTAGATGTGAAAGTGCATTGAACTCATAACACTCATATCTTATGCTTTGCAAATACACTCATAAAGATGACCAATGAATCCATGAGTAGAGGGACTGTGGTCAATGCCAGACTACCTTTGGCAGTCTGACAGCCCAACATTTTAACAAATTAAATCTGCAGGAACTGCCTAAATATTCAAGCTGCATGGGATGGATTCTCACAGGACACCATTAGGAACCTCTACAACTTCATGTTGCCTGACATGTTTTATTACACATGCATTACAACTGCATTACACACTACTTCTGTATGTGCCACTCATTAAATATGGGCATGTTCTAAACAGTTGCCGACATTAGTCTAGATTTTAATTATTTATTGTTCCAACAATCCAACACTTCTTTCTAAGTGCAACTACTTTTACTTTATTATTTATTTAACAATTAGTATAGTTACTGAATAGTTATCTACATGGTTGTAGTAAAAGTCATGACACATAAGAGGTTAATAATGACTTTATTACTCCAGTCACTTGAGATTTCTGCCCATTTTGGCCTATTGTTTTTTTTTAAACCTTTGCTTCATGTCCATGTCCATCCATTTCCAAGCAGAACAAGCACATACAATCCCACATACCAGAATAAAATAAAAAAGAGCCTGGAATAATTGTTAGCAGACAGGATTGATACATTGATACATTATTAAGACAAGGGTTTTGATAAGTAACAGAGAAGAAATTATCACTTTAAAAAAAATTATGAGAACGTATTAAAGTCTATCTACTGTTTACTATCTAGAATTGCGCTTGTGTACTCAGAAATGAAAGATTTTGGTAGAATCACTTCAATGACATCATCAATGTCCATCCTTTTTTCTTAATTTTGAATCACATATCAATATGACAGCAGTTTTTTTTATGGGTTACAGCATTGTGGATTACATTACTACGTGAGTCATCTTTTATATTTGTATACAACAGTCAATGCCAAGAAAAAAAACATAAAATAAAAAAAATATAGAAATACGGGAACAAATTTTGAACAGAACATGGGGTGCAGTTGAAAATGACACAAATGATCAGCATTTCTGATCATTAGTGAAATATACTTTTTCGATTTCTTCTAAATTTCTTAAAATGTATAATTCTGAAGCCTAACGGAGAAGGTTATTCTTTCCATTATAAAGATTTTGTAAATTAGATACCACTTTAAAATAAGACTACCTTTATAAAGGGTTTGTAGATGGTTTATAATTAGTTTATTAATGGTTACTAATTAGGTTGTAAATGCCTTAAAATTCATTGATAATCAGTTAACATATACGTAGAAAGGGCAACAGTATAGATGGCTATGCAATATAGTTCTCTATTTGGCAAACAACAGGTCATTATTGCCCTTTCTATGTATGTGTTATAACTGATTATTAATGATTATTAAGGCATTTACAACCTACTTATTAATCATTAATAAAATATTTGTAAACCATTTATAAACCCTTTATAAAGGTAGTCTTATTTTAACCCTTGTGTGGCGTTCATTTTTCATCAAATGATACTAAAAAAATATTTTTTCTTACTAAAACTCATTGGCATTAGCTCATTTTTGGTGAAAAACATATATCAAAACACCCCCCCCCCCACACACACACACACATTTATATTACTTACAGTATGTTTGGCCAAGGGCTAATAAACATTGCTTCATTTGTAAATTTGAAACTAAACAAATTTTCTATTCATATCTTGAGTTTAATTCATTTTCTTTTACATTTTATTAAAAAACTAATAAAAAAAGAGTAGCACTTTTTGAAAGAAATGTAACATAAGAAAGGTAAAGGGCAAATATTAACCATGTAAGCTGTTTATATTGCTTGCAATTTAGGTGAAGCGAGCATGTGTAAAGCATTTTAATGTAGAATTGCTTAATTTTGCCGAATTAAATACAAGTAACAAAGTAAACGAGTAACAAAAATATGGACACCACACAAGGGTTAAAGTAGTACCGTAAATTATATCATACTAATTTTTAATTGATGGTGTTTCAGGCTTAAAGCCACTTCTTTTGTGATTGCTTTTCTTTGCGGTGTCACTGAGTATACCAAATAAATACTAGGTTTGAATGCTTGCTGAAGTTAAATGTTGAAGCCCAAAGTTCTTTCCAATTAAAAGTAAGTTCTGGCCCAAATATATGTCAATCAGTCTCTCCCAGGATTCTCCAGTGGATCCATTCCACTGCATGGTATGAAAACGTGTTGATGCAGGTGTGTGTAGTTCAGGATGGCTGGAGTACAGGCTGTGCTGCAGTAGTTTACTGAAGGCTTTGGGTGCTGCAGCCATCTGCTTTGTGTAACCTGCTCTGGAGAGAAGGGCTGGGGAGAGAAAGAGCCAGTGCACGTTTGACCCTTATGCTTTATTACCCGTGTCCTCCCTACTTATCTTCTCCTTGGAACATCCTCAACCATCCTCAAGGAGAGAGAATTAAGTGAGAAAGAGAGAAAGAGTGAAAAAGAGAGAGAGAGAGAGAGAGAGAGAGAGAGAGAGAGAGAGAATTTGCTGATGTTATGCACAAGGATAATGTTCATGTTATTTATTACAGTCAGCAGCAAAGCTCACACTGTAAAATGACAAAAATGAGCTCAGAGAGGCTGGTGCTTGCTGCGTTTTAACTCTTCAAATTGGCCCAGATTAAATCAAATTTAGATTCACAAGCTCATCAGAAATTTGGCACTCTGAAAAGCCGCTAAAATGGGAGATCCATCTCAGCATTTGCATGATAAAAGGGAAATAGTGGAACAGGAAGGAGGAGAAAACGTGGGCCTCAAATGTAAATGAGGCTGATTGGCCAGCGCAAAATAAACCCAGGATGAAAATGAGCTATCCAGGGTTACGTCTGGTTAAACATATCCATAGGGGTCATATACTCCCTCGCATCTTTAACCTTTCCACTCTGTCTGTGATGCAGCATTTTTATTTTTATGTGCCAAAAATGGGCATAATTGGCCATGTACCCCAAATGTTGCCAATCACCAGATATACAGCTCTGAAAACAAATTACAGACAGTTAAAAAATGATGAATTTCTTTGATTTTACAGAATTAAAAACCTCTGGAATATAATCAAGAGGAAGATGGATGATCACAAGCAATCAAACCAAGCTGAACTGTTTGATTTTTTGCACCAGGAGTGGCATAAAGTTATCTAAAAGCAGTGTGTAAGACTGGTGGAGGAGAACATGACAAGATGCACGAAAACTATGATCAAAAAACAGGATTTCTGAACTCCTAAAACTTGACGAATATGAACTTCTTTTCTTTGCATTATTCATTTGCATTATTTAGCCATTTCTCTTTTTCTGAAAATAAATGCTCTAAATATATGTATTTTTATTTGGAATTTGGGAGAAAAGTTGTCTGTAGTTTATGGAATAAAACAACAATGTTCATTTTACTTAAACATATACCTATAAATGGCTAAATCAGAGAAACTGATTCCGAAACTGAAGTGGTCTCTTAATTTTTTTTATGCAGTATTGTCAATGGAACAGCAAGGCAAGAAACTATGTACTCTGGAATTAACAAAATACGGCATTTGACAGTAGGCTAGATATCAAATACTGAATAGTGGGTGGGAGTCACAGGGCATCTCACAATATATTATCATCACTACATGTTGCTCACGACAACGATGATGATATCACAAAACAATGGAACGGCCCGTGTTTCAATAAAATATAAATATGTGACGCCACATATTTTTATGGTACAATATATTTTCCGACCCCAAATACTGAGCAGGTTTTTCATTGGTTTTCATTCATTCTGACACTTTTTTGTAGTTATTATTTTTTTTTTTTTATCCACTTTTTTCTCCCTGTTTTGAAAGCCCAAATAACCAACCCACTTATTACGAATCCCCTTGCACTAAATGTGTACCACAACACCAGGAATATAAAATATGAAGCTGAACTAGGGGTGGGCGATATGGTCCTAAAATAATATTACAAAGTTTCATGGCATTTTTGTGATAACTATACTCTATAAAATATATTTTATTATTATATCTGATATAAAAAAATATTTTATCAGATTTTTAACAGAATAACATGATAATAATAATGCACTCCAAATATCTCTATATATCCAGGACTAAAAGTAAATAAATAATACTGTACAGATATAATCTGTCTCAAGTAGATATTGATGAGAAATGAGAAACGTATGAAGTTTTCTTTTAGTAAAAAACAGCAAAAAAGTTGTATACTGATGTGATAATTAGGGGTGAGTGCGATGGCACGCTATTTCAGGGTTTAATATCGATATTCACGATATTCAAAAATGTTGGTGATATTATTGTGTACGGTACAATATGGCCCCATACTCCTAAGCTGAACACTGGAAGATTGCAGGTAGGGAGACTGCAGGTAAGATGTGTCTCACAGTGAGGCTGCAGTGGAGGTAGGAGATATACTAAGGCTCCTCTTCAGTATTCAGTCATGCACATGTGAGACATCCCGAGCAGGCTGTACAGACATATCACAGCTTACTGACCTGAGAAGCCTGACATGTACAAAATCCCATGTTTGAAAACAAGGAAACACTACCTGTCTGTGTGGAAGAATTGGGGGTGGCACAAAATCAAAATCTTAGAGAACTGGTTAACAGAAGAGCTGCAACATTACATATATTTATACAGCCTAGCTCAAAATAGTAGAAATTAATTATTGAAGAGAGAAAGAAAAACATTGCTGTTCTTTTTCTGTATATTCTAGCTTGAATACTGATCTATTTGAAAAAGAAATCAAGAACAAGTTCAAACCACAGGCCAAGAAATTACAGCTCTGGAAAACAATTAAGAGACCACTTCAGTTTCTGAATCAGAGTCTCTGATTTTGCTATTTATAAATATATGTTTGAGTAAAATGAGCTTTGTTTTTTTTATTCTATAAACTACAGACAACATTTCTCTCAAATTCCAAATAAATATATTGTCATTTAGAGAATTTATTTGCAGAAAATGAAAAATAGAAATAAAAAAAAGATGCAGAGCTTTCAGACCTCAAATAATGCAAAGAATGAAACAAGTTCATATTCATAAAGTTTTAAAAGTTCAGAAATCAATATTTGCTGGAATACCCCGGTTTTCAATTACAGTGCTTATGCATCTTGACATGTTCTCCTCCTCAAGTAGGGTAAAGACTAGCGCACGCCTCCTTCAACACATGTGAAGTCAGCCACTGCCTTTTTTCGAGCTGCTGAAATGAAATTGTTGAGTAGCATCACAGCGCACGCAGAGGACTTGGTTCTGATACATAAGCTCACAGACGCCTTGTGCTGATGGACATCACCCTAGAAGTTATGAGGGGAAAGAGCGCTGTCTACCCACCCAAAGAGAGAGGAAGGCCAATTGTGCTCTCTTTTGGCTCCGGCAGCTAATGGCAAGCTGCATGACTGGGATTCAAACCAGCAATCTCCTGATCATAGACCACTCTGTGCCTATATTTTGCTTTTAAATAAGAAATCTCCATTCAAAGTGCAGTGTAGTCTAAGACTAGGCCTGATCCCTTTCTAGGTCTATATCAGACTCTAGGGCAAAATGTAACAAGCAGAATTTGATGCAAATGAAAAAAATAAAAACTCTCACAAACACAAAGAATGATCTGAACATACAGCTCTGGGAAAAATATGACTTTCTTGATTTTAGCAAATTGAAAACCTCTGCAATATAATCAAGAGGAGGATGGATGTTCTCATGCTATCAAACCAAGCTGAACTGCTTGAATGTTTGCCCCAGGAGTGTCATAAAGTTATCCAAAAGCAGTGTGTAAGACTAGTGGAGGAGAACATGCCAAGATGCATAAAAACTCTGATTAAAAACCAGGGTTGTTCCACCTAATATTGAATTCTGAACTTTCAAAGGTTTATGAATATGAACTTGTTTTCTTTGCATTATTTGAGGTCTGAAAGCTCTTCATCTTTTTTGTTATTTCAGCCATTTCTCATTTTCTGAAAAAAAAAGCTCTAAATGACAACATTTTTATTTGGAATTTGGGAGAGATGTTGTCTGTAGTTTATAGAATAAAACAACAATGTTCATTTTACTCAAACATATACCTATAAATAGCACAATCAGAGAAACTGATCCAGAAACTGAAGTGGTCTCTTAATTTTTATCCAGAGCTATGTTTCAGGTTTGGACTACATTTTGGGCTGTATGTTGTATGTTGACATAAAAGTTCTCCTCCACCCCCCACTACTCTCTCTCTCTCCCTCTCTCTCTCTTTCTCTCCCTCTCTCTCTGTTTCTGAGACGTTTTCTTTCTCAGAGGCACTTGACTTTTGTCCAAAGCTGGGTGAAATGTGGCCCTGTTATTTCTGAAGAGGCTGATACACGGACGCGACACAAATCCTCTTAGCCCCCAAACTGCAAACGGCTTTTGGGTGGCGGCTTAAAGGAGGCCATTGTGGCGCTCCTGGTTTTTAAAACTTCCTCTGATGCCTTTCTTCCAGGCTCTAATGTAAATAAATGAGTGGCCCCAGACGAGAGCACAGGAAGGGGCTGAGGAGGGGGAGAGGTGATAAAAGCCCAGGTCTCACATCAACACAGTCATCCTGAGACAGCCCTAATCTCCCTATCCGAGAGCAGGAGGAACAGAGAGAGACGAGGGGAGAAAGACGGAGAGAGAGGAAGGTGGGGGAGAAAAAAAGAATGACACAAAAGAAAAGAGAAAAAGTAATGTGGAGAAAATGTCACTTAATGAAAAAAAAAAAAAAGAAAAAACACACACGTACTGAAACAAGAACAGATCCCAGCCGTTCTCTCTGGGTTGCCAGTTCCTGCTACGGCCGGGCCTTCATCTATTCAATTTCTGCGTGTGTAATTGGCTGCATGTAGTGTTAGTGATCTCGGTAATCCAGCGCCGAGCAGGAAGGTGGTCTGAGGAGGCCCAGGCGGCGCGGGGCCGCTTCATTAGGGGGGAGAGGCTGCAGAGGGTCCGGGAGCGACCAAAGGCCGACGCGGACGTACAGCGGCGAGGAGCTCCGGCGACGGAGCGAGCGTTCAGGAGCCAAGAGATTATTCATTATGGGAAATTAGCATAACCCTCCATACGAGCCCATAAAGATTTAACACTGATCTCTATGTGGCTGCATGTCAAATTCTTTTTTTTTTTAATTATTTTATTGCTTTGGGAGCTTTTATTTAATTGTCTTTAAGCTCAACAATTATTTACATTCTGTTTCCATTACACACAGACACACACACATTCACACGCACGCACAAACACAGACACACAAAAAGCCACGATTATATGCAGCGAGCAGATACAACATATTATTGTATCACGCATTCATTATTCAATTAAATATTTTGACTGAAGTTGAAACGGAGCCCAGATTAAAAATGCTATTGCTTCTCGCATTATTGTGTTTGATTGGCTTAAATACGGACTCGCTTATTAAGAACGTATAAAAAATAATAAAAAAGAGAGAGACAGAAACAAAGGCTTAAGTTGATTTCCTCATAATTATGTCTCTACATTTCCTGGGTAACTGAAACTAATATTCCAACCTCTGGACTCGAGCTGAATGTAAAGTGATATCAAAGCAACAAAGCAATTTGAAATCATCTAATAAAAAAAATATGGAAAGACAAAAAAAAAAAAAGAAAAGAAAAAAAAAAGCGATCCATTAGATTTGCTTTTGGCTTTAGACTAAATTGATTACGCTTCCTTTTCTCCGCCTATTTTTAGACTTCTATCACGGACAAAAAGAGCAATGACAGAATCAGAAACGGGAATAAATGAAACAAGTCTCAACTGGAAGATAAAAAAAGCACTTTGAAGAAAAAAAAAGAAAAAACTCTTTAAAGGCACAGATTTATTTATTTATTTATCTACTACTCTGATTATAAATAAGTTAAAGATGCACCTAAATGACAGATAGGTACCGTCAACCCATTTCTTCAAAGTGCTCTTCTCTCTCTAAAGAAAAAAAAAAACAAAAAAAAAAAACAAATGAATGCAAACGAGAGCAGATGCATTGATGTCTTCTTGCCCTAATCTTCATAAAGGTAAACACGCGCACCAGCTTCTCTTCTCCTCAGTGATGAGCGCATGCAATGAAATATATTAATATATATATATTTATAGAGAGAGATGTTTATATGTATATAAATATAAATATATGGAGCTTCCCTGAGCTGAGCCTACAGTGTTCAAAGTGTACGCTCGCAAAAAAAAAAAAAAAAGAGATGCTCCACTCTTTTAACGGCCTTCCAAATTGCTCCACATCAAAACATTCTTCAGTGATTCAAAGACATAAAGAACTCTTCCAGAGGATGGAATAACAAATCTTTAAAGAAGATCTACTCCAGGACACAAATGTCAAAAAGCAAGAGAGAAAGAGAGAGAGAGAGAAGAAATAGAGAGAGAGAAAAAAAAGAAGAGGGAAAGGATATGTGGAATGAATCTGGACTGCGCTGGTAAACCGTTCCCCTCAGTCAGGGTCTGCCAAATGACCATGAGGATGTGTGGTCAGAACAAAACGCTCTAGCATGCGAGATCCATATCACGGCCATATTACAGCCATACTGTCCATGAGTGATGAAGAGCCTCCAGGCATGCTCATAAAGGGGGCATGGTTTTTATAGACGATGGCACCAAACCACTTCCAGATGGCTCGTCGGAGTGGGCTGAGATTCCACAGCTTCCCCGAGAACGCAGAGCCAGCGAGCTCACACCATGTCATCTGCTGCGCGGCCACATCAGCCTGGAACCGCAGCAATCAGACGCTCCTCTGAGCTCGGCCCTGTCTGCCCGGCCAACGCCGCTCCGAAACAGCTGTCACATCTGAGCTCGCCGATGGTCTACATCAGAGCTTCCAAATACTGCAGCCCTGCACGGACTTACCCAACTTCACACGCCTGCTACCGGCCTCCCCGCCCACACGTTCCAAGTTCCAAGACTCATAAGTTAGTGAGCCTCATAAGCACACTATCAAACTTAGATGAAGCATAACAAAAAAGATGCAGAACCTTCAGACCTCAAATAATGCAAAGAAACAAAAAAACAAGTTCAAATTCATAAAGTTTTAAAAGGTCAGAAATCAAAGTTTGGTGTAATAACCCTGTTTTTTTTTTTTTTTTTGGTTCTCCTCCACCAGTCTTCCACAATGCTTTTGGGTAACTTTATGCCACTCCTGGTGCAGAAATTCAAGCAGTTCAGCTTGGTTTGATAGCTTGTGATCATCCACCTTCCTCTTGATTATATTCCAGAGGTTTTCAATTTGGTAAAATTAAAGAAACTCAAGCATTTTTAAGTGGTCTCTTATTTTTTTTCCAGAACTGTATTGATTATTATATCATCTTTTTCTTCTGGCCCACGGAGCATATCAACACATTTTTCCTTACATTAGCATATTAATGTCTTCATATGAATTAATAATGTATAGACAGCAACACTGTTGAACTATTAAATGACTAATTGTATTATAGACTATCATTTTTTATTTATTCAGTTTATTCATCTTATATTGATTTCCAGACTTGAATCTAGGAATAAATGAACTCATGCTGGCATATCTCACACTAAAGAGGGCAGATGGGCTCAAACCAGCCTTTCTAAACAGGGCAATAAATTAACATTGAGATCTGTTAAGTTGTTTAAAATAGTCTTAAAAGGTTTTAATTTTTAATACAGTGTAATAATTTTGACTTTTACTAGCAATAGCACTGGACACAATTGCTTTGATTGAATGTAGAAACAATAAAATGGTCTAAACAAGATTCAACATAAAAAAGAAATAATAATAATTAAAGAAATTCTTTGAAAAAAAAATTCTCACTGTCAGTTCTCCCTCTCTTCATCATCCCTCCATCTTCTCCTGTCTGCCTGTGTCTGCCGCCTCAAATCGAGCTTGTTAGAGAGGGTCTCTCTCCGACTCTCTAACTCACAGATAATTATTCATTTAGCTGCTTTAGAGAGTCTTGAGAGTGATAAGCTCTCTATTCATTTACTCAGGGACAAACCATCACAAGTCCCTTTCCTTCCTCTCTGCGCTTTTCTATTAGCTATTACACCGGACGGGAATATTTATTTTAACCTGATTGCTTGTTAATTAGAAATCATGGGGCCTCTTGTTAAATGATAGCTCCTCTACCCTTACACCTCGCCGACATAAATCCAGGTAATGCTTGATTATGTTCTCTGTTCCCAGAGATCTTGACATGCCAAATGAGGTAATAAAATAAGACATGGTAACGGTGATTACTAATACACAACAGTACAGTAGTTAATGTGTTTACTCTGGCTGTAATGGCCATGCTGTAGGATGCACTGAGATGAATGATTAAATGAGTCTGACCCTCGAGCCATGCCATGATTTTTCATAGGAGAATACGAGTGCGTGTGGGAATATTTATTTTTTATTTAACTAACCTTTATACCCAGCAACTGCGGATTTCCACATGGTTTGCAATAGGAAAGAAATAAAATTTTTAAAAATACAATATTGAAGGACTGATTATCAGAAAGCCAAAACTTTATGTATATATTTTCCTTTCTGCATATGTTATGGTTATTTATTATAATAACTTTTATTATAGTGGCTTAGAATATCTGACCAGCTTCAACCAAGCTGGATTTTATTAACTTTACACACTCTTATTTTTTTCTGTGAGCATGCTAATACTGTATGTGTTATACTTAGGACAACACACAATTCTTTTTTTTTAAGCAGTGTATTATATTCTTTGTTATTGATTGTTTGCAGTTTGTATGCATGCACTTAATATACTACAATTTAATGTTGTAGAATTTTCTTTTGTTTACATTACTATATTTTCTATTTCTATTTTTTTTATTTAAATACAATTTAAATCAAATGTATTGATATTTATTTTAATTTATTTATTGTTACACTATTATCGGTAGGTTAATATTTTTTTTGTGTTTCTATTGAATGCATGAAACATAATATCTTAATATTTTGTTGCAGTAGTATATCCTCAAAATTAATGTAAAAATAAAAAAAATTGTCATATTTCACAGTATTTCGTTATCGCAAAAAAATACCCTGAAATGATTATTTCAGGTCCATATCGCCCATCCTTAAAGTTAAATGATTTGATTCATTGTCAGCCCAGATTTTAGCCTGGGGACTATTTTTTTACTAAGCTTATTTTGTACAGTTGAACAAATTCAGTGCTTTTTAAAAAATATATAATAATAATTTTTATGAGAAATATAAAAATCTAATTTATTGTGCACAGCTACAAAAAATACAGCGTTAATCACAAAATAATTATTTTTGGCAACCCTAATAACGTCCAAGAAAATAGATTTTTTTTATAGCCAACTAAGCTTAATGCATTACAACCTACCAAACAATACAGTCAACTGTTGCCCATTTTGGAATAAAAAAATAAGTGAATGCATTTAAATTCACTTTTAGTATTAAGTCTAGTCTAGAATCTTTTCGAATTAATATACATAGTGATGTAGTATTAAATATTCACGTGTCCAAACTGGCCTGCAGTGAACTCGCATAATAAACCCAGAGAATATTAAAATGACTGGAGCGATTTAGAAATGAAATAAGAAGCATGTGTTGTCGGTGGCAGGTTTATGCACAGAGCTGGAGCTTGGTGTGTTGAGAGAAACGCTACACCCATTTGGCCCCGTGCTTTGCATCACCTCGTTTCAGAAAGAACGGCTACGTTACGTCTCAAAGCAGACATGGCGTTTACCCAAATTGGGCAGGTCAGCGGAGGGCACTTCAGTAATGTGGCAAAGCACTTCAAAACCCACTTTCTCTCTTTCTCGCGCCTCTTTTCCCCCTTCTTCATCTCTCGTTTTATTTCAGAGGAATCTCTTTCAACTAGAGAGGGCTTAGGACAACTGCGGAGTTTGACATAATTATGTCTGGGCTAGCTTTAATCACTCTGGGCCCTCACTCCTCGAAGCACATTATCTGACTCCAAACATGTCAGATCCATGCCTGAAACAGGCCAATTTACCCTCCAAAGTCTGCGCTGAAACCCGGCTCTAAGTGAAAGCCACAGATACGTAACTGTCTCCCTTGTTTTTCATCCCTTTTTTGAACGCTGCTTGTCTTCCGAGAGGGAAAAAAGTTGGAATTTGTTACTTTACTGCACTTTTAATAGGATAGAAATCTGCCTGAATGGAGGTTAATAAGGCACTGATGCTGAGAGAACACCACTGCGCTGAGAGGAGAGTTGACGTCGAGCGAAGACAGCACATCTGCGCGTCCGAAGACATTTAGTGTTAATTACAGAGAAATGATGTAGATAAAACGAGTGCCGCTCCGACCGCAATGAAAAGAATGCAACATCTCAGAAGCTACCCATGTCTAAAATGGCTGTTCTGCTTTCAAATCTACAGTATAGTCATAAATTATATTAGGGCGTGTCCACAGTAAGAACACACCAGCAAAGTTCTAGCGAAGGCCACAGGCCTGCACTATTATAAAAAAAATAAAAAAAATAAAAAAATAAATAACACGCAGTGTATCTAGGCTTGTCACATATAACATTACATTATGGAATTATCTCACCTTAAATGGACATGCATTTAATAATTATTATTAATAATCATTTACATACCTTAATATCACTCAGTGTGTTTACTTGCACATTTGTGTACATAAGAATGAATGCCACCAATATATTTTTGCTAGCTGCATTAATAACACCGACTCCATACACAAATACAAGTGGACTGTGGACAAGTGAAGGAAAAAGCATAGCTTTCATATCTTTTTAATTATATTATTATATAATAAACATTTATCGAGGTGCAATCCCAAAATTCTACAGTATTCTATATACAGCTCTGGGAAAAAAAAATAAGAGACCACTTAAAAATGATGAGTTTCTTTAATTTTACCAAATTGAAAACCTCTAGAATTTAACCAAGAGGAAGATGGATGATCACAAGCCATCAAACCAAGCTGAACTGCTTGCATTTTTTGCACCAGGAGTGAAATAAAGTCATCCAAAAGCAGTATGAAAGACTGGTGGAGGAGAACATGCCAAGATGCATGAAAACTGTGATACAAAAACAGGGTTATTCCACCAAAGATTGATTTCTGAACCCGTAAAACTTTGAGGTCTGAAAGCTCTGCACCTTTTTGTTATAGTATTCTATATGTAGTTTTAAGCTAGCTAACTATCTCAATGCATGTTCAAGAATAGACCTTACAAACTAACTTCCGAACAGTGGTCAACTGATGCCTGTATTAGCGCTCAAAAATGAACAAATGCAGTGAAGTTCACTTTAATACGTACCAGCCTTAAAGTCCAGAGACAACAGTTTACATTAAGCAGGTAAAATATTCAATTTAGTACATATACATATATTTTCCAGACTTTAAGGTGTGCCAGATTATAAAGCGCGTTAAGCAACACTAAAAAGCATGCCTACATCTAAGGGAGAAAGGGTGTCACCATGTTTCCCTTCTAATGGTAATGGAAAGCTGGGGGAAGCTCCTAAATAAACAAAACCTTTCAAAGTCACACGAGCGCTGGATGGTAATTTACACAGATTTATCTCCTCAAAAGCATTTATTTGGGTGAGTATAGTGCTTCCGTTTATTTACAGTAAGCATAAGCAAATAAGCAATATTCTCTCTAAGGGTGAGTTTCCAGTGAAGTTTCTCCAGCACTAAGGCTAGGTGCAGCGGCATTAGCATTAGCTGCTTACCGCAGTGCTAGTGGGACGTAAATGCCGCCTGATAGCGCTAGACTAAAGAACCCTAAGTGCTCCGGTAAGCCAGGGCACTATCAGCTAGCAGTTTGTCCCACGTAGCTTGTTGTTTTAACACGGTAAACATGCAGACTACAGTCCAATATACTCACCTCTGAACGATGAAAGAGCTAGTGCTGTGGTTAGCGGCTAATGCTAATGCTGCTCCAGCTTCTGAGCTGGAGAAACTTCACCAAAGAAATCTGCCTTATAATGCTATACTTCAGCGGAGTGACTTTACTGCTCCTTAATACCGTGTTTTTTGCACTATAAGGCGCACTGAATTATAAGGGACATTTTTGCGACACTAGCAAAGAACAAGGGTGTTGCCATGTTTTTCCTCTAATTCAGCAGTTCTTGCTGCTGGATAGTGGTGGGGTGGGTGATTGGGTTAACTAATTTAAGTAAATCTAAACTAAGTAAACAAAACTGTACTTCTAAAAAAAACAAAAAAAACTTTTTATTTAAAAATCAAATGAGTACTGGATGTTAATCTACACAGATTTCTCTCCTGACAACTGTAAATTTTGGGTGAGTAAAGCACTTCTGTTCATTAACAGTAAGGTTAGTTTTCCAGATTTCCAATAAGGCTGGGTGTAGCAGCATTAGCCTTAACGGCTAACTGCTAGAGCTACACTGAGGAACCCTGAGTGTTCCGGTAAGCCAAGGTGATATTAGCTATAGTTTTTTTTTTTTTTTACCACAGGCTACAGTATGATATATTCGTCTCTGAACGGTGAAAGAGCTAGCGCTTAACGGGGTTAGCGGCTAATGCTAATGCTGCTCGAGTCTCGGTGCTAAAGAGAACTAAACTAAAACTCCAGTATAACTCTGCACTTCAGTGGAGTGGCTTTACTGCTCCTTAATACCTGATTGGTGGAATTTATGCATAAGGAGCACCAGATTACAAGGCGCACTGTTGATTTTTAGGAAATTAAAAGTATTTAAAGTGCACCTTATAGTCAGAAAAATACGGTAAATATGTAAATTTTGAATCAGAAGAGATAGTGGTCAGTATACTGGGGTGAAGTATTGGTGAGGTAGTGAGTCTGAGCTCTGTTCAGAGAGCCGCAGAGATGCCAAGATCAGTTGCTGTTTGGTCAGCCCCATTTCGCAGGCACACCACGTGCCCACCAAGACTCAAATGGGTCAGAGAACAAAGCCACATCAAAGGCGCACAGCCGGCTCATGCACATACACACTAATGTGCTCCCAAGATGCAGCCATTCAACCTAAATCCTAGACCTTTGATGATGCGAGTCTGATGGACCATTGTTATAAAGAAGTCATCAGCAAATACGAGCAAATCTGCTCTCACGTAATACAGGCTGAAACTACACACACACACACACACACAAACTGACATACAGACCAAGACTAGAACTCAGCAGAAAAAATATAGATAATGCAAAATATAGCCATTACCATGCATACAGTTCCAAGAAAAAGTATGTGAACCCTATGGGATTACTTGGAGTTCTGCATAGATTAGTCATTAAATGTGTTCTGATCTTCATCTGAGTCACAACAATAGACAAACACATTCTGCCTAAACTTATACCATACAAAAAATATATATGTTTTACATGTAACATTTTCTGTAGATCTGTAGGGCAGCTTTAACCAACACATCCAACCTCATTACATCCTGGCTCCAATTAGCTTTTAGAAAAGTTATTAGCCTAGGGGTTCACATACTTTTTCCCCCCTCACTGTAAATGTTAACATGTGGTGTTCAGTAAAACATGCAAACATATATATTTTTTGTGTGTATTAGTTTAAGCAGACTGTGTTTGTCTATTGTTGTGACGTAGATGAAAATCAGAACACATTTAATGACCAATATATGAAGAAATCCAAGTAATCCCAAGGGGTTCACATACTTTTTCTTGCAACTGTATTTAGTATGCATACTGTTGTACCAAAACCTACACACACTACACTATGTCCAAATGTTCGTGGACACCCATTTTCTACTCACAGCATTCTCCTCCTTACGTTGCACCCCTCGGCTGATAAAATAAGAGTAAGGCTATCAGATGCAGTAAAAACATCAACCTAGTGGCACCATGCCTAAAGCCAGATGCATGCAAGAGGTGTATATAAAGCCACCCCCCCCCCCCCCCCCCCCCCATCATTGAGCGGTGGAGAAGTGGAACTGTGTTTAATAAATCTGGGATGAGTTAAGGGGGTTTGGGATGAGGCGAAAAGGTGATAATCCCACATACTGACCTCAATCAAATCCATGTACAGCAATGCACCTTTTTTGTATAGTATTCCAACAAAAGCAGAATTAACTCTTTAACACCCTTTATATTGCAGAGGAAGAAATAAAACTCAGGTGTCCCAATACTTTTGTTGTATCTCTAATAATACATCTAGTAAGTCCTAAAACCTTATAATCTATAATAATATTACAAGTCATTATGTAAATGATGGAACATTTTATTGGTCCATAATTGTTTTATGAAATATAAGTATGTGGAAGTATGAGTTTCAAAAGGATGAAAAACTGAATAAATGCAACAATATATAAAAAAACACATATGACATTAACAGGGATGAGGTAACCGTCCTCTGAGATGATCCTAAATGTACGAACATACGCAAAAAAATCTTAAAGCCCTGTAGAACTACTTTAATTATGTAGCAAGAAGTTCCATTCTACTTTTAAATGCTTCTTACTAGAACCATAAAGAGAGAAAGAAAGTGAGAGAAAGAAAAAAAAAAAGAGAGAGAGAGAGAGAGAGAGAGAGGAAGGGAGATGGCTGGACAGAAGACATGAACCTCAGTAGAGCATTTAGCTGCTGCAGTGGGCTTCAGTTTGAGGGGGTCGGAGAGGGCCGAGCTGGCTGCTTCTCGCATGGCCTGAGAGCCACACAGAGCCACCAGCCAGCAGTCCCAGCGGAGCAGCCCACTCTCCACACACTCCATTCCTCTACACTGAGCCACACTGAGAGCAGCTCTGCCCTGCTCTCCAGAGACACTGCTGAACCCCGGCCCACCACAACTGACAGCCAGAGAGAGAGAGAGACCACCACACACACTGACACTGTCTGAACAACGGGCAAACGCCAACTGCACCAGGACCCATGTGTCCAGAGGAGAGGAGGAGAGGAGAGGAGAGAAGAGAAGAGAAGAGAAGAGAAGAGAAGAGAAGAGAAGAGAAGAGAAGGGGAAAATGGAAGTGAATGGAAGAAAATAAAATAAAAGGAAAGGAAAAAAGGAAAAAAGAGAAGAGAAGAGAAAAGATGTGAAGGGAAGTAAAGGGAAGAAAAAAGAAGGGAAGAGAACAGAACAGAAGAGAAGGGAAGAAGAGAAGAGAAGAGACAACAAGGGAGGTGAAGGGAAGCAAAAAGGAGAGAAGAAAAAAGAGGGAGAAGAGGAGAGAAGAGAAAAGGAAAGAAAAGGGGGGATAAGAGAAGAGTAGAGAACAAATGGGGAGAGAAGAGAAGAGAAAAGAAAGAAAGGGGAAGGAAAGAGATGAGAAGAGAAAAGGAAAGAGAAGAAAAGGTAAGAGAAGAGAAAAGAAGAGAAGGAAATGGAAGAGAAGAGAACAGAAGAGAACAGAAGGGAAGGGGAAAAATTGAAGAGAAGAGAAGAGAAGAGAAGGAAGGGAAAAAAGGGGAAGGGAAGAGAATAGAATAGGAGATAAGAAAATAAAAGGAAATGGAAGAGAAGAGAATACAGAAGATGGGAAGACAATAAAGGGAAGACAAAAAGAGGAAAATATATGAAAAGGGAGAAAAAGTGAATTACCAACATATAAACAGAGGTCAAGAGAAGAAAAAAGAATAGAAGACAACATGAGAAAAAAGAGAAGAGAAGGCACAACAAGTAAAAATTACAGAAGACAAACAAACAGGGAAAGAAGATATAGAATGAGAATAGAATGAGAAAGGAGTACAATATAAAAAGGGAAGAAATGATAAAAATGGGAAAATAATGAAGGAAGATAAAAGAGAAGAAGAGAACATATTAATAGTAGTAATAGTAGAGGAAAGAACAAAAAAGAAAATAAGAGAAGACAACACAAAACAAGAGAAGAGATATATAGTATATAAAGTAATAATAGAAGAAAAAGATGATCATGAGGATCATACACAGACTTATTTTAAGAACAGATAAGATAACCAGCTGACGTTACAGCCAAGCATACATAAATTATACTTCAACAGAGTCCAGAAAAAAGCATGGATGTGTGTATGTTGGTGTGTGGTGTTATAACTTTGGGAGAGTTGGCTTGAAAGCCCAACAATCTGAGCTAACCTAAAGCTACGAGGGCCCGTAACAGCGGCGTTATTGCTGTGTGGAAAAGCTGGGAGAGCCTGATAAATTCTAACTCTCCATGTAATTGTCCCTCGCATCAGAATGCAAATCTCTAGCGCTTATGATTCATCACATTTGCTTCTCCTTTTTTATTTCCTCCAGCTACATCTTTTATTAGTTGTGCACTCAGCGTCAGGGTTTAATTTCTGCGGGAAAGAACAACACAGGCAGTTGATTATTATTATTGAGAATGTGATACTACAACGGCTGAAATAAAATCTATAATGTATTAAAGTGACAGATTTGGGGGAGGTGGGGGGGAGATTCATTTACAAGTGTTAAGACATCACACAGTATTGCAGGGGCAACAGCAAATGAAAAAAAAAAAAACAGTGTTTCCTGTGTTTGATGTAGATTTGAAATTGCCTCCTTACGGGAAAGGAGAGAAAATAAAGACACGGTGTGTCCGCCATAGCACCCGGACGGCCATATTGGTATTATCTTCTGCACCACTGTACCTTTCATTATTTGATCACTCTTTTGACCATTTTTGATTTTCATTTGAAAATATTTATTTGCTGAATTATTACTTTTCCATTATTTTTTTTTTTATGGTCCATAGAAAAAACATGTATTGTCACTGTCACTTTAAAATCTGTTGTTTAAAAATGGAGCAGGTTGTGCCCTGTTCACAACCACTAAAAAATTCCCATTACAAGACAGTAAGTTGTGTAGTATGAAAGGTACAGCAATGTGATGAGTTGTGTAAAGGTGCATCTCAAAAAAATTTAATATAATTGAAAAGTTAATTGTTTTTAGTAAATCAATTCAAAAAAGTGAAACTCTATATAGATATAGATTTATCACACGCAGAGTAATCTATGTTAAGCAGGGGTGTTCAAACTTTTTTTGTTGGGGGCCAGAAGGAGAAATATATTTAAAGTCACGAGCCAAAGACTCTGCAATAAAACAAATAATGAAATATACCATTTTAAATAATACTTTTTTCCTGATTATTTCATTTACACACCATTTTACTTGCCTTACTATCTTTATCTATCTTTGACAGTGTTGTGTAAACAAAGATTTTTCAAATTGATGTTTCATTTCATGATGTCTCTTAATATCAAACTCCTTAATTACGGCTACTTTTAGACTCTTTGGCCCGTTTTCTGCGCTAGAAATACGCACTCTCTCCGCTTTTAGACTCTTTGGCCCGTTTTTCTGTGCTATAAATGCGCACTCTCTCCGCTTTTAGACTCTTTGGCCCCTTTTTCTGTGCTAGAAATGCGCACTCTCTCCGCTTTTAGACTCTTTGGCCCGTTTTTCTGCACTAAAAAATGTGCACTCTCTCCGCTTTTAGACTCTTTGCCCCATTTTTCTGTGCTAGAAATGCGGACACTCCGCTTTTAGACTCTTTGGCCCGTGTTTCTGTGCTAGAAATGCGGACACTCTCCGCTTTTAGACTCTTTGGCCCATTTTTTCTGCGCTAGAAATGAGCACCCTCTCCGCATTTAGACTCTTTGGCCCGTTTTTCTGCGCTTGAAATGCGGACACTCTGCGCTTTTAGACTCCTTGGCCCGTTTTTTTCTGCGCTAGAAATGCGCACCCTCTCCGCTTTTAGACTTTTTTGCCCCGTTTGTCTGTGCTAGAAATGCGCACCCTCTCTGCTTTTAGACTCTTTTGCCCCGTTTGTCTGTGCTAGAAATGCGCACCCTCTCCGCTTTTAGACTCTTTGGCCTGTTACTGACACCTAGCGTTCAAACTTTTAATCTCACATTATAAAAACCTGCCTAACAGCGGGCCAACTTTCATTCTATTTCTAAAACACCTCGCGGGCTGATCCAAAAAAGGAAACGGGCCGCAAATGGCCTGGGGACCGTAGTTTGGACACCCCTGATGTTAAGTGTTTATTTCTACTTTTAGCCTTTTGAGACCCTGCATCCTCATATGGAGACATTACATTGCTGCTTCTCTACATCGTAATACTTCATTTTGTTTAAATGTTGAACCTTTGGCCTCATATGGAGACACTGCCCAGACTATCTAGTGGTCACATGATAGGATGATGGGAATCCCAGTCAAAAGTTTCTACAGCCAGTAGTTTCTAAGGACAGAATGATGTCAGGTAAAAATTTACTTTTAAAAACAGTTTTTTACTACCTCTAAAAAACTCAAATTTCGTTTGGTTGCTTCTAATCCCAAATGGCAAGGATATTTTTTCAATTGGCTTACAGCTAATGAAAACCCAAAACTCAGTATCTCACAAAATTAGAATATTATACTGTATAAGACCAATAAGTCCAATTGGTAGTCCTTTGGCAGTGTGGGCAGTGTGTCAAGTCCTGCTGGAAAATGAAATGCGCTTTTTTATAAAAGTTGTCAGCAGAGGGAAGCTTGGAAAGCTGTAAGATTTTCCAGGAAAACGCTGCACTGACTTTGGACTTGATATAAAACAGTGGACCAACACCAGCAGATGGCTGGTCTCTCCAAACCATCATTGACCATCAGTCATTTTTGCATTTTATTTGGAAATCAGGGGAGGCCAATCAAGAGGCCAGAGTCTGCAGGAAGAGTGGAGAGACGCACAGTCCAAGCTGCTTGAGGTCTAGTGTGAAGTTTCCACCAATCAGTGATGGTTTTTGATGGTTCATGTCATCTGCTGGTGTTGAGTTCCATCAAGTTCAATGTCAGCGCAGATTCTAGCAGAAAATATTGCAGCACTTCCATGGATCTCTTTATGGAGCTTTATGGAGACGTAGATTTCATTTTCCAGCAGGACTTGGCATACTGCCCACACTGCCAAAAGTACCAATCTTATATAATGTTTAAAACTGACTTTATTGGGGTTTTATTCTACTTTTTCCTTTTTATTTCTACTGTTCCCATGTAAAAATGTCACCACCAGTGGGAATGCTGGTATTTACAGTGTTATGATGAACACCATATCTTTGTTCATATCTCAGCCTACAACAACCGTTTTGATTATTAAACAGAAACGAAGAGATTACAGTCATGGTTCATCTATTATGAGGATAAGGATGTAGTTAGCGTAGACGTATCTATGATATCAAAGAGACAGATGCAGCGTTTGAAGTGAAGGCAGCCCAAGCTAAACGACAGCGTTAAAAGCTTGTAGAGGAACCGGCTAAAAACAAGGCCCTCCTCTCGCCTCTGCCTCAACCACACTGAATTAATGATAACAGACAGTTATGAATCATTCAAATGCCCATCTTCCCAAATGAAAGACTAACAATGGAAACACAAGTATAAAAGATGAAATTAGCCATAATGATATAATGGCACATCACTCTGAAGCTGACATTATGACTCATTTTCCAACCAGGCTCATTGCATTGATTTTCATTAAGCCAGAAACTTGATCCTTTCTGTAGCCTTTTAACCCACTTATTTTCTGTGATGCCCTCAGATATGCGCATCTACTGTCTGATTTCAAAAAGGGTTGAGTTAATCAGAAACAGGGTCTGGCCAATCACTATTCATTAAGTCCTGGATATACAGAATGTAAGTGTGTGTGTGTGTGTCTGTGTGTGTGTTCTCTTGTATTCCCACTGCAGCCCAGTGACAGTTGTAGTCATTGTGGTTGGATGCTGTGAGAATGAATAAAGCCAGGAAGCCAGGAAATGGATGTATGCAGAATATGACTATGACTATGTAACAAAGGGTTGGGTTATATCATGCCATCAGTGAATAACGCTGTTCAGAGAGCACATTTACGAGACTATTCTGATCCCTAATGCATATCCTACTACTATCTGTATAACCAAACACAGCATTAAATTTCACCTAGCCTTTATAATATAGGTTTAGAAGCACAGAACACTCACAGACCAATCGTGTGAGTTGTAAATAACAAATTAGATGCTACTCATCTGTGCTTTATAATAAGAGAAAAGTGCAACAAAAAAATGGTGTAAAAAAAAACTCACACTTTCAATCTAGAAAGGATTGGTATTCTACCCACAGGCAGTTCTAATCCAGTGTTTCTTAAATGTTCCGAAATATGGCAATTATTAAAGGTTTCACTATGAGAGATATTAAGCTAGAAAAAAAAGTTGGATTATTCTTTATTTTATTTTTTAAGTTTTACCTGAAATAAGAAAATACATTTTAGAACAGTAGTTATTAAGTAAAAAAAGTGACAAATACTAGAAAATGATATATAATTGTAATTATATATTGATTTGACAAATGTAGATATAGCTACATAGACATGCCAGAGGTCTATGGATAACAGTATGTAAATTGATCAAAGTATTACTTTATGGGATGGCCTGGGAACACCCACGCTTGTATTGTTGTTAGGTCTTGTCCTGTGACTGATGTTATATATTGACCAGCATAGACATGGCAATGCAACATAATTAGTGGTGTCAATCGATTCAATTGAATTCAAATTTAATCAGATTAAAATTTAATCAGAACATTTTGTTATGTACTGTAATTAATCACACTAGTTCTTTTTGAGACGCAAGTTTTAATAGTGAATATTTAAATGTAAATAATAAAAGGAATGTAAGAAATGTAAAATGCAATTATATTTATATTAGTGGTGTTAATAAATAAAAATGCTAGTATATACTTGTATGTTTGAGGGGAGATAAAGCCAAAAGAATAATTCATGACAAATTGAATAGATTTTTTTTTTTTATTATTGTAAACATCTCAGCTTGGTTGTAAAGATTTCTGAATTAAATTGCTGAGTATAGAAGGGCATTTTTCATACCTGCAGTTGGTTTCTACTTGGAGCTTTTACTTCCTCTGTTTGGTTTGGTTTGGTTTCACACAGGCATAAACCTAAACGCACCAAAATGCTCTCCAATAAACTATGCAAGCATACTGTCTCATCTGATTGGTCAGAGCTGTCTTGGGCAGGAGCAAGAAAGTAAATATAGCCAGAAGATTCGGTGTTCCAGCGCATTTACACAAAACACTAAAAATTTGCTGAAATTTTGGCTGCGAGCAGTGAACTCTGCACATACAGAGATCTTAGTGTGTAAACACCATGGAGCAGCATAGCAGTTGTTCATTGCAGTATATTATCTGGCTAACATATCAGATTAAACTGAGCCTAATCTGCAGTTTAGCTCAATTAAAAAGAAGTATATTTGATAGCTGGGTCGGATCGAGGCCAGATTATGTTCTCACCACGAGCTAACCAGTCGACCTTCGAGTTTCTGATTCCAAATCAATCCAGTACGTTAAAGCTTTAGAGTTGACAGCCCCAAAATATAATTTATCAGAATTTTAAAGAGGCCTGAAAGGTGGGTGCCAGATGACACAATTTTTTTTGCAGCCATATAGTTGTGCAGGCATTCCTCAATCTACAGTGTTACATGTGTACTGGGAATATATCATAGCAGGCATGGTTATTCTGTTCTGGTGGATGTTCTGGTGGTTGAGGTGCACATTGAATTCTGCCGTGATTTGAGCAGCCGTGCTTTTATGTTTTTTTTGGATACAATCCGGTTTAGCACCCGAACATTCCTTTTACACAGCTTTCTTCCTTCTTGCGTCCACAGTTAATCCTGTTGGATGTGGTTGGTCCTTCTTGGTGCTATGCTGACATTACCCTGGATACCGTGGCTCTTGATACATCACAAAGACTTGCTGTCTTGGTCACAGATGCGCCAGCAAGACGTGCACCAACAATTTGTCCTCTTTTGAACTGACTGACTTGAGGTATGTCACCCATAATGTTGTGTGCATTGCAATATTTTGAGCAAAACTGTGTGCATTCAGTGCATTTTTCTTTAGCTTCCATGCGGCATGGCAAAAGTCATGGGATAGAAACAAGTCTGCAAATCAGGTTGCAAGAAAGTGAAGCTACCTCAATATACAGGATATGGCACTGGATCATAAAGCGAGTTAGATACGGTATTATGATGTTCCGGACCCTGGCTTGGGGACATTTTCTGGACCTTATTGAATTTTAATTAAATACCCCTGTCCTGGGGGGATCCAGGTTCTTGGTGCACTAACACACTTAATTCAACTAATAAAAGACTTTATTATTAGCTGATCGAGCAGCGGTGTTAAAGTTATGAGTGCAGGACAGTTATGAAGTGCTGTGTGCCTCAAGCAACGCAGTCTGTCATTACTGTGCGAGACTTAATCAGAAATTTGTATAACAGAAAGAACACACACCTGAAGCAAATCTACAGACCCAGATAAAGCCTTTCTGACCTCCTCTACTAAAACCACTATTTAGGTGAATTCGGAGGAGATTTTCACTTGATAGTTACAGAAGCTGATAGATGGTGAATGGTACCTTTTCTTCCATCTGTCTCCTGTTTGGATTGGATTGGATGCTGTGGATTGGATAAAAAATGGCTCCTCACTTTCCTCAACTTCTGATGCCTGAACATCATGTTACAGAGGCCTGGAATAATATTCCACTGCTCCTAGAGAAAGAAAGACAAAAATAGCACTGAATAACTAAAGAATGTATAGTTTAAAATGCTGTTAAGATAAATGGGATTCATTCACTATAGTAATTTATCTCTATGGTTTAGCCTGTATACAGTATAATGGCTGGACAATATATTGTTTGGTAAATATACTGTTATAATATATATATATATATATATATATATATATATATATATATATATATATATATTTTTTTTTTTTAATTATACTAATATAATAAAAAAGTTTTCTTGTCTGCTGTGAGCATTCTGACCAATTACAATATATATGTATATATATATTTATATATATATATATGCATGTCACATTAACTACAGTATTTCTGTGTCAATGATATACTGTCCTAAAGATAATTGTAATTAACACTTTTAGTGACATTTCAAGACTTCTAAAATTTTATGCCATCAATACAATGATAAAATACTATCATAATAATGCATTCATACTAATTCATAAAGCAATATACTTTCAGACATTGAAATTGGAAAATAATAATAATAAGTATTAAAATGATATGATAGTGATCCAGCACACTAAGACGCTGCCACTACGATCAGGAGATCGCCGGTTCGAATCCTGTTCATGCAGCTTGCCATCGGCTACCGGAGCCCGAAGAGAGCACAATTGGCCTTGCTATCTCTGGGTGGGTAGATGACGTTCTTTCCCCACATCACTCCAAAGGATGATGTCGATCAGCACAAGGCGTCTGTGAACTGATGTATCGGAACCGAGTCGCTGTGCTTTCCACCGAGTGCGCTGTGATGCTACTCAGCAATGCTAGTTACATCAGCAGCAGTTTGAAAAGGGGAGGTGGCTGACTGCACATGTATCGGAGGAGGCATGCACTTGTCTTTACCCTCCTGATGTTGGACATCACTAGTGATAGGGGGGGGGAGGCCCAATGAGTGGGTTGGGTAATTGGGTAATAAGTTCAAAACACATTATATCCATGTTTATTATGCATTATTAATTGTAATCATAATACATTATAAGCTGTGCTAGTATGTATGTTAAAATAGGATATATCTATCGTTAATAATCTTCAGTGCAAAAATACCTGTTATAATACATTATACATACATAAGTGACTGTAACTAATGTTACATTCAAGAAAAGTATAATTAATGAAAAAATATAATGTATATTAATGCATTATGATCACAATTCATAATAAACACAAAAAACATGGCTTTGATGAGTTATACATTTATATATATATATATATATATATATATATATATATATATATATATATATATATATATATATATATATATATGTATAATTATTAGCTATGTTTATGATGCCTTATTATTATATGTATTAAAATATGTTATGAGAATGATTATAGAATCTTATATAGATGACATTCTTAGAAAGTGTTACCATAACCTATACATAAATTAAATAATAATGTTAATAATATCTTTCAAGGTACAATACTTATTACAATTAATATTTCACATTACAATTTTTGGTCTGATATTTTTTTTTTCTACAATCACTACAAAAAAAGCAGACGTTAAGACAGATAATCTTCATCCAAGAAAATCTTTCAATCTTTCAACATTTCAAAAGCGCCATCCTCCTCTGATCTTCCCCATCTGATTTCACACTGACTGAAATCACATGTATCTATGGTCAACGACATTATCCTGCCTTCAATGATCTGGAACATAATTGCACAATCCCAGCTTATTTCTTCCTCAAGAGCATTCAGCCCGGACTCTTCCACTGAACCATTCTGATCCAAATCAGATCTCGGGGTCAGCCTGGCCTCAGGAGCACTTCTTAGATAAAGTCTTGTTCCACAAATCTGCTCCATATATTAGAGTTGATTCAGTTGGACAGTGCATAAGATATGATACATTAATCTCCTCTATTTCAATTTCTGAGGCTGGGAGTGTAAAATTGGTATGCTGCATATCTAATTTTCTTTTTTTTCCCCCTTTTCTTCCTGAATAGCTGATATATGCCTCCCTCAGAAGCTGGAGTGCAGTCGCCATTGTGGACCCTATGGTGCATTTACAACCAGCAACATCAGCTCTCAAATCTTATCTTGTTAAATCAGCCAAACGCGAGTAGCTGTGAGGGAGGGAATTAATGGGCAGGATGCTGGAGGGGGAGAACAGTGCGTTTTAATCCAGAGAACGAGGGTGTGTGTGCGTGTGTGTGTGCGTGTGCGTGGCGAGTGTCTGGAGAGGGGACGCGACTGAGTGAAGATGCGTATCTGCCATGAAGGTTGCACTGCGTTCCTCGCTCCTCAGGTTCTCTTTCCTCCCCTTTCCCCAGCCTGATCCTGCAGCGCTAAAGTTATCTACTTTGTTTGGGAGACGGGCCAGTGCGTGATATGATAGCGAGAAGAGAGAAAGAGAGAGCATCTCTAAACTCCTCACTCAGAAAGTGCTCAGGAAAAAAGTCTATAATGCAAAAAAAAAGAATACTGTAATATACTACTATAAAATCTATGAAGCAAATAAATACAATTAACTAAAATATTTAATGTTTTTTTATTAATAAACATCGCATTTAAAGCCTGTGTGTAATATTTTATATTTAAAAAAATCCCTATTTTATTGAATAAACCATCCCTAAACATTATAAAAAAAAATAAAAAATATATAACAAAATATTAAAAGTATTCAAAATCACATTAAATGTGTAAAAAATAACTGTTACTTTGCCTCAATCACTCTAGTACTAAACTACCATTTTTCCAGTGCTGTGGGCGGAGCCAAGTTACTGTTTCATCGGTTTATAAACTTGTTCATTGGCTGGTTCATGGTCTATTCTGATGTGCAACAAAACATTAAAAAAAAAATAAAGTAAATACATGATGTCCATTGTAATGGATGTCGGTAAAGGGTCTGAAAGGGTTAATCTGAATTTTAAGTTAGATTTTTTTTTTATCTCTATTCTTTCACCAATTTAGACAATTATCCAACCCACTCATTATGAGTTCTACTACCATTTCCAATTCTCCAGATGCTATAGGAAGGTCAGAACAAGTGCATGCCTTCTCCGATACATGTGACCTAAGCCAATGCTACTTTCAAAAGTACTTTTTAAAATTAAATCCAAATCAATTCAAATCTGATTTTATTGTCACATTATAGAGTACAGATATACAGGCGAGTAAAAAAAAAGAAAAAACTTGAGTGCAGGTTCCCACTAGTATGCAAAGAACAATATTTACAACACAGAGTAGAATACCGTATTTTACAGACTATAAGCGCACCACATTATAAGGCACACTAACAATGAACATCTATTTTCTGGTTTATTTTCATATGTAAGGCCTATTGGATAGTAAGGAACAAGGAACAATGGTAATGCCATGTTTTCCTTCTTATTCAGCAGGTCTCGCCGCTGGGGGCACCAAAGTAAACAAAACTGTAATTCTTAAAAAGAAAAAAAAAAAAAAAATATATATATATATATATATATATATATATATATATATATATATATATATATATATATATATATATATATATATATATATGTAAAAGTTAAACGAGCGCTGGATTTCTCTCCTGAAAACTGTTTTTTTTTTTGGGTGAATAAAGCACTTTTGTTTCAGAGTAAGCTTAGATTTCCAAAATTTTAGCATGGTTAGCAGCAGCAGCGCTAGCCAAGGTTAGCAGCACTGATTAGCGCTAGAAAATGCTGCCCCAACAAAGCTACACCAAGAAACCCTGAGTGTTCCAGTAGCCCAGGGCGCTATCAGCTAGCGGTTTGTCCCATGTAGCTTGTTTTAACAAAGTAAACAAGTAGGCTACAGTCTGACATACTCACTTCTGAACGAAAGTGAAAGAGCTAGCAGTGCAGTTAGCAGCTTATGCTAATACTGCTCCAGCCTATGTACTCCCTTACTTCTCTGAAAAATCTCTGTTTGAGGGCCTAATATTACACTCTACCTTACTATCCCAACAATAATTGGTACCCCCTTCCCTTAAGCATGCACACATAAAAAAAAGGGGTAGGGCTAAGTGGTAGAGGCCTGGAGTGAAATGGGATTGGGCATTAGTCTGCTGAGTCACTTCAAGGCCCAAGATTGTTTACTGTAAATGGCCTATCAAGTAAATTTGCACACTGTAAAATGATTTGTAACAGTTGTAGACGGTTCTTAAAATAGAACTACAGTATATACAACAGGTTGTTCATTACTCAGAAGCACTACTCTAGCCACACAGAGACCCATTTAAGCATTCAAAAGTAGTTCTTTAAACAGTTTGGCCATAGTTCTATACTGTATATAACCACTTCTCTTCATTGCAACCCTCTATGCGGTGTACTCATCACGGTATACCACTTCTGATCATTAAAAATCACAGCCCCGTGGACGAAATATGAATAAATAAAAGTATTCATCTAAAAATCACGGTGTGAGCGGGAGAGTCCCATTAAGCTGCCACACTACACACTCTTTTGTGTCATTGCTATTCTGTCACAAGAAAGCCATCTTACCACTGAGGTCACAAAGCTGAGCCCTCATTGGAGGGGCTAATTTGATTGTGGCAGAACAATGGCACTGTAGCCTTCCTCCACTGAAGAGCATACTAATTACACAGCCTGCCCTTGATCCTGACCTTGGTGGGTCACTTAGCAGTTGTGATCTGTCTCTGACTCTTAATAAAGTCCCGCTCGCCCGGGTGAGCCAGAGTGGCAGCCTCTCTCTCTCTCTCTCTCTCTCTCTCTCTTTCCTGCACTCTCTCTCTCTCTGTCTCTCTCTCTCTCTCTCTCTCTCTGTCTTTCTCTCCGACTCCCTCTCTAATTACTGCCACGCAAAACTGTCAGAGACATAATGACTGGGGCCATCACTCTTGCACTTTCACAAAACCAATTGCAGAACCATTCATTTCAAATGAGCTGCAAACACTCACTCGGGGTACTGGACGCAAAACAATATATAAAAGCATGTGTTGGTTATTGTTTTCTTTTCCTTGTTTTTTTTTTTTTGTCAAAATTCTTTCCTGATTTTAGTATTTTCCATAGAAACTGATCTACTGTCGTTATTATTCAAGACCGTAAGTAAGCACATATATTTGACAGATTTACTCAGCCTGGCGCACTCGGTATTATTGGTAAAACAGGCCAGTTTTGTTGAAACTCTGCTAATATTAGCATGGTTTACGCAATTGACCATAACAGTCTGCACACCAAATGGACTGAGCAGACTCTGAATGTGCACCACAGCACTGGATTTTGCCAACTGTCCACTACTGGGACACGCTCGAGGGTGTGCTAAAAGCTAAAATACCGGCCTTTATATTAATGATTCTCTGTAGCATCGGCAAGTGGGAGTAGTAGTATGAGTAGTAGTAGCAGTAATAGTAACAGTAGAAGTGATAGTGTTAGCAACAGTAGTTATAGTAGTAGTAGTACCAGTAATAGTAGTAGTATTAGTAGTTATAGAACTAGCAGACGTAGATGTAGTTATAGTAGTAGTACTAGTAACAGTAGTAGTAGAAGTAGCAGTTAAAGTAGTTGTAGTAACAGCAGTAGTAGTATCAGTACCAGCAGTAGTTGCAGTAGTAGCAGTACAAAGAATGGACATAGTAGCACTAGCAGCAGTAGTAGTAGTAGTAGAAGCAGTAGTAATACGCAGCAGGAGTAGTAACAACAGGAATAGTAGTAGCAGTAGTGGCATTAGTTGTAGTAGTAGCACTAGCAGTATTAGAATTAGTAGTAGTAGCAGGAGCAGTAGCAGGATTAGTAACAGTAGTAGTAACAATAGGAGTAGTAGTAGCAGTAGGGATATTAGTTAATATTAGTTTAGTATTAGTATTTGCAGCAGTCATAGCTGCAGTAATATAAGTAGTGATAACAGCAGTAGTAGTAGTAGCAGTAGTGTTGGTTATAGTAATAGCAGATGTAGTTAAAGTAGTAATTCTAGAAGTAGCAGTAGTAGTAGCATCAGTAGTAGTAGTACAAGCAGGAGTAGTAACACTAGTAGTAGCAATATGAGTATTAGTAGTAGTGGCAGTAGTAGTAGTAGCATTGATGCACAGTGTTGCGTGTGTACCAGCAATATGTCTTATAAGGCATTGCCACCATTGCCACATAGAGGACAGCGCAGTGAAGGGTGATGATTGTGACCAGAGACTTCTGGCTAGTATTGTCCGTATGGACAGGGACGCAACGTGGCAAAAGTCATGGGACACAATAGTAGTTCTGACCCATGACATTTTGGGTTGGAATAATGATAAATAATCTAACTGTTAATAATACATGGACATCTTTAGCAGGTTGAGCTAGTTCTATAGCTGCTAATAGGACAGTTCAAAACAACTTGCACATCTTCACCATAAACTTTTGTATTTGTTCCTAATCTGATACCGAGTCTTCACAGTTCTGTGCTGGAGAAGTCCTATACATTGCATATAGCGTAATTCAAAAACGCATTTTGAAAATTCGCATCAACTCGGCGACAAAGACCACCACAAATGAATCTCTGCGTTTCCTCTTTAATATGCTGCACTCTGTTTTCCGCTGTTTTGCATAAAGCATCATGTATTATTGCTAGTGTTTCATCTAGCAGCATGCACACATAATGATGCATCGGAGAAAGCCAGGAGCTGCTGGAAAGAGAGCGACAGTCCAGGTTTAAAATGCAACCCCAGGAGGCCAAACAATAAGGCAGTGACGGGGAGGGGGGAGAAGTCGAGACAGTCAAGAATAATGGCTGCATCTTTCAAGTTGGATCAGGTCCTTCTGTAATGAAGAGAGGAGTTTTATATATTTTTTTTTCTCCCTCTTGTGTGGCAGGGACAATGAGAGAGAGAGAGAGAGAGAGAGAGAAGAGGAAGAGAGCGAGAGCTAGTGTAGAATGGGTAGAAAGTGAGAGCAGTGGGGAGGCAGGGATAATTACAAAGAGTTTGCGCATATCCAGGAGTATGTATGAGCAGCTGAATGTTGGTGCGATGGTGGAAAAGCACTTTTAATGATTCCTTTTTTCTCCGTCTTTGAGCTGAGAGGGAAAGATCTGACACCCCTCCACCCCCTCTTTTTTTTCCCAGACTCGGGCCAGGGGCAGAGGTGCACCATCGCTGTCAAAAATAACCATTATTTGCTCGCCTTCTTTCCCCCTATTTACTGTTTTCGTGGGGCCCATTGTCCCGCCACAATCTCTTTGTGTTGGCATTAATTGCACAGGAGAACGGAGGGCTGTGTTTATATTTTTGCGCCGGTTTTAGACGTGTCGGCCCTCCGTCTCTTTGCTTTCTCCCTCTCCCTCTCTCTCTCCTCCCTTTCTCTCTCTCTCTCTGGAGCTGAAGTGTGTTCACACTCAACACGCGACAGCTAGAGAACAAGCTGTGATTTTCAGCAGTAATCTACGCAGCAGCTCACTACGGCCCCTTTCTGAAAAAAAAAAAAAAAAAAAAAAAAAACACACACATATACACACACTTGCAGGCAGACACGAACACACCTACATATCCACACACACACACACACTGTATAAATACAGAAAAAGAGTTACTTGTTACCCCTAGCTAATAAAGAAAGTCCTAAAAGTAGAAAATTGAAATCAAATGAAACAAATGAGAGACAAATGCTTTGTCTTTTATTTATTGAGGAAAATGATCCCATATTAGTATATATGAGTGGCAAAAGTCATATATATATCAATATCTAGTATAACTTTTTTTTGGCAGCAATAACATTTCCAGTAACTGTTGATTACTGAAACATCTGCATATCAGATTAGAGAATTTAAACCCATTTCTCTATACAAAATTTCTATGTAATTGGAATAATGTCAGGACTTTTACTTGGCCATTGCAACATATTCACTTAATTCTACTTTATATAACCATTACAACCAGAATTTCCAGGTATAATTAAGATTTCACTGTCTCATCAATGAAGAGTAGCTGTACAAACCAAACACAGGTGAAGCAAATCTATGATGCTACCTTCACCATGTTTCACATTTAGGACAATTTTTTTTTTAATGCTGAAATGCAGTGTTTTCTTCCCTACAAATATATTGTGTTTTATTGGCCACAGAACAGTGATACAATCCTCCTCCGGCTCTGGATTGGTGGAGTCCAAACTCTTTGGAGATGGTTTTATATAACTTTTCAGGTCCAACATCAACAACGTTTCTTCTATAGTCTTTTGAATGTTCACATGCTTGTGCCCCAACACCAGCAGCGGAAAGACTAACACATGCCTCCTCCGACACATGTAAAGTCAGCCACCTCCTCTTTTTAAACTTCTGCTGATGCATCATAGCCAAGTAGCCAGCGCAGACTCGCTTCTGATACATCAGCTCACAGACGCCTTGTGCTGAGCAACATCACCCTTTGGAGTGATGTGCGGAGAGAGAGCGCCATCTACCCACCGAGAGAGAGAAAGCAAAGCCAATTGTGCTCTCTCAGGGCTTTGGCTGCTGATGGCAGGGCTGCATGACTGGGATTTGAACCAGTGATCTCCCAATCATAGTATAGCAGCAGTGCTTTAGTCCATTGGAGCCTGGGTCCCTGTGTTTTTAACACCTGATTGTCATCTGATTAGTGACTAATTTCACTTTCATATTATCTAACAACCTTAAAGTTCCACATACTTATGTCACTTCAAATATCATCAGAAATCTAATACTGGATCATTTTCCTATTATAGCTTTAAATAGCTTGTCTCATGTGTTTCTCAGAGTTTTCTCATATGTTTTGATTAAGTTCTCCTAATCTATTTTTAAAACTTCCAAGCCCCATTGGAGTAAATATATTAAAAATACTATATAAAGCACTAGTTTCACATTATACATTTCCCCCGTGCGTTATTGCTGTTTTATATACTGTCAAAGAGCAAAAACTGAGTGTTACTGAGAGGCATAAAAGGCCAAAGTTCCACTGAGTACAGCCATGAAGCTCCGCCTATTTATAAGGAAGCAAGGTGCTCACATGCAGAGCCACATGGCCACTTACTTAGTGCAGGTACATAGTGCAGTCTGATGCCTTTTAATGAAGCTAAACCATGACTTGTGCTTCATCTTTTAAAGAAACACCCCAAAAACATACAAAAATCGAAAAAAAAAAATTTAGAAAACTCAATGCAATGAGTCATAATGAAGAGTCCCTTCATTCTCGTATCATTGGGGTCCTCTCCTGGCAAACGCCGTGCTTAACACATCATCTATCAGCTCTGGCAGCCTTACCTTTACCCATGCTTGCTCCCGCTTGTGTGTGTGTGTGTGTGTGCTCTCAGTGAGGCTACTGTGGGCTATAATGAGGCCCTTTGGTGGCTGTAAAGATGGGAGAGCAGAGGAGCACGAAGTGCTGCACATATAGCTCTATTTGTCTTACAAATATCACACTAACTACCAATTACAGCACTATAAACCTCCTGGCTACTGCCTACCTCCCTTCGCCGTAATGCTGGACACACCAGACACACTGCGCCGAGGCCTGCTCCCTCTCTTTCTGCACGGCGGAATGTGCTCCAGTGAAGAGCTGTGGCCGTTGATGCGGGGAGCATAGTCAATGAGGCCGGTAATGAGGTCTTTCTTAAAGAGTGGTGGGGCTGCTGGATTAATGTTGGCACTGAGAGAGAGAGAGAGAGAGAGAGAGAGAGAGAGAGAGAGAGAGAGAGAGAGAGAGAGAGAGAGAAAGATAGGGCAACGCTGGCATCGTTACTCTGAGCTTTACCGCTGCACCTGGTCAAGGGTGAAACTGCCATCAGTAGAAGGACAGAACATCACTCTACAGTGTGAGCGCTCTCTCTCTCATACACACACACACACACACACACACACACACAGAAGTTCCAAAAACAACTGTTCCTTTCAACTCTCCTTGATTAATCCTGAACATTCTATGTGTGTAGATCATGTGTGTATGAGGGTCAGCAGTGAATTTAACTATTCACAAATCCATTAGTGAACTAGTTCTGTGGGAATTTAACATTTCTCAAACCACAGAATGTCACATGTGTACCAGGAAATTTGTCATAGAAGGCATTACCACCCACAGTAGACAGTGCAGACAGTGCAGTGAAGGATAATGATCGTGTCTGGCAGCGCCTGGTTAGAATTGTGAACTAGCAAGCAACTCTGGCAAAAAAAGCACATTAAAATAAAACCCTGCAGTACAGTGCTGTGTTTTTTAGCTTCCATGGGACATGGCAAAAGTCTTGGGACACTGTACTAATCCCATTTCCATTGTAGGGCTAATAATAATCGACATTGAGAGAAAGTGCGCACGTGAGAGAAAAAAAAGAGCAAGAGAGGAAGAAACACTCAAAGTGAGAGAGTGACAAATCCTGAGCATCCTGATTGGCCTCTCCTCATGCTTAGCTGGCCAGTGAGGTCGCAGTGTGGGTGGGACTTGCAGCGTGTGAGAGAGCAGCAGAGAGAGAGAGAGAGAGAGAGAGAGAGAGAGAAAGAGCAGGAGAAAAAGACGTGCATACAGCACTGTGTCCATTAAACACAAAGGGAGATACTGTACTCTGTCCACTCCATTAAAATTTAGTTAAAGGTTGTAGGTAGCTACAGACTTCAATAATTAAAAAAAAACTTTATTTTCTTAGACAAACACTCATTTTAGGGAGGTATCTCCTTGGAAAAAAGTACAAAAACAAGTAAAAAAAATACATACAAGTATCCTAGAATCTCCTGAAGATAACGTCCAGCCTTTGTTTGCTATAATATACTTTACATACATTTTTAGGTTAATAAAGGTATGTCAAACTATCCAAACGTATTGCAAAATTGGTCTTGGGGCCTAAATGTGTACAAATGGATGACATGACAACAAATAATCACGACTAATCAAACAAATAATTGTCAGATTAGTCAACTGCTAAAATAATCATTAGTTGCAGCCCTAGTCCTTCGGTACTGTATGTCACTGTATATTATGGAGATTAATGTGAAGAAAAAGCCCATACATACATAGTTTGTTACATCACAAAAAAAGATAGATATGCATTTACATACATTGATCAGCCATAACATTAGATGGGTGAACTGAAACAGTGACAACTGTCAATAGGTAGGATATATTAGGCAGCAAGAGAACGGTCAGATCAGAAATTTATGTATGAAAAACTGGAAAATTGAGCCAATCTGATAGAAATCAATCTGAGATGGCTAGACAATGTAGATAGACAGAGCATCTCCCAAACATCAGGTAGGTCTTGGGGGGCGGTTGTTTCTTGCATGCAGTGGTCAGTACCTACCAAAAGTGCTCAATAGAAGGACGACCAGTGAACCATTGAGAGGATCATGGGCACCTGTGAGTCTCACGATGAGATCCACGGAGGTTCCACCAAACAATGTTATATCCTTTTTATCTAAAAGGGCAGTTTACTTTAAGTTACAGTAGCTTTTACTGATTTTGCTGCAGACTCTATGGCTGTTATGAGCAAAGAAAAGTACAGTATGTTACAGCTCACAACGTGCCACTGTATAAGATTTAGTAAATCCCAACATCCAAATTACACATGTATGTTTAGAAGAAAAATTACTTAACAACACAAACAGCAGCACATACTGCCATATCTATAGCTGTACAGGCTCAGCTCCTATATGTATACGCACTATTTCCTGACTATACACAATTTTCTTTTTTTACATTGCCCATTTAGGAAGCCACCCTCAGTGTCTCATAAAATTGTGAGATGTTCAGCGCAGCCTGAAAATGGGCTAGCTCCAAACGCTCTAATACCATACGAGGACATAATCATTCTAATACATATTTCCATTTCTGCTGAAAATAGAGTGCTGATAGACTGGGTTTGCCAATAAACAGGAGCTTATTATTAGCCAGCGAGAGAGTCATCAGTGGATTTAACAGCTTTCCACCACTCATCTGCTGGAGGTGTGGAGGGCAGCCCGCTCTCTGAGCCCAGGCCAAAGCCTCCCGCTCTGGGGCCGCGTATCCAGCCGGCCAGCCGGCCTCTCCAGCACGGCCTCCAGCCCCGGCATTAATGGCTCAGCCTCAGCTGCTGGAAATGTTATTCTAATTAACAGGGGATTAAGTCATCATCTTCTCGTGTAATACAGTCTGGATGGGAATTTCAATATGGAACGGCAAAAAAAAAAAAAAAGCATTTAGCGTTTCAGTAAATTACTCTTGACCCCCAGGACGGCAGTCTATCGGCGCGTCAATTGCCTGCCAATTAAAACAGCCCACCCTTGCCAAAACTTTATTGGGACGGACTGGGTTTTCAGCCGCGGTACACATTTCATGGGGGTGGAGAAGGGAGCGAGTGCCTGGCTGGCTGTTGACACTAGTCTGGTGGGAATTTTGTCAAGTTTGGAAAATGAGCATATGAAACGCTTTTCTCGAGCTATCGCAGGCCATAGCTGAGCTGACTGCCTCACAAACAGTTTCTCTGAAGTGCAGATCTTTGATAAATGACCATATGTGGAGCATCATGGGCATGGGGCGCCGAAACACAAACAATAACCCCAGAGCAGACTTCTGAAGAGCCGGACTTAGAGCTCCAGCACTAACAAGCACAACAGGCCGAGCCTTTCATTGTTTTGATGTGCTCCCTTTTAAAAATGCAACAGTCATGTCTTGACACTTGACTAAGATTTATGGACTTAAGGCATATTGAAAGCGCAGAGCGTTTGGAGTGTGAAGACAGTGCGGGTCAGTGTGTTCTCCTCCGCACTGCTGCGCTACTGAGAACTGGTAAAGAGAGCCATCTTCTAACAGGATTTGGACCGACCCAAAAGGCGCACGCACTGGCTTTTAGCACGGCCAACCCTGATGCAACCTGACGCAATTTACGTCCACATAAACAAAACACACTCACAAATCATCTCCCTGTCAGCTGGGCCGGGGTGAACACACTGCAATGCCTTAATCAGCCCGGATACTAACGACCGTTCTGAATAATATATACTTCAGATCCATCTGGAGTACATTCATTATTTCATGGCATTATGGCAACATGCGCCCAGCAAGCTAAATTACACGAGGCATCACTAGTTCCACAATTCTACCGGCCTCATCTCACTAGTGACCAGTGGCTTTCCTCTGCTCACAGAGTAAGGAAAACATGAAAGGAAAGAGAAGAACAAAAGGACACAAGAGACAAACACAGAAGGAAATATTAAAACAGTGAAGATAAAACTATCAAATAAGACAACAAAAAAACAAACAAACAAAAGGTGAATACAATATAAAGAAAATATAAATATAAAAATAGTAGAGAAGAGAAGACAAAGGTAAAAAGAAAAGAGAAAATATTGTGTAAAGGGAAAATGTACATTTGAATGGACGGAAGATAAATCATGGAAAAATAAAGAGGAGAAGAGAATAAAAGTAAAAAGAGAAAAAAGAAAGCAAGGAAGTGAAGAGAGGAGAATGTTATAAAAAGAGAGAAAAGTAATAGAGAAAATAAAGGAAAATACTAAAGGGACAAGGAGAGACAACTATGAAAGAAAAGAAAACTTAGGGAATAAAAGGAGAGAAAAATGCAGACAAGAAAATATTACCAGAAGATTTTAAAAGAAGAAAAAAAGTAAATATGAAAGAAAGAGGAGTAGATAAAAGAGAAGAGATAATTGTGAAAGAAGAGAGGATAAATACAAAATGAAGAGATGAGATAAATACAGAAAATAAAAGATAAATATAGGAGAGAAGAGATAAATACAGAAGAGAATAATACAGAAGAGAAGAGATGAACACAAGAGATAAATAAAGTAGAAAAGGGAAAAGAAAAAAAGAATACAGAGGAGATAAATACACAAGAGAAGAGATACATACCAAAGAGAAGAGAAAATAAAAGAAGAATACAGAATAGATAAACACAGAAGAGAAGAGACAAATACAATAGAGATGATTATAGGACAGAATAAAAGAATACAGGATAAAAGATAATAGAAAAAACAGAAGAGAAGAGACAATTACAAAAGAGAAGAAAAGAATACAGAATAAAAGAGAAGAGAAGAAAACTGAAGAGAGAGATAAATACAGAAGAGAAGAAAACTGAAGAGAGAGATTAATACAGAAGAGAAGAAAAGAATACAGAATAAAAGGAGAGAAGAAAACTGAAGAGAGAGAGATAAATACATAAGAGAAGAAAAGAATACAGAATAAAAGGAGAGAAGAAAACTGAAGAGAGAGATAAATACAGAAGAGAAGAAAACTGAAGAGAAGAGATAAATACAGAAGAGAAGAAAAAATACAAAATAAAAGAGAAGAGAAGAACACTGAAGGGAGAGAAGAAGAAAAGAGAAGAGAAGAACACTGAATAGAGAGATAAATACAGAAGAGAAGAAAACTGAAGAGAAGAGATAAATACAGAAGAGAAGAAAAAATACAGAATAAAAGAGAAGAGAAGAACACTGAAGGGAGAGAAGAAGAAAAGAGAAGAGAAGAAAAATGAAGAGAGAGATAAATACAGAAGAGAAGAAAACTGAAGAGAGAGAGATAAATACAGAAGAGAAGAAAAGATAAATACAGAAGTGAAGAGATACATACCGAAGAGAAGAGAATAGAAAATAATACAAAAGAGACAAATACAGAAGAGCAGAAAAGAAAAGAATACAGAATGAAAAAGAAGAGTACAGAAGAGAACATACAAACAGAAGAGAAAAGAAGAACATAAAATGGAAGGAGATAAGAGATACATAAAGAAGAGAATAACACATAATAAAGGAGAAGAGAAGAAAACAGAAAAGAAGATATACATATAGAAGAGAAGAAAAAGGAGAATACAGAAGAGAAATACAGAATAGAGAAGAGAAATGCAGAATACAGAAGAGAAATACAGAATACAGAAGAGAAATACAGAAGAGAAGAAGAATACAGAAGAGAAGAAGAATACAGAAGAGAAATACAGAATAGAGAAGAGAAATGCAGAATACAGAAGAGAAATACAGAAGAGAAGAAGAATACAGAAGAGAAGAAGAATACAGAAGAGAAATACAGAAGAGAAGAAGAATACAGAAGAGAAATACAGAATACAGAAGAGAAATACAGAAGAGAAGAAGAATACAGAAGAGAAGAAGAATACAGAAGAGAAGAAGAATACAGAAGAGACAAATACAGAATACAGAAGAGAAAAGAAGAGAAGAGAAGATAGAGCGGAGGAGACGAGACAGGCCGTCCGCAGTCCTCTCTATGCTAAAGCTCTGTTTTCTGCTCAGCTAAGCAGCATTGAATTGATATGTTCACAATGAAGTGCAATGACAATTAAATTGTAACTGACCTGCATGTAACCATCATTATGTCTTCTATCTTTACTGCCATCCCTGTTATTTAATCACACAGCATGTGGGCTTTTTTATTAGGCAGTAACGCTGAAGACTACATCCGCCTGCCTATAAACACTTGACTGGGATATTTATCAGCTCTGCCAGGAAAGAGAAAAGCTCCGCTTCCAACCGAACATATCCGACACTTTTTTCTCGGAGGGAGCCGCTACAGCTATGGGCAGTGATATAACAGATCTGGACACACGTTCAGCTGGAATACTAAACAGAGCCGCAGTATTTATACACACTTTCTGTTCTCTGTATAATCAGGTCTACCAGAAATTACAGATTTAATAATTGGGGGGGGGGGGTTAAGGTGGGAGGCGGGATTTGACACATAGATGCTGAATCAAAGGCTTCCTAGAATTCATATTAGGATATACATACAGAGATGATGCAGTGCATATGGCTCATAGCTATCAAAGGAAGTGAAAAGAAAAGCCTCCTGAAAATTAATCAGGTCCTGCCATGTGTTTCTCTCTCTCTCTGAATCACAAAAACACACACACACACACACACACACACACACACACACACACTAACAAACATCACAACCTTTCCGGACTGACCGCCGCATGTTCATTTGCATAACAATTTCCACTTGTTTTTCTGGTTAGATGGAATTCACAGCGTGGCGCCTGCATCGTGAGTGCCGGGTCATTGCTATGTATATGTGGCAGAGGGGGGGAAAAGGGAAACCTCTCACTCTCTCCTGTCTCTCCTGTTGTACAGTACGTACAATATCTCCCACACACACACACAGAGAACAACAGCTTAGAACAGTTTGTCTGGCTGTAAAGTTAAAATATTAATCCATAAGAAAATACCTGTTATTATTAGGGTGCTGGAACCCCGCTGTTCTTGTTATTGTAGCTGCTGTTGTATTTCGTGTTTCAAATTTCCTTGATTCTGTATTCTCGTTAGCTTATACAGTACCGAGCAGAGGTTTGGACACACCCCTCCTCATTAGAGCTTAGATCGGGCCCAAAAAACCCGACCCAACCCAACCCAGCTCGAGCCCATGCACATTCTGCCTAAGCCTGACCCGACCCAAAAACTGTCATTATGAGCCCGATTTAAACCCAAAATTTTATTAGTAAGTAGAGTGTTAAAACATTTCGGGCTGTTTAAATAAGAGAAATCTGTTCAGAATGATGTTAATCAACATTGCAACACTGAAGACGCATATACCTATTATTTAGGAAAAATGTGTTGTTATTTAATTTTATTTTTTTTAAGAAAAGCAACACGCAGCGCTGCAAGTCGAATGCGGCCAAGTGGAGGATCTCACGTGTGCGCCCCAAAGCTGCGTGATTATAACATTCTAACTTTTGCAACTTTTATTTAAAAAAAAAAGAGTTTAATTTGTTTCTTAGCTATAATTACTATATTGTTACTATATTGTAATTACACACCATAGATTTATATACAATAAACATAGACTATAAATATAAATACAGACTATTTTCTTGAGCTTAACGGGTCGGGCAGAGAATCTTAGCTCTACTACTCATTCAATGTGTTTTTTTAATTTTTATTCTTTTTACATTGTAAATTTAACATTGACGATTTTTAAATCATATTCTTGGTATTTTCTCAGTATCTTCATGAGAGAGAGTCACCTGGAATAGTTTTCTCAGTGTCTTGAAGGAGTTCCTGGAGGTGCTGAATAATAGTTGCTGCTTTTCCTTCACGCTGTGAAGCTCCAGCTCATCCCAAATCACCAATTATCTCAGTTGATCAGGTTTAGGTCAGGGGATTTTGGAGAAAAAAAACACTTTTTTGTTGGTTTACTACATAATTTCATATGAAAGGTGTGTCCAAACTTTTGACATATTGTATACACTGTATATACTGTATATGTCAGATACATAGAGACACTGTGGATCGAGGTAACGATGTTGAAGAATTTCCACATCCACCTAGCGTCCACTGTCAGGCCTTACTCGAACTCTGATAATCCACATCCCTTTTCCATTAGCAAGAAAACACCTCACAACTTGCCATGTTGTGAGCATTCCACAAAGTCGATCCATGAAGAAACATTTCATTATCAATGTACAATTTACATACTGCTATCCCATGACTTCTGGCATGTAAATGTATGACAAATACTTCTAAAAAATGGGGTCCAGCGGTTTAAAGCACTGCCATTATGATCAGGATATTGCTTGTTCGAATCCCAGACATGCAGCTTGCCATCAGCTGCTGGAGCCCTGAGAGAGCACAATTGGCCTTGCTCTCTCTCTCTGGGTGGGTAGATGGCACTCTTTCCCCTCATCATGCCTAGGGTGATGTCGATTAGATCTAGACGTCTATGAGCTGATGTATCAGAACCCTTTCATGACTTCAAATGTGTCGCAGGAGGCATGTGCTCATCTTCAACCAATTGTTTTGTGGCATCACCTGTGATGGGGGATATACAGCTGAGTAGCAGCTGAATGGGTGGGACAATTGGCGTAGCTAAATTGGGAGAAAATGAGAAAAATAAGCAGGGAAAAGAGGAGAAAAAAACTAATCTATGTCTGTAAAGTTCTTCCTTTCGAACACACACAAATTCAAATACTGTTTAATGCAGGTATGTACAGACACACAGATCACCTCCCCACAGACACACTCTCAGAAAAGAGGCAAGAAAGCAGATACACTTTTACAAAAATCCAGATTCATATGAAATACTTGTTCCCAGAGAGACAGCCACAGCTTGTTTATGGGATATTATTTAGATAACATAATCCACTGAAGCACTCACTCATCACTCTGAGCAGCAGCACTGGGGCTGAGCTGAGAAGGTCAGAAGTCAGAAACAGAAAGTCCTTCACTAAAGTTCCTCCACTTTTGCTGTGAACACATCTGCAACACATTGCGTACGGCAACGGCGCAGCACACATCCAGCCAGCTACTTCACACAGTCGTATGATGTGTAGCCCAACTGTCAGAACACAGAATCCTCTAACATCCCCAGAACCAGACCTGGGAGGTCAGAATTCCAATGTGCTAGCCTGAGAAGAGCCAAAGAGTGTCCCATAAACATTACACTGCTGTCGAATCAAAAGTTCTGTTTCAGATTACTGTATTTATTTAAAAAAAGAAAAAAAAAACATTGTTCAGATATGTAGTTTTATAATTACACAATGTAGTTATATAATAATAAACTCCATATGTTTCTTTAAATAAATTATATTATAATATATATTTTTACCCTGTTCTTTAATGGTCAGGACCCCACAGGATAGACCACCACAGAGCAGCTATTACTTGCTATAGCTATTCTGTGTTGTACCCGGTCACACACTCAAAGAGAAGTCTGGATCAGTAATCGGAAATTTAGACACTTAGCAGAAACTTTTGAGAAGATAAAATTTTATTATGTATCGATGTATGCATAAATAAATCAATGGAGGAAATAAATAAATAGCAGCTTTTGCATATCATTCTCTGCCCAATAAAAAAAAAAAAAAAACATTAATCTGAACCTGTTAATTGGTGTGCATGGCACATATGCACACCCCTTGACCCTGAAAGCACTGGTACAGCTTGTTATACCAGAAGAAAAGCAGGAAAATAGTACTGTATTTTAAAAAACAAAAAATAAATAAAATTCTCTATTAAATGAATTTTAGTTAGCTCTAGGTTTTAGTTAGCTCTAGACAACACCAAACATGACCACATAAAAACAGTACAGCAAAATTAACAATCCAATTTGCATTTCAGTGGCTGTTCAACTGAAAATTATATTAAAACCAATTTAATAAAATAAAATAAAATAAAATAAAAAAAAACTCTATTAAGTATATATCTCACTGTGTTTTTAAATTCATGCAGAAATTCTTAACTGGTGGGTCAGAACCAAAAAGTGGGTTGCACACATGTTCTGGGCAGGTTGTGTACAGCTTGTAAAAAAATAAATAAATACATAAAAATGAAAAAAAAAAAAAAACTTATGCTCATATTTGGTCCTGGTCTTTTATATTGGGGGGAAAAAGAGACAGAGAAATATATATATATAATTTTGTGGCCTTATTTATTTTGTGCAGTTTTGATATGTAATATTTAATTTTACTATTTTATTTGATATTTATTTTACTGTATTTTATGCATGTTGTTGTCATGTTCCTCTTCTGTTTTTTTTAAATGCTTTAAAATTGATTTTGCGTGTATATATATTTTTAAATAGGTTTTTGAAGGCTATTTTTGTTTTTTTAACTAAATATGTTTGGTTTGTATTCTATAAAAATGGGTCGCGACTTAATGACCTTGAGAAAAATATGGGTTCCGGGCTGAAACCAGTTGAGAACCCCTGAAAAAAAGCTAAAAAATAGATGTTTTTGACAAAATGTTTTTGAAAAAAAAATCTGCAGGTCTGAATAGTATACTATTACAGTACAAGATGAACTAATTTTCAAAAGACATACAGTTAATGACTGAATATTCCTTCAAACATTTTAAGTAATATCAGTGTATTAATTTGTACAATGTAAGAGTGAAATATTATGTAATAAAGTGGATCACAAGGATCACCATACAAAGGTTTGTGTCAGGCTGGGGTGCAGGGAGGACGAGGAGGCGGACGCAAATGCAAACATAAATGGGATTTATTAACAAAACAAATACAAAATACACATGGAATAAACTGACTGGGAATAACTAGAAACTGGGGAAACACACGGACCACTAACAGACGTAAAAACGTACAAGGATCGACACCAGGGAAAGGGAACACGGACCTTATATAGAGGTGCACACACACAGGAAACATGAAACACCTGGGACGAAGGGGCGGAGCTACAAATGAACACAGGTGAGTGGAAAAACACTGGGAGAACACAGGTCACGCGGGACAACACAGGCACGAGGACAGACAGGAAACAGGATCAGGCGTGACAGAAACCTCCCCCTAAACGCGCAGCTCCCGAGGCGCGTAAAAACAAACCCCGGGGGCTGGCGGCAGGGAGAGGCCGGGGAAAACAGGAGACCGAACGGGAGACTGGACAGGGAACTGGACATGAGACCGAGACTGGACGGGGAACCGGACATGAGACTGAGACTGGACGGGGAACCGGACATGAGACTGAGACTGGACGGGGAACCGGACATGAGACTGAGACTGGACGGGGAACCGGACAGGAGACTGAGACTGGACGGGGAACCGGACAGGAGACTGAGACTGGACGGGGAACCGGACAGGAGACTGAGACTGGACGGGGAACCGGACAGGAGACTGAGACTGGACGGGGAACTGAACAGGAGACTGAGACTGGACGGGGAACTGAATAGGAGACTGAGACTGGACGGGGAACTGAACAGGAGACTGAGACTGGACGGGGAACTGAATAGGAGACTGAGACTGGACGGGGAACTGGACAGGAGACTGAGACTGGACGGGGAACTGGACATGAGACGGAGACCGGACATGAGACTGAGACTGGACGGGACCGGACATGGGAACAGGGACTAGAACATTGACGGGGACGGAAACAAACACAGTAACAGGGACAGGAACATAGAAACCTAAGGGGACAGGAACATGAACAAACACAGATATGGGGACCAGGACAGGGAGAAACACAGGGACCAGAAACACAGGAGGGTGCCCAGGACTAACAAAAGTCTGTGGGGACAGCCTGGGCACAGTACTGGGGGCAAAGTCAGGAGGCCTTGGGGCAGGCCTGGAAACACGGGGCTTGGGACCAAACACTGTTCTGGGAGTAGGCTTGGGGGTGTACAAAGTTCTGGGAGCGGGAACCGGGTCAGGAGCAGTGGGTACCACATGGGTGGCAGGCACTGCTGGTGCAGGAGCAGGCGCGGCGGGTGCAGCTTGAGCAGGCGCGGCGGGTGCAGCTTGAGCAGGCGCGGCGGGTGCAGCTTGAGCAGGCGCGGCGGGTGCAGCTTGAGCAGGCGCGGCGGGTCTAGGAGCTCGTGACCTGGGAGTAGGCACAGGAGCAGAGGCTGGACCCCCAGGCACATGAACTGGGGTAACAGCGGGCACAGAGTCAGAGGCGGCCGTAGCCGCGGGAACAGAGTCAGAGGCGGCCGGAGCCGCGGGCACAGAGTCAGAGGCGGCCGGAGCCGCGGGCACAGAGTCAGAGGCGGCCGGAGCCGCGGGCAGCGCTAATACAGAGGCGGCGGGAGCCGCGGGCAGCGCTAATACAGAGGCGGCGGGAGCCGCGGGCAGCGCTGGTACAGAGGCGGCGGGAGCCGCGGGCAGCGCTGGTACAGAGGCGGCGGGAGCCGCGGGCAGCGCTGGTACAGCTGGCGAAGACGCCGATTCAGCGGGAGCTGAGAGTGCGGCTGCCGCCAAGATCCGGACTGGAACCGCAGATTCAGCAGTGGGCGAGGCTGTAGAAACCGGACCGGAGCTTATGTCCGGAGCCGGAGTCGAAGACCCGGAATCCGGCCGGGCTGGAGAGCTGGAAGCCGGCTGGGCTGTAGAGCTGGAAGCCGGCCGGGCTAGAGAGCTGGAAGCCGGCCGGGTTAGAGAGCTGGAAGCCGGCCGGGCTAGAGAGCTGGAAGCCGGCCGGGTTAGAGAGCTGGAAGCCGGCCGGGCTAGAGAGCTGGAAGCCGGCCGGGCTGGAGAGCTGGAAGCCGGCCGGGCTGGAGAGCGCGGTGGAGCTAGCAGGCTAGCTAGCTTAGCCGGAGCTTCAGAGAGCGGCGCTGCCGCCGCCGCTGTCTCGGGGAGCGGCGCGGCTATCGCTGAAGTCTCGGGGAGCGGCGCGGCCATCGCTGAAGTCTCGGGGAGCGGCTGAGCCACGGGAGTCACGGGGCGTGGAGCCTCAGCCGCGTGCTTCTTGGAGCGCGGTGAAGCCAGCAGGCTAGCTAGCTTAGCTGGAGCTTCATGGAGCGGCGCTGCCGCTGCCGCTGTAGTCTCGGGGAGCGGCGCGGCCGCCGCTGAAGTCTCGGGGAGCGGCTGAGCCACGGGAGTCACGGGGCGTGGAGCCTCAGCCGCGTTTTTCTCGGAGCGCGGATGAGCCACGGGAGTCACAGAGCGTGGCGTCCCATCCGCTGGCTTCACGGAGCGCGGCATCTCGGCCGCGAAAGTCACCGAGCTCGGGTAGAGTACAGCCCCTGGGGGAAACGGCAATGGAGTACGGGCTGGTGCGGGGTAGAGCTCCTCTTCCTCCTCGCTGGACGCAGGTGTGAGGAGATCGGAGTAGTCCCAGAGAAAGGACTCCTCACAGCCTGCATCCACTTCACCCCCGTCCTCCTCGGAGCTGCTGGGAGCGCATCCCAGGTAGTCCCACGGGCTGCGCGTCACCTGCCTCGGGTACTCTTGGCTACTGCCTAACACGGGAAGAGACCCGAGGCTCACCGCACCAACCCGTAGCGCCCCCCCAAGAAAATTCTCCCCCACGAAGGGTACTTCTTTATGCTGGCGGGACCCCTTAGAACGTCTACCCCGAGGCCTGTGGCGTCCTTTAGGCCTCGGGGATTCCAACGCCGGGGTCCCGCATGGTGCATGGCGGATCGCCATCCTGGACCCGAGCCAAGGGTTTGCTGCGTCCATAGTTCGGTCGATCCTTCTGTCAGGCTGGGGTGCAGGGAGGACGAGGAGGCGGACGCAAATGCAAACATAAATGGGATTTATTAACAAAACAAATACAAAATACACATGGAATAAACTGACTGGGAATAACTAGAAACTGGGGAAACACACGGACCACTAACAGACGTAAAAACGTACAAGGATCGACACCAGGGAAAGGGAACACGGACCTTATATAGAGGTGCACACACACAGGAAACATGAAACACCTGGGACGAAGGGGCGGAGCTACAAATGAACACAGGTGAGTGGAAAAACACTGGGAGAACACAGGTCACGCGGGACAACACAGGCACGAGGACAGACAGGAAACAGGATCAGGCGTGACAGTTTGGGCACCCCAAGAGATTTTAAGAGCTCTCAGTTAACTTTACCAAGGTCTCAGAGCTTAATTAGCCTGTTCAGGCTATGGCTTGTTAGGAAAGGCCAGATGATGCAAATTTCAAAGTTTTATGAAAACTTCACAAACCTTGAACCAAAAAAAAAACGTTATTATAACCGTTTTATACCTTCATGAAATCGGGTCAAATCTTTTTAGCATTTAGCTATTCATAGTACAAAATATTTTGACCAGGGGTCTCCAAACCTATTCATGATGATGTAAAAAAAAAATATATTCTGAAGCAAACACAGTAGAGACAAGAACTGCAGCACTGTTCAATTCATAACTAATTTACTTTTCATAGCAATATGCTAAAACAAAAGAAAAAAAAATCTGTCATTCTTTCATGTGTACCAGGAATATGAGTTGACATTCCCATTCAATGCAGGAGAGAGTAAAGAATTCTTTAGCTTGGGATATAACAGTTCCTGTCCCATGACTTTTGGAAAGTTGGTGTTTTTTTTTCACTCTGTTGTAAAGTGACAGAGAGAAAACTACTCAAAACTATTCAAAGCAGGTGAAATTGTAATATGTGGATAAATAATTTGATTTTCAAACATAAGGCGGACCGGATTAAAAATTGCATTAGGCGACACTCATAAGAATGAACACTAGAAGTGAACAGGGGTGTTGCCATGTTTCTCTTCTAATTCAGCAGGTCTCACCGCTGGGGGAGATTCTTATTTCTTAAAAAAAAAAAAAACTTCAAAAAAAAAAAAAAGTACTGGATGTTAATCTACATAGATTTCTCTCCTGAAAACTGTTTATTTAGGTGAGTAAAGCGCTTCTGTTTATTTACAGTAAGCTTAGAATTCCAGTATTGTGTCCAAAGAGTGCTAGCTACAGTTAGCAAGTGCTTAGCAAGCCCCAGTTAGCAGCTTTAGCCACAGTTAGCAAGTGCTTAGCCAGCCACAGTTAGCAGCACTAACAGCCCTGGTTAGCAACGCTAGCCAGCTGCAGTTACTAGCACTACCAGCCCTGGTTGGCAACGCTAGCCAGCTGCAGTTAGCCACGCTAGCCAGCTGCAGTTAGCAGCACTAGGCAGCTGCAGTTAGCAACGCTAGCCAGCTGCAGTTAGCAACACTTGCCAGCTGCAGTTAGCAACACTAGCTAGCTGCAGTTAGCAGCACTAGGCAGCCACGGTTTGCAGTGCTAGCCAGTCCCAGTTAGCAGCACTTTTTTTAATGCGCAAACTACAGTCTGATATACATACCTCTGAACCTCCAAAGAGCTAGCACTGCAGTTAGCAGCTTATGCTAATGCCACTGCACTCAGCCTCACTAAAACTCCCTTATAACGCTGTACTTCAGCGAAGTGGCTTTAATGCTTCTTACAACCTGAGTGGGAGAATTCATACATAAGGCGCACTGTCGCTTTTTGGGAAAATTAAAGGTTTTTTATCCTTATGTTCCGGAAAAGACGATAATTTAACCCAATGTGTAATTGCATTGTTCTATCTCATCAGCTCTCCTCAGTTGTAATTCTGTGTTTCTTTAGTTTAACACTGTGTGAATGAGCAGATAAATATAAGTTTGCTGTTCTGATATCTCCACGTTCGCAGTAGCTATAACATCAGAACGATTAGCAGCATCATGGTTGCTTAGGTAGCCAGTAAATCTAAAAAAAAAAGGCTCTGAAACCTACTAGACACCATAGACGTTTATAGAAGTAGTATATGTGGCTTTGCAGGAATGATAGCAATGATAGCAGAAGCACACTGATGCCATTCATGATAGTATTTTCCACTCTCCCTACTCAGTAACATTACTAAGCTTTAAGTTAGAATTGTTATGCCATTTTGCCCCCAAAAAAACAATCAAATCATCATTAGGGAAAGAGCTATTAAGAGCTGTAGAATTGTAAGAGAAGTAAAACAAAGCTAAAATAGTAAACGATCTTTAGCTTTTCTAAATGCCATTTGATAAAGTATAATTTTAAGAATACCACTCCTAAAATATGCAATTTCTCTTATTTCTTTATAAAGAGTCAATGGCTGTGGCCTCCTACGTTCTAATTTCGTGTTGTATTCTTCCTCAAAACTGCAGGCAAAATGTGTGACTTCCCATGTAAATTATTTATTTATTTAGTTAATATTTATTCTTAACTGCAAAAGTAAGGATGATTGAAGTACGTTGGTTTGTGGAAAAAAAGGAGAAAAAAAATCCCCTCCATATTTACAATAGAATCTGACGGAATCCCTTAAGGAGTGCTAGAGCTATTGTAGTGGGGAAGCTAAAAGTCATCTACAGTTTAAAAAGTTCCTCGAAGCAATTATCCATTCACAAAGCATGCTGGGGAAATAAAGAACTGTGATTGGTCCCCTTCACGCATGGTAGCGGCAGAACAATGGACTGGTAAGGTTCTACACACTGAGGACTGTGGTTGACTCTCCGCACATCCTGACGGGGGCTTACTGACACACACACACACGCGCGCACACACACACACACTTAGAAAACAGAGAGAACTGCCACTGGAGACCACTGTAATGACAAAAACTATAAGCTCATACTTGAACAGCAATGCCACAAAATGAGATCCCAACTCGCATTCTCCAAGCAAGACATTTCTTTCTCTTTTTCCTGCTCCCCTGATCTCTCTTCCCTCTCTCTCTCTCTCTCTCTCTCTCTCTCTCTCTCTCTCTTTCCCTCTCTCTTCTGCTCTCTCTGTAGTCCTAGACAGGGGGGGGCTTGTTATATATCTATAGATCCATAATAAGCAGAGAAGAGACTACCTCCCATGTGTTTTAATTTGACTTTAAAAGCATCCTCAGTGCTGCCAGGGCTTTTAATAGTTATTCACTTACAAATGATTGCAGGTCATTACACAGTCATTGGGAGGGCAGTAATGAGATGGGCTTAATGGCTCTTGTAGAACATTGCTGTAAACGATAGGGAAAAGTTCCCCTCAGTAAGTTTTTATGATTATTCCATATGAACTGCGTTTGTTTAAACCCCTATTAGTGTAAAGAAGGGTAGCAATCTTCTTAATCAAATCTGATTTATTAGGACATTGGTTCACTCTCCTCTCTGAGGCAATCTCCCCATCCCATCACACACACGCAGAGAGAGAGAGGGAGAGAGGGAGAGAAATCTCATCGTCCTTCTAGACAAATATTGTGTTAATCTTTGGTCATGTTAATTCTGCTCTCAGCCCCTCTTTTCATCATAATTTAACTGCGGCCAGTGACAGCAGGCATAATCAGTCGGGGATGTGAACGAGCTGCTATTTATTAGGAACCGGCATGGACGCTAGCGGAGACAGTTAAGTACCCGGCCGTCCTTATCCCTATTGATGTACAAGGCTGACAAGTAAATTAAATTTACCTTTGGAAATGGTTCTATTAGTATTTTTATTAGGTTAATTAAGCAAGCTCTGGGGACTCATTGAATTGGCGAGATTGGAGATTAATTCACTGTTCTCCTTGTGCTGGAGGACTGGGACGGTAATCCCCCGTACAGCCATCCTCCTCCAGAGCCGCACATCACCGGCGAGCCGCACCACTTCATTAGCGGGCACTGTAAAGTCGCTCGGCAAACCGCACCGCCACAATGCCAATTACCCCCGCGCCTCGCACGCCCGCCACAGAGCTCATCGGCTACTGCTGGGGGATCGTAACTCACCGCTATATGAATAGCGAGTGGCCTTAAAGCAGTAAGGATAATGCTTCTATGATGGAATTAAAGAGCGCAGCATTTTACAGCTGTATGGAAAGCATGCGAGCGCTGGTTTTATAGTTGCTATTGATTTAGCCGCGATTTCAAAGCCTAATCAATAATAACACCAGCCTCTATTCTTAAGTGAAGTCTTAGCAGGCAGGAGCATGGCTGAGTACTCACTCACTGCTCTGTTCTGTGTATACCATTCCAATAGATAGAACTGGCAACCACTCCGACTCCATTTATGTCCCTGTAAGTGTATAAATGTGTGTGTGTGTGAGAAAGAGAGAGAGACTGAGAGAGAGAGAGAGAGAGAGAGAGAGAGAGAAAGTGAGAAAGCGAGAGAGAGAGAGGTAAATGCTACCAGTGCCGAGGGTCTGGTGGCCAGGATCCCTCCAGCTGGGCAGCCATTAGCCTGTCCTGCATGCGGTCCCTGCCCAAGGGGGAAGCAGATACAGTGGTCTGGGGCAGCAGCAGCCTGGCCTCCCCTGATGAAAGCACTATTGATTGAGAAAAAGGCCTTTTGATAAAGCAGATTGCTCATTGGAGTGGAACGTCATGCGCCTCTGATGTAACGCCTCTCAATCAGCCGGCAGCCGATCGACCAGACGCGCTAAAGCCGCCAGCACTGGTCAGGAACGTCCTCGCCTCTCATCCGCTCTGATCACACTTATGGCCGAGCCCATCGATCGCTCGCTCTACCCTCTTTCGCTCGCTCTTCGTCTTCCTCTCTCCGAAACTAAAGCTCGCCGTGGAGTGTCGCTACTGAACTTCACTCCCGGCTTCGGCGATCGCACCTGACTCCAGCAGTGCCGGCAATGCCGCTCGTGCTCCATCGGGGACAGCTCTTCATTTGGCTACAGTCAAAAAACAAATCAAGGCCCATCCCTCGCCACGCCTGCCTGCTTTCGGGCCTGGAGGAAATCAAATTTGTACTTTTAGACAGATGAAAACAAATCACCTTGAACAACTGAACTTATTTGGCATCGCCGATAAGCCCCAAAGAGCCGCGGGATTGGAAGGCACGTGTTTGGTTTTCATTTGGCCCCACGTAGCGTGAACGGCCATGTGCACCGGCGCTATTTGTTCACTGAGTGTAATTGCACGCGTGTGGAGAGCGCGGAGCAGAGGACAAAGTGAGCGGAGGGCTGCAGATGATAGTTGCTGAATTGTTCTGCCACTACGGTGGGCCTCTTCATGTTTGCGCTAATGAGAGGAAGGACCGCTGGGTGCGAACACACCCCGCCTCAAAACGGACAGCAGGACCCCAGTCCCTCTCTCCTCCCCTCGCGCTCTCGCGCTCTCTTCCCATGCTGGGCTGGGCTTGCGTTTTTAATTAAATCATTTAAATGTACTCACTGAAGTGCTTTGGTAAAACTAGAAAACAATTTATCCTTTGGGCTTATGAAGTGTCAGTGCTTAATCTGATTGCTTTCGAAGCTTTGGAGTGAAGAATGCGCTCCGACATAATCAGATATAGAAATTTAATGTCCACTAGACTGGCGAAAACTGCTCCAAATCTCTCGAGGTTTCGCTTTTGTTTTGCTTCACAGATTTAGTCTGGCATTATCTCATTTGGGAGTCATTTCTCAGGGCATTTTGGAACTGACCAATAAGTGTGTTCCGAAGAGGAGGGGGACAGTTTAGTTGATGATGACAACAACTGAACTAAATGCGCAAACATAGTGTGGAAATCAGAGAAGGAGACGTAACAATAAAGCTTCTTTTATCAATGTGTATCAATGGATTCTCTGAAAGTTTGACATTGCAGGCCTTCTAGAGTAAATACACAGGAGCAACGTGAAAACTAAATCAAGCTACAAACTAAACATCTTCATCCAAATGACCAAAGTGCATTGAAAGACGTTTGAGTCGTTTGTCTGTTTGAAGGGACTGTTCAAGCCAGACACAGCCGATCACTATCATTCACACCCACCGCACTGCCCACTGTGGATTATATGATGTAGTCCTGATAAGTGTAACATTGTTGCTTATACAATTGTTGCTTAAATTGATGCACAACTTCATAAAAAGAATGCTCCGTCCATCTGGCACCCACTATCAGGTCTCGCTTAAATTGCGATGATTCGCATAGCCTTGCCACGGACACGTCGGCCAGTGTTCATACTCACTCACCCCACAAAAACACCTCACAAAAACTTAGGCTGTGCCCTAAGGTAACACTACATACAGTACATACAATTTACATACTGTTATCCATTGACATTTCCAGACTTTCCCAACTAATTTAATTCCTAAATTAACTTTAACTTTGTTCAGCGAAAGTTTCTAGAATACAGAGATGCTACTTTCTGAATTAAAAGCAGAACATTCATGCATAAAGCAATGAGATCTACTGCGATTTTGACTTCTCCCAGTTGTGCCTACTGAGAGAAGTGTTTCCCTCAAAGTTTTCTCAGGATTAGCTATGCTATCTTGATCAAGATAAAGAGTAAAGAGTAATGAAATATATAAAACGCTGGACCTCTATCTCAGTCAGGCCAAGTCTCATCCAAGCTGCTCCTCCCCTCTGCCCCCCACCAGATACACACAACTCTTAATAATTGATTATAATTGATTTTAACCCAGCCCTGACCTGGGCAGAGAGGCTCAGCCAATAGCGTCCATGCGTCAGGGAAATGGGAAAAACAGGACAGCACACATCTTTAAAAGCTCCAGAAGTGTAGAACAGATAAAATATTTAGGCTGGAGAAGCCTTGACCTCCCCACACTAGCCAGCAACGAAACTCCCCGAATTGATTTCTGACAAGGCAACTGGGACGCTATTACAACAAAATGCACTAAAGCTGGCTGGCTGCATCTAACCAACGCTTTCGCCAGCTTAACCTCTTCAGAGCGGCTGGAGGCCAACCTAGGGCCAGGCTCTGGCAGGACAGGAAAGACCACACTAGCCCAGCCTTGGTCCGGTGCCAAGGGCAGGCTCTACCCAGCGAAGGACACTCAAGCTATGGGGCTCCCCACACTTCCATTGCATCAGATCCAGTGACCACTGGAGCTGCAGTCACTGTGGACGGAAAAGCTGTGGAAACAGAACTTTTCTGTTGCCTCTTCTCATGTTTCAAGGTAATCAGTGGAGATTTCCTGACCCCTCGTGACACTCGAGGCAGGTCTGATGATGTTGTATAATGCTGTTTCCTCACAGCTCGCCTCGAAGGCCTGGGAAAAGACGCGTCTCTACGGGAAGAGGTTTGAAAAGACAGAAGAACAGCATGCGCTGTCGTTTCTCATCCACGCTTTAGGGAATAGTGTACCGGCCTGTTGGACAGTCCACTAGAGATGACCCGGTAATGAAGCCTGCGGTAGGCTCTGCGCTTACAGAAGAAACGGAGACATGAGAGATAACATGGCAGGCTCCACACAGCTCCAACACGACAGAAGCAGCAGAAAAAGAAAGAAAAAAAAACAAGAGAGTGCTCTGTCCAAAGATTAAAAATGCATCACTTTTCTCTTTAGTAAAAAACTGCTGGATTTTGCTGAAGGATATGTCTAATGATAAGGAAAACACACATGATCTGTATATTAATTAGATATAGAGTACCAGTCAAAAATGTGGACACACCTCTTTTTATTCAATGTGTTTCCTTTCTTTCTTTATTTTCTTTCTTTTTATGATTTTACACTGGAAGTTTAATTTTGAAGACAATAAATCTACACAAGAGCATATTTTATACAACAGAACTATTTTATATAACAAACTAGAATATGTTTTATATCTTACAGTATTCTAAATAAAGTATCCCCATTTAGCTTTGAGGACAGATCTGCACATTCTTGAGATTTTTAATCTCAGTGTCTTCATAGAGAGGTAGAGTCACCTGAAATATATATTTTTTTTTAGCATTTTAAAGGTGTTCCTGGAGGTGCTGAACAATACTTGGTTGCGACCAATAAATTAGACACAAAATTAATTTAAAAAATATATATATTGATAGATTAGTTGATCATTAAAAATCATTATGCGTAGACCTAAAGTTATCCTGATTTATATAGATTGTGTTATGAACTGATGATCAGTAGTACTGAAACACCATGCTTGCATATATACGTAATATAAAGAAACACTGAGACACAAAGACAAGTATGATCTGTCAATACTTGTCTGTACTGGCCATTTGATGAGATCAAGGGGTTAAAACAAAAAAAAATGGCTTGATCAGGAGATTGTCTGTTCAAATCCAAGCTATGCAGCTTGCCATCAGCTTCCGGAGCCCTGAGAGAGCACAATTGGTCTTGCTCTTTTTGGGAAAATAGATGCCGCTCTCTCTCCACGTCACTCCTGGGGTGATGTCGATCAGCACAAGGCATCTGTGAGCTGATGTATCGGAATCGAGCGCGCTGTGATGCCACTTGGCAATGCTGCATCAGCAGCAGTTCGAAAAGAGGAGGTAATTGGCTATACATAAGTGTGTGCGAGTCTTTACCCTCCTAGTGTTCACTAGTTGCATCACTTGTTATAGGGTATATACAGCTAATAAATTGGGAGAAAATTATGTATATAAAAAAAAAACTCAACTGCACACACACATATATAGATAGATATATGCAAACAAACTCTTGTATTCAGAGCTTGTTTGTTTACTGACCAGTGAACAGACAAGTTCACTCTTTAGGGAAATCAATCCACTTCAGATGGGTATCTCACCCTTTTGCTCATGTTGTCCGCACACAGTAGCAGGGCCAGCATAAGCAGCTAGACCACTGTAGTGGCGGCTTGTGTATATGTGTGTGTGTTGTGTGTGTGTGTTACGCAGCACGCCAGACGCAGCAAAGCCAGGCCATTAATCACAGGCCCACGATGGAAGCTGTGTGTGTGGCGAGGCGGGGTCAAACTGGGGCTATTAAAGGAAGCCACGGGACTGGGGCCTCTGTTGTGTTAACCCCCGCGTCCCGGAGGGCCGTGGCTGGGCTGGGGCCACAGCTGTCCCCTTCCCGCCTGATCCCAGCTGGAGGAGAAGAGAGAGGAGAGAGGAGAGAGCTGGGTGGAGGCATCGCTCTGAGCTCATCGTCGCTGCGGCTCAATGCTTGAATCGAGGTATTTGCAGCCTCATGCTGTCCCGTAACTCTTCTCGCTGCACACAGCCGAGCATCTGGACTGCTCCCGTCATGCTGACACACGGCCACACAGCTTCAAACACACAAATACACACACTCAGACACACACACACACACACACACACTCAAGACCACAAGCCATCGTCCTGCTGGCACAGTCACGAGTCCGGCCTTCGCTGTGAGGCTTTTGAATGCTTTAGTGTTTTGACATTTTACGGTCGGTCAGCTCCAGCTCAGAAAATATCCATCTAAACTGTAATTTACAGTACGCAGTCGTATCATTCATTGCCACATGAATGCTATGGGCTAACCAATAATTATAATTTAACTTACATAAACGCATGCATGAGCGGGTTACTGGTCGGTGGACATGACGTTATGCTTTAACTCCTTAAGCTGCATGCGCTGCCATCGTTCTCTGTGCTGTTCGTTCTCTTGGTGTAAATACTCCTTTCTTTCTGTCTTTCGTTCTGTCTCTCTCTCTCTTTTTCCCCTCTTTCCTTACCCTCCTGCGCATTCACCCCCCCACCCGCCCCCCCAGTCCTCCGTGCCATCCCTCCCTCAACTAATCTCAAATGGTTCAATGTTGTTCAATTAGATTCCAGTTGACATGCATTCGGAGCAGGCGCTACTATCAGTAATTCAGCCCTCTTTATAGCCAATCTATTTTTTAATATAGGGTCTGAAGAAAACATTAAAGTATTGATCTTTATTTATCGATCCGTCAGAAAGCATAGTTAAGGCCAACACAAATCAATCAAAATAAATTTAAAACGATGATAGCGTATAGGAGGCCCTGAGCTCGCACTCCAGGCTTAATTAGTGAAATGGCGAGGAGGGAACCCAAAGCAATATCAGACAGTAATACATCGCCCCGGCTGTGTTAGTGGGACAGATTAAGCGCTCGTATTGTATTAAAGCTAGCGTCCTGGAGCCAAGGTTAATGAAAAGGGCAGCGTACTTTAGGCCAGTTTAATCCGCATGAAAAAAAAAATTACGAAAAAATCTCAGCACATCAAACACTAATGCGGTCGTCTCCAAATGTGCTCAAATACATACGCAGAAGACTGGCGTAGACACAGTTCCGGTTCAAATACAGCAAACAAACCATAATAATAATAATAATAATAATATCATATTAGTTTAATATGCAGAGAGAACAGAGAGAGCAGAGAACAGAGAGAGAAAGAGAGATAGAGAGAGAGAGAGAGAGAGAGATTATTATTAGAAGGACTATTAGAACTGTTATTTTAATCAGAGATGTGAGCAGGCAGGTACCACTGGCCTTAATCCCCCCTGCAAGGCTCAGGCCAGTGCAATCCCTCTGGGTTAAACACACACCAGTGTCCACATCCTCTCATTTACTCAGATGGGCAGATGACAGCCTGTGTACCAGGTCATGGCTTAAAAGATGCCGCCATTACTCGGAACAAAATCAGTGAACGACTTCTGACCTGTGATTGTTATTACTATAATCTTTTTTTTTTTTTTTTTTTTTTTTTGCCGCTGTCATCATAATATACTAGTATCATAATAACTGGAACATCTATTCAAGCCATCAGCTCATGCATGTCAATAAAGCAAAAAATTCTATATAATTCTAAAATCGGTAACACTTATATACACATATATTTATTTAAACTAATGATCAGTAGACGTGAACAAAGCAGTAGTTCATCAGAATTTGATTATTAACAAATGCTCACACATGACACTTATTCATCAGCATGGATATTCATATTAAAAATGTCAGCAAATCATTAGCTCATCAGATTTTGAACATTAATAAATCGCTAGTAAATATGAATTTTAAACCGGACGAATGTTTATCAAATGCAGTTCATGTTGTTAATGCGTTCAATAGTATTTACAAATGTGATGTGCAACTTTTTAGTTTCTTAAAATGTGAAAAATAACAGGTATTAATCATTAGTTAATGGTATATTGATGTTTTATAAGTTATTATAAACTGTTACCCTAAAATCATTTCTATACTTTTTATTAATAATAATTACTAATATTGTGGATGTTCTGGAAAAATACATATTCAGTAAGTCTTATTTGTGCAGTATATATTGTATAATATCACATAACTGCTACAAAACTACAATTAAAGACATACAACAAATGCTGTTTGTGGTCAAGGAACTTAACCCCTAATGCCTTTATGTGACTTTTTATTATTTTATTATAGTTATGTACTATTTATTAAATAGATGGAAGGCAGTGTTTACTGGGTAATAATACCTAACCACTAGGTGGGAATAAGTCAGGAACCCCTGGCTGTTTCACAAAGTGTCAAAGGTTCTGGATTTAAAAGGCAAAAATAAAGGCCTTTAAGATCTGATAGGTTGATAATTTGTTCTTTGTCAATAATCTGATTTCCATTGCACAAAATATATGTATACATTTTGTTCACATCATTTAGAATGTTTATAGTCCTAGCATTAGCATTAGGACACACTTCAACTTTGTACTTCAATTTGTTTTCTATTGCCACAGGCATATAAAATCAAGCACCTACACATGCAGTCCGCCTTTACTTATATTTGTAAAATAATTTAATCTAAATTTAGTGAGCTTCTAAAATGCAAAGTGAACTTCAACCTGGTTTTGTGAAAGGATGCTACCTAAATGAGATGCAGTTATTTGGCGAATTTCCTCCCTTCTAGATATACCAGAAATCAACTGCTATAGTGCTAATACAAAAAGGGACAGATGAAGTAAAGTTACACAGAGGCACTGACTGGTCTAAACCTGCCATTAGAGCTGCAAAGGGGGGTCAACTTCATGTTAATATACAGTACAATTACAAAAATTGGACAAACCTTAAATGCAGTGTTTTTCAACAACGTTAAATAAAGCAGAACATGTTTATATCTTAGATTCTATAAAGTAGCACTTCTTGCTTAGATGACAGTTTTGCCCATCTTGGCTGGATTTTCTCAGTCAGCCTTATAAAGTAGAGTCACCTGGAATTCAGGTTTTCAGGTAACAGCTGTGCTGAACTTGTCAAGAATTGATTAATTGAATTTTTAGCCTCTTAATGTGTTTGAGAGCATCAGTTGTAAAGTTGTGAAGAAGTAGAGTTGGTATACAGTGAGTAGCTCTATTTAAACAATGTTCTAATCCATATTATGGATTTTAAATGTAGGCTTCTATATGCCTTAGGTATGTACATGTAGTTATGAATGTTATGAGCTACACAACTAAGTAAAGAAAAAAAACAACTTTAAGTAATGAAGATCAGTCAATCTGAAACATTTCAAGAACTTTAAGTGCAGTTACAAGGACTATCCAATGTTATGATGAAATTGGCACTTATCAGGAGCACCTGAGGAATGAAAGATCAAGAGTTACCTCTGTTGCACTTGATAAGTTCGTCAAAGTTGCCAGCCTTAGAAACTGCAAGTTAATATTATCATAGTATTTTGTTTTGTTCAACACTTTTAACTTATTAACTTTTAAATTTACAATGAAGGGAAACTAGTTACATTAAATGAGATACATACACACATACACTCCACACACAAAATTGTTGGGACAACAGCTCATCCATTGTTTCTTTAGAAATCAACTTTTGTTGCAGTAACTGATTATACTGTCCAGAAAATACAGAAAAGGCTTTCTACTATTATCACTGCTACTCAAAATGTAATTTGTCTATATTTTGTATGTATTTTTGTAAGTCAAAACTAACCAAAGATAACTTTTAAACTCATATTTTGATGTAAGAATCGTAACAATGTGTGCTGTACATTAATTTCCAGGAAAATAAAAGTGTGTCAGTCACAGAGGAGCGAGAAGGGAACGTTCATGTCCAAATGCAAACCATTTTAAACTCACACAAATATTAATGAGCTTACAAGGACCTTCTCATTATAATTATGTAGAGCAACGGCAGCATCTTAGTGGGCCAGCGATCCCTGTGGGATACATAAATCTACCAGAGCAGCAAAACTCGCCTACTTTTGACAAAACACTTTACATGCAGATACAAATAATGCCAAGCATCCTTCATTATTAACAGCCAATGGCACAGTGTGCCATCTGTAGCTTAACCTGAAACTCTGCACACTCCCACTTCCACACACAGCTGAGCACCTATTTTCACACCACACCTGAAAGACCCCCTACTAAATATACACTCTCACGCTATTCTGAAACGCCATGCATCTTACTCTAGACAGAACGCCGCGTTATAAGGGTCCAGCATTTCCGTGATGTGAAGAACAAAGAGGAAATTGCGGAACTGAGGCTTTAAACCAGATTTTACAGATTATATAAGATTCGTTTGGATTGTCAAAAAGGTTATGGACACACATGAAGCGTGTGAACAATTGCTGAAGTTTAATCATAGCAGAGTTGCAGGAAAAACATACAGACTAAGCAGCCCTATGTTACGTGAACAAATCATATCAGGTTATGGTTTATAAAGGGTGAGCGAAGAGGCAACAGAATGACCAAAAACACTGGCTCAAATATATATATATATATATATATATATATATAAAAAACACTAATATGAACAAACAGACCATGTCAAACTAAAAGTCAATAACACAAATGAAGCAGTAGCACAAAACTTTTACAAACTAAAATCTAAAATTACTTTTAATTAGAGAAAACGTTTTAAAATAATACTGAATATCTTATAAAATTGCTCTACATTCATATTAAAAAATATATTTATTTATTTATTTATTTTTCCCAGAGAAACTTGTGGCCAAATCTGTGGCCTTAGTTAAATCGACCACGATTTAACTAAAATTGAATGAATTTCTTATTTTCCCATATCATAATAATCCCATATTTGAATTCTATGTCACATTAGCCTTCTAAGTTGTGCTTAACAGACCTATTTTTCTTGTAAAAGTTTTTTTTTTTTTTATGATCTTAAGCTATATTTCGGTCATATACAATTCTGGAAAAAAAGAGAGCACTTAAAAATGCTGTTTCTTTAATTTTACCAAATTAAAAACCTCTGGAATATAATCAAGAGGAAGATAGATGACCACAAACCATCAAACCAAACTGAACTGCTTGATTTTTTGCACCAGGAGTGGCATAAAGTTATCCAAAAGCAGTGTGTAAGACTGGTGAAGGAGAACATGCCAAGATGCATGAAAACTGTGATTAAAAAAATCAGGGTTATTCCACCAAATATTGATTTCTGAACTCTTAAAACTTTATGAATATGTTATAATACTTAATACTTAAATTAATTTTATTTCAGCCATTAATCACTTTCTGCAAATAAATGCTCTAAATGACATTAGTTTTATGTGGAATTTGAGAGAAATGTTGTCTGTAGTTTATAGAATACAAGAACAATGTTCATTTTACTCAAACATATACCTCTAAATAGCAAAATCAGAGAAACTGATTCAGAAACTGTGTTTTTTTTTTGTCTTTACAGTAGCTAATATTATGGATCACACCACATTATATTTTTGAAACCTTAATTGGACTTATATATATAAATATATAATAATGACCGCTCTTCCTTAATCTACTTCTGACAATGACGATGCCTCTCTGTGCCGCTATGTGGAGTAAATGCACATGATCACTACTACACATATATGTATTTGCTTTATACATTTAAACTAATGGTATCTACATTTACGCTTTAACACATGCTATTAATTAAGATTAGATTAAAAAGAAATTCAAATGAATCACGTTACATGCATTTTTTTATGTAGGTGATGATGATTAAAGGAAAAAAAAATCTGAAAAAAAAAATACAACAGAAATGAGAAAAATAAAACAGAATTTTGGGAAAAAAGGACTTCACAGGGCTGTACACTTATTTTAAAACACTTGAAACTTGAAAAGAACACTTAAAACAGCAGGACAAAGTGCAGCAAAGTTACTTAACAACACCTAATTATGATAAACGCAACAACGATGTCTCTAAATGTCTCAACTTCTAGATGAAGAAATGAAGAAACCACTCCGCGCTCAGTGTTGAAAGTCCGTCCCAGTCCGGAGTCGCACGCTGTCCGCTGCACATGAGGATGCAGGCCAGGGGGGGGGGGGGGCTCCGCGCTCCCTCCTCTCGTTCCCCTGCTTTAGGAGAATAATTACAGGAAGGCCTGTTGTAATTAGCCAGCCTCTCACTGCGTCTGAGTCTGTTTGCGATGCTGTAAGGATGAGGAAGGAGAAGAGAGAGAGAGAGAGAAAAAAAAAAAAAAAAAGGAAAAACACGCCACAACCTGGAATGTGACAAAGCCTCTCTCCACCTCGCCATATGGGAGCGGCTGGTGAGTGTGTCGCACACGGCGCGGGGTTACATGGAACTTAGTCAAACTTATGAGCTTAACAACAGGGAGCTCGGAAACAAAGACAACCTGCCCGATAATGCCACTCGCAAAAACACACAAAAAAAAAAACCTAAAAAACTAAAAAAACTAAACCGCTGTTCAAAATGCAGCCTCGCGTCTGCTGCTGCTGCCACCAGCTTTAAGCACTCTGCTTCTGTGTTGCTCACAAAAAAATGAACTATACAAGAATTAGGAGGAATAGATGCAGAAATCATAAAAAAAAACATGAAAAAAAAAGCTGATCACAGGTTTTTTTTTGAGAGTATGAAAAAAAAAAGCATGTGGAGAAAAACTTGACATTGCTCATCATTCCATGCTCGCTTCCTGTAGCAAGTCAACCAGAAGTCTTTAAAAAATAAAAAATATATATATTATTAAAAATAAATATATAAATAAAGTCTCAGAAAAAGGGCAGCGGAACACATATGCTGCAAACTTTCGACGGCGTAAAGGTTACGCAGTAGAGGTGCTTTGTTGAAGTGAAAGATTGTAGCAGCTAGCTGTTCCGTGTGCGGGTGTATGGAGTGTGTGTGTATCTCTGTGTGTGTGTATCTGTATCTGTGTGTGTGTGTGTGTCTCTGTTGGCTAAGCAGCAGGGTGACTGCTCCCCCTGTCTTCCCACCATCTGCCCATGAGGGAGGCTCTCCAGCACAGCCCCTCTGTTCCCCCCTCGCTATTCCCCCTCTCCTCTCAGCACTCGTTCTCGTTCTCTCTCTCTCTCTCTCTCTCTCTGGAGCTGTGAAGAGGAGGAGGGAGGCCCGGCTAACTCTGCTGGAGCACAGCACGCCGCACCCACAGCCTGGCCCACTCCCTGCTCACAACACATCAGAGGTGGAACATAACCAATTACAGCTACTCTCCTTACAGTACTTACAGTAGTAGTACTTCACTACTTCCCCACTGTAGCAGCACTTCTTCTAGAGATTTCCTGTATTTATTATACTGTATGCTTATATTATAAAGTGGTAACACTTTATTTGGTAACACTTTATGATACCTTTCATTAATATACCATTAATTGATAATTAATAGCTGTTTTTTGTCACATTTTAAGAAACTAAAAAGTTGCTATCACATTTGTAAACACTAATGAACATTTGCCTGGTTTACAAGTCGTATTTATTAGCAATTTATTAATGTTCAAACTCTGTTGAGCTAAAGATTTGCTAACATTTTTAATATTCATATTCATATTCATGTGTGAGCATTCGTTTATATTTAAATTCTGATGAACTACTGCTTTGTTCACATCTACTGATCATTAGTTAAAATATTTATTAAGGAAAGTTATTAGGAAAGGAAAGTGTTACCCTTTAATTTAAGGAACACAAATTAGGCACTTATTAATGTCTAATTACTTATGCTTTATTATTTATATGCTTAATAAAGCCTTAATTAGACATATGTAAATGATTTATTCACTACTTATTAGGCTTTACTCTGTGCAAGTGTTATTGGTGCTTAATTAGGGGTCTGTTATGTGGAAATTATATATTAATGATAATATTAATGGATGTATTAGTTCTTATAGTGCACAATAAACAGTTATGTTAGCACCCTGTTAAGCAGAGTATTAATCATTAACTATATTAACTATTAGATAATTCTACTAATGTTATTAAAGTATAATTGGCAGCAGTTTGATCTATATGTGAGTTTGGCAAGGTTATGGCTGTGCTGGAGTTTACTGAGTTTATAAGGACTTAATAAGTCACTAATAGACCAAGATGTGTACCATATTCTAAAGTGAGGTTCTGTTCATCACTAATTAGACATTAAAAAGAACTGAATAAATATTTAATCAATCACAGACCCCTAATAAAGCACCAATAACACTTACACAGAATAAAGCCTAATAAGTAGTGAATAAATCATTTACAAATGTCTAATTAAGGCTTTATTAAGCAAATAGTAAGAAATTAATAAGCGTCTAATTTGTGTTCCTTAAAATATAGTGTTACCTACATGGTATATAGATATAGTGTTTATATTAGGGGTTAGGGCTGCACAATATATCATTATAGGACCACAATATACACAATAGCGCACAATAGCCATGCATACAATATGCTTAAGTTAATTGAAATAAAATCGGTAACACCTTCTATGAATGTCATCTCTATTAGACTCTATAAACACATTTATAACATAATGCATTATAAACATGCTATACATATTTATAAACATGCATAACCCATTATAGCCATGCTTATTAATCATTATGATTAGTGATTATAATATGCTTATAATATGCATGTTCAAACAGTATATATATCTATCATTAATCTAGTCCCACAAAGAAAGTCTGTCACTTGGAGTGCACAAAGACCTGTTATAATATATTATAATAGACTATTATAACTAATAATATATTTAGGACAAGTATAATTGTAGTATAACTGAGTGGTTCAAATATATATTTAGTCACAATGCATAATTTTGCAAAGTTTCTTGGTATTGACTTATAACATGTTATAAACACAGCTATTAATGCATTATGATCACAGTTCATTGTGCATAATAAACACTATATTGACTAATCATTGCAGCCCCACTAAATGACAAAACATCAAGTACAATCTCATGCCATGTATTATAGTTACAGATCCCTCCCTCTATATCTGACCTCTAAATGGTCACTTATACTCTGTTTATGTAAGAAAATTAATATGTATGCTTTTTAATGATACAGTATCAGCAGTCATACAGTCACTGACCACATACTTTTATGCGTCCTTTATGTTGCCAAATATGGTAAGACATAAATCCACTAGAGGGCGGTACAGAGTCAAATGTATTTGACAAGAACATACATGGTGATGGCAGTAGAGGTTGTGATAATGTTGTAGTAAAACATGATAAAAAGTACTTACCTTTAATGAATAGCACACCTCCACTCTCCCACAGCATTCCGAGATCCAAAAATTTTCCCAGATAAATCACTTTTTTTTTTCACTGCTATCCAGCTCAAAGTAGCTCCACACCACACGAAACATACGGCGCCAGGAGCAATGGCGGCGCTCTGAGCTGAAGCTAGCGTTATAGGATGTAAACAGTGGTTTTTAATCAGCTTCTTGTGCACTTTTTAAGTTATTTATGCCTCGTTTTAAATGTCAGGGCTCGCCAGATTCTAGCAAGGAGGTGTGGAGCTACTTTGAGCCACCTGGATAATGGTGGAAAAGGCGATTTATCAGGGCAAATTATGCCCCTTGTCACCCAGTCTGAAGGATGTTTGGACAAACTGTTAAAATTTCTGGATCTTGGAACGCTGTGGGAGAACGGAGGTGTGCTCTTCATCAAAGGAAAGTCTTTTTTTATCATGGTTTACTGGACCAAAAGTATATTTTACACCAGAGTTCTCCTTTAATACAAAACAAAATAAATAAATAAATATATAAAGAGACAGCTGCGTAAACATCTGTAAATGGTGTAAAATAATGATTTCCTACAAATTATTTCCAGTGTCGTTACTCTGTTCCGTCTATATACGTTAGCTTACAGAGAACAGGCACAAATACGGACATGCTCTGTCCATATACACATCTGTATCCATATTTAACGTTGAGCATAAATGAGCCATTATGGTGCTCTTTCTTCGGCATGGATTTTCAGCACTCTTTATCACCCATGGACAACAAGGAAAACACTTCTATACACTCCGAGATAAAAGGATGTATTATGCAAAGCGACTTCCTGTGAAACGGTGGCTCCGTAGTGTCCATTCACCGTGGTCTTGCTCTAACGTATCATTTGGACCTCCATTCGCCGATTCCAGGAAGACCCAACCCCTATCTGTGCTCCGGAAGACTAATATAAGCCACAGGCTTGTTTGGAAAGACTTACCCTTTTCGGAGCTCAGAGCTCCATTAGACAAAGAGGAGAAGGGCAGGCTAATTAAAGAGTGACCGTTTGGCCAGTCTAGAGCAAAGACTCATTTACACTGGCCCCCGCGCTCCCTCTCTCTCTCTCTACTCTCTCTCTCTCTCTCTACTCTCCTCTCTTCTCCTCTCCTCTCCGCGCTAATAGAAAAATAAGCTACTTCACTCGGCATCGCTCGCAGTGACACCTACGGTGGAGGGGGTAATGGTGTTTAATGGCCTTTTAAATTTTTATTCAGCCAGAGAATCATAAAAGAGGAGGCAGCCAGCCACCGGATCTCTTAATAACCCCAATGCTATGGCAACCAGAGGCTAGCTCAGCCCCTCGGACTTCAGGTGACTCGGCGACGCCGGCTCCGGGTTTGGAGATTGGGAGGAAAGGGAGGAAAAGAGGGACCAGGGATAGAATGAGGGATGAGGCCAGAACTGAGAGAAGTGGTTGGGTTTAACATTCCTGCAAGGTCAACACTGGCCAGAGCAGTGTTTTCATGTTTTTCTTCTTTTTTTTTTTTTTTCCCCGGTCTTTCAAACTTAATAATAGATGTTTTAAAGTTTAAGTGCTGCCTGAGGGTCTCGTGCACCCTCATTAGAAATCATGGCTCGCCTGCGCCAACATGGAGAGGAATAGCATTTACATATGGTAGGCAGGATAAATAAGACAGTAGGGGGAAGAGACGGTACAGAGGAAGAGAGAGAGAGTGTGTGTGTGTGTCAGTGTGTGTGTGAGAGAGAGAAAGAGAAATAGAGAGAGAGCGAGAGAGGGAGAGAGAGAGATGAATGCTGAGACCATAAGTTTTAATGTTTGGTGATCTCTCACGGGATACACAAATTCAGACCTGCCTGAAACAGAACTCTACCTCCAACATAGCGACTTAGCATGAGACTTAGCGTAGCATATGTACCGCTGAGAAACTACACTGATATGACAAAAGTCATGGGATAGCATTATGTAAAGTGATCCTTAAGTGATACTACTCAGGATGGCTTGGAAATGCACATACCTGTATAAGTTGTGAGATGCTATCTTGTGAGTAAGGTAAAACACACTGGCCCTTGCGCTCAATTTTTTTACACTTTACATTTTGAATGGGATCTAATAGTGGGTGCCAGATTTAATTAATAAGTTGTGCGCACATTTACCATTCCTCGATCCACAGTAAACAGTAGGGGTGTCACGAATCTCTAAATCCTCGATTTGATTTTATTTCCGATTTTAGGGTCACGATTCGATTCGATTTTTTTTTTTTTTTTTTTACAGCAGAGAGGCCTATGCCAGTTTTAAATTAGTCTATGGTCAGTCATTGGTTTGATTCATCAAATTCACAATATTTTATTTCAAAAGGTGGGCTTGATATAAGTGATGCAAAGTGATACAAGTGATCTGTAATACACCACATTAGGCACTAATGGTCAAATATATATGTAATGCCATCTAGTGGCTTTTTTTTGGTAGCAGCAGTGTGCACTATTAAAACAGCAATGTAACAAAATAAATAATAAAATAAACAGAACAGTCATGTACAAAATAATAGAACAATTAGAGCCTTAACAAACCGTGACATCATGACACCCCTAGTAAACAGCAAACTTGAGACAATCCCACATGCATATCCCATAAGTAAGTGCAGCATCCTTTTGCCTCCGTGGAACATGGCAAAAGTCATGGGACAGGGTACTGGTCCCAGGTGTTATCTGAAATTTGGCAGGGCAGTGTCGTACCCTATTCATACTTCAACTTTTTGACTGTGCGACCCCCGTATAGGCTCCAGAAAATGTTGTGACCCCCCCATCCCCTCACCCCCTAGATTCACATTGAAGAATTGATCCATAAGGGCGGATTTTTTTTAACATTATTGAACTCAGTGCTGGAAACTAAGTGAAGTCCAGTGAAATGCAGAAAACAGGCAAATAGAGTTAAGTGAACCTAAATTTAGTTGTAGATTTAGTAGTAAATTTACATTTTATAGGACATTTTCATGAAAAAATGCATTCCTCTGCTTCATCCATATGTATTTGAGTATTTAAGAAATTGAAGAATCACTAAGAAATGCTTTTCTGAGCAGCACATACTAAGTGGTGAGCACCAGATAGTATATTCACTGGTCTGTACATGACTTCACAAGCTGCTACTTTGTGCCGTGCACAATCCTTCATCCGTTCATCATGGAAGGGGGGGGGGGGGGGGCTATACATTTCTGAAGTCATAATGACACAAGAAGTGATTAATCTGTTCAAAATGCAGTTTAGTCTAAGACGAGGCATAATCTCTCTTAACAGGTACACGTATAAGACTATATAATCTCTCTACAATAGATGTGCAAGAAAACACCGTTTAAAATGTTGCTCAATGCAGCAGTGCTATTGTTTCTAATTAGTTTTGTAGACAGACTCTAATTACACTCCTGTAAAATGTTCTGCTAGGAAAGAACTTCATTTGCTAAGACTGGTTACTCTGCCTCTGAACACTCATTTTCTGCTTTGTTTTAAGCTTGTTTACAACTCCGTTATGTCACCATACAATCCAACAACTCACAAACACGCTGTCAGTAGCTGGGGTTACAGGATGGATCTAGGCACTCAAATAATTCAACAACATTGTACTGTGCATCATGAATTGTGATGAATGCACAATGCATTAACAGCTGTGTTATAACAGTTATAAGTCATTATCAAGAAATGATGCATTATGACTAAAACATGATGAAACTATAACTGGCTTAGATATAATATTAATTATATTCTCTTATAAAGTAAAGGGAGAGACTTTCATTGTGGGACTAGATTATTAATTACAGATTTTGAACAATCATTATAATGTATCTTATTGTGTATGCCATATAATGCATTTTAAATGCAATACAAATGCATTAGAAATACACGATTTTTGCAGACAGTTTATCGTAAAAAACAAAAACGGTGCCATATGCATTCCAATATGTTTTTTGCACTGTTGAAAATGGCTGCACTATCAGCTTTCTTAAAAAGCATCATTTGCTCTGAGCTCTGAATGCACTATTCCAGCTACACCTATACAGTGTCTCCCGTCATTCTGAGGCAGAAGCAATCACAGTTGAGGAAGCGGAGTGAAAGTTTTGCGGGAGAAGAAGACAACGCTCATCTGTTGAAGACGAAGTAGGCGTCCGGCAAACGTCAAACGTGCGGCTGGCCTTCGTCTTCACCTCCGCGTTGTGTAAATGCAGCGTAGTGCTGTTTTAATGTCAGTGATGGACATCAAACCCTGTTCTTCCCAAACGCCCATCTGCTTCCTGCAGATGTCTCAATCAAGTCAGCAGCTGCCTGGTGTCTGGGCTGTCAGAGAGGGCCAGGACTACGCTTATACATGCTTCTGTTTAGGCACGCAAAACATGGACACATTCGCCACATGCTACCTGACCCAGCATTCTGCAGCCTGTCAGTCAGCCTTCATCATCCCCGCCCCAGTATCTATACACACACACACACACACACACACACACAGGCGTCTTCCAACTTCCACACACATCCCCACACACTGACAGTACATCTACTGTACAATTCTTCTACGCACACACACACACACACACCGCCCACATACTGTACACACTGAACAGTCACAACATCCTGTTTTACTAAGAAACTGTAGCTTCACTTCTCCCTTTATTCAGTACGTCCACAGGCAAGGCCAGAGGCACAAGGTTATGCAGAATAATTAAAAAAACAAACAGAAAAAACAGGTAGTGTTTACAAAGAAGCATGCGGGGCTTGTTAAGGGTAAGGATTTCCAACTGTGCTCTGATGTATAATAAACAGGAGTTCTTAAAGTATTATAATCACTAAGTTTAAGTCTGAATGCATTATTATATAACAAAGAAGTTCCACTGATTTAAAAAATAGGTGTGTGAGGCAAACAAAGGCCCTACTTTAGCGAGAAGCATAAAGACGAAACGTCAATCGCGTATCGTGCAGCTGGATTTAGGGCATGCCGATGTATTTTTGGTATCATGAGGACACAAAAAGTACGCCTTGTGCAGCTTGAAACACACAAAAGACATTTTTTTTTTCAATTTTTGGTGTAACAGGAAATGAACTAATAAGCGTTTCACTTGCCATTCCCTTTAAGAGCCAGGTGCGCTCTGTCTTTGGCGGGTTGGTATCTTAACAGCGCTTTGGGCTTTGCTTTGCACATCTGAGCAGAAGATACTGACCTACGTGTTCACTCTGTGAAGGTAAGCGAGCAGATATTTTACAGGAACAGCAATGTTATTTATTTATTTATTTATTTTATTTTTGTTGTATTCTGTTTATTGATGTTATTGATGTAAAAGCTGGATTTGTGCGCTGTAGCATGCCCGTGTGTGTGTGTGTTTAATGGGTGGGGGGTATATGCATGCTGAATGTGTGCCTCTCATATTGTGCACCTGCATGGCTAAGAGAGGTATGGACGGGTGACTACTGACTGTTGTCAAGGTTTTAATACGTTAGTGGCGCACCTGTGTTTTTCCGCAGCCAAGGTAGAAACATACCACATATTTACTTTTAAACACACCCCACTTCCAGACCACCAGCGTAGATTGATTCCCAAACTCTGATGCTATTTTAGCGACGTGGGTGCATGACGTGAAAACAGACTGTTGACGGGGTGTGAGGTAGCAAAGAGCATCGCGTCGTGCCTTGCGCAGGGTGTACAAAAGAACCCAAAATTGTCCTCTTGCCCGCTAAAATATATAATAAAGCCATTTCACTAACTAAGCATATTATACCACTCATTATTTGTGTTTATTTCCTCAGTTGAAATAAATTGATCTATATCTAATAAACAATGATGCCCTTATTGTCATGTAAATAGATTAAATATCATTTAATTATCATTTTATTTTACAATAGTAATATTTAATACATGCTAATCCAAATGGGATAAAATAAGTAGGGTATTTTGTTCTGACTGGAAGAAATATTTCTCTTTAAAGTGTGGCCTGCCTATACCTCTGACATCCTATAATCTAGATGTTCTGTTCCTGTGCTTCCTTGTTGTGAATATGAACATGGGTAATAAAACACACAGCGACTGAGAGAGAGAGAGAGAGAGAGAGAGAGAGAGAGAGAGAGAGAGAGAGAAACCTCCTTGACCTCTGTGTGGCACTATTCCTCAGTCTCCTGGGGGACGGCTGGACACAGGCTGCCTGCATGGTTACACAGCAGGGGGGCTAAACAGCTTTTGCTGTAGCACAGAGTAGATGACACACACACACACACACACTATTAAAGCAAGTGTAGAGCATGCACAGATATATTGTAGATGCACACGCATAAAAACAATGAGCCATTTTTACCATGAGCAATGTTCTCATAAAGGATATGGAAGTAGGCATTCATAATAAAGGACATATTACAGCATATCTCTGCATCTGGTTAAAATGCATCTCTCTCTCTCTACACACACACAATATGTTAAAATGTTTGTGGACAACCCTTATAAATACTGTATTCAGTTACAGTTGCACCCATTGCTGAAACTGGTGTGAAAATGCACAAATACAGCTCAGTAAAAATACTGCCAAAGATTAGGACTCCCTAGAGCAGATGAATTTACACATGAACTTACAGCTCTGAAAAAAAAGAGACCACTTAATGATGTTTTTTCCCCTCTGGAATGTAATCAAGAGGAAGATGGATGTTCACGAGCCATCAAACCAAGTTAAACTGCTAGAATTTTTGCACCAGGAGTGGCACAAAGTCATCCAAAAGCAGTGTGTAAGACTGGTGGAGGAGAACACGCCAAGATGCATAAAAACTGTGATTAAAAAACAGGGTTATTCCACCAAGTATTGATTTCTGAACTCTTAAATCTTTATGAATATGAACATGCTTGCTTTGCATTATTTGAGGTCTGAAAGCTCTGCATCTTTTTTTGTTATTTCAGTCATTTCTCATTTTGTGTAAATAAATGCTCTAAATGACAATATTTGTAATTGGAATTTGGGAGAAATGTTGTCTGTAGTTTATAGAATAAAACAACAATGTTCATTTTACTCAAACATATACCTATAAATAGCAAAATCAGATAAACTGAAGTGGTTTCTCTTTTTTTCTAGAGCTGTATATGGTATAACAGAAGTATTTACAATTAACCCTGCCCACTTCAGTGCTATGAAAAGAGCCTCACATTTTTTTCCTCATAGTTTAAAGTACAAAATAAACACTCAACACAAAATTGTTGTAAAAAAAAAAAAAAAATATATATATATATATATATATATATATAGAGAGAGAGAGAGAGAGAGAGAGAGAGAGGTATCTTTTTGCACATTTATGAAATTTATGAACCTGTGACATAATATTAAGAACATCTGCCAGAAGTGAAAATGTGAGATTTTCACAAGGTTTTTGCACGACTATGTAGTTACACAAAACTGCATACACACATGCCCACCAATGCACACTTATGGCAAAAAAACTCCCCCACGAACTGTGTCTGTGTCAGTCTCCTGTCAGGCGCCCTGTTCCTCTAACAGGTATCTGCTGTGTTGTGTTTTTTTTTTTTTTTTGCAGGCCTTATGGGCTTTTCTGCAATTGATTAAAGATCCTGTGCCGATTTCTTCCCGCGTCATGCTTAAAAGCCTATTTAAAGCAGCTCCGCTTCCTCATTAAACGCGCCACACGACACACGCATTAAAGGTAATGTCTCTGCCACTTTATCTCTCATTGTTTTCTTTTGCTCTCCCGATCTAATGAAGGGCGGCGGAATTATGTCGTTTTAAAACCGTCTGCTTTATTATTCTATTTGTTTATCTATTTCTTATTTCCGCGCCCGTGCCGCTCTCGTCCGTCATTCTCGGGTACTTTAATTTTATGGGGCGCTCGACAGCGGGACTGTTGATTGCTGCCCATTTTCAGATTAGGAGATTAAGTTATTCATCACTCAAGAAGCTCCCTGCTGCGACGACGCTATCAGCACACGGCCAAATCAAAACATCTCTGCCAGCCATTCCAAAATAATTGAATGCACAATAATTTCCCTATTAATACATTTCTCATATTACAGATTATGCATGAAACGTCCACATTATCTGTGGCGCTTATTTATATATTTATTTATTTATTTATTTATTTTGCTTAATGTCTTTCTTGCTCGTCGCTACTAAATTTAATAGACAGAGTCGAATAGCCTGTACAGAGATGAAGGGACGGGTTACAGATCACCTCTCCTTCTTTATTTATTCATTTTTTTCCCCCCTCCTTTCTCGCTCCAAACCCCCCCCACCCCTCCACACCACTCCCCCTCCTCCCCCCTCCACACCCCAACCCACCCATATGGAGGATGCAGCAGAAAATTAAAGAAAATCGATCATTGTACAGCAGGGTGGCGATGACTGGCTCTGACGGTTGCTAGGCCAACAGTAACTCAGCTGCTCACTGCTGTCTCTTTGAGGAGTTGTTTTGTCATTTTTTCCTCTGATAAGCCTCAGATTTATTTTATTTTCACCTGCTTATGTTATCGAGGGGTTAATTATACTGATCTGAATTCATCTGGCATATTTCTCCCCCCCCCCCCTCTCTCTGATACTTACCTCTGTAGTGAAAAAGAAGATGTGTCACCTGCACACACACACACACATACACACACACACACACATGTGCACACACGCGAACACACACGGAAATGAAAATACACACATGCATCAAATGCAAGCAAAGGACCCTCTGAATCACTGCTTACAGATTACACCCAAATTCGTCATGGGATGTGTAGTGCATTTTGGCTCTGAACACATCTAAACTACTGAGCACATACTATAATGAATATATACACCTATGGAGCATAACATTATGACCAGTATGATTTCATTGTTTCTACACTACACCATAATCATCAGCTCCCCTGGTTAATAAATGTAAATTTTTTTTTTTTTATATTGTAGGACATCAATGCAAAAAAAAAAAAAAAAAAAAAAGAAAAATCAAAGCTTTAATTCAAGTGCCTTTATCTTTATTAGGTGGGGGGATGAAATGAAATCATCTGTGCCACAATTATTGGCACCTATGGTGTTAGAAGTTTTTACAACCTCCTTTTGCCAACAAGACAGCACTTAATCTTCTCCTGTAACTCTTCAGAAGGACAGAAAGAGGGATCTTCCTCCATTCTTCTTTACACTAACCTCTCTAAATCGTCCACAGTCCTGGGTCTTCTCCTCTGCACCCTTCTCTTCAGCTCACCCCACAGCTTTTCTATTGGGTTGAGGTCTGGGGACTGAAATGGCGATAAGAAGAGCTTGATTTTGTGCATTGTGAACCATTTCTTAGTAGATTTGGCCACATGTTTAGGGTCATTGTCTTGCTGAAAGACCCAGTGGCGACCCATCTTCAGCTTTCAGGCAGAGGCCTCCAGATTCTGACACCTAGAGGAGGTGGTCTTGGTCTGGTCCCAAACGAACTTTGGACCGGTTTGCTTGTGGTGAGAACGTAATCCGGTCTCGATCCGACCCAGCTATGAAATATAGTTAATTTATTTGATCTAAACTGCTGATAAGATGTGGTTTAATCTGATATTCTGATATATTAGCCAGATAACGCTGATTATCCCAGCTATGAACAAACGCTGTGTTCATGCACGCACAGTCTGTGCTGCGTTTACTGCTCGTAAGTCCAAACACTGTGTTTAAAAGCACAGCATTTCAGCGTTCAGCGTTCAGATATTATACGCACAGGAACACAGAATCTTCTCTATATATTTACTTTTTTCGTATATTTATATTTACTCCCTTACGCTAGAGAGCTCTGACCATTTAGAGAACACAGCCTGCTTGTATGGTTTATTGGTGTGCATTTTGGTGCGTTTAGGTTTTTGCCTGTGTGAAACCAAACCAAACACATCAACTGATTCTGACCAGAGAAACGAACTACAGGTGCGAAAACGCCCCAAATGTGCTGTACTAAGAATAGTACGCTTATACAGAGCAGGGCAGCAAGGCTCTCACAGCGCTACTGCTACTGTAGCTTTAGCACACAGGCTACTGTAACGACTGCAGCACCACTTCAGAGCTCAGCTGGTCCCTGCTGCCAATACCGAGGCAGCGTTAAGCACGTTTTAAAGCACGGCCACGGCGAAGGCTCTGATTGTAGCCATTGACGGCGCGTCGAGTCTCTGGCAGGTGGAAATGGCGTGAAGGCCACAGCCTGCCTTAATGCCATACAGCGGAGGAACAAAAAGAAGGCAAAAATCAATAGAGAGAGCATGTCTCACGGTTATGAAGCTCGGCACAGGCTAATTATCCACTGCTCAGGAGCGCCTTTCTGAAGAGAGATAAGTTTGACACCGGAACAAAGTGAACACACTCTCCAATAAAGTGAGGGGAATATGAATGTGGGTGACAATCACACAGACATGGAGCGCCCCTACACCCTCCCTTCACCACACACACACAGAGTACACGATTTAATGGTACATGAAACCTTGAATGAGGTTCTGAGATTTTTTTTTTTTTGGGCCTCTTTTGAATAAACGAGGTACAAAGACATTTGTCAATCTAATAAAAAAAATACATTTTTTATTTTCTTACTTAACTCATTACAATTGCCTTTGCTTTAAAGCAAAAAAATAAATGCATTGTGACATAAAAGTCAATTATCTTTATTTAAAAAAAAAGTCATTAGTGTTGTTCATACAATCATAATGGGCCAAGCTAATTTATATAGTTAAAAAAATAATAAAAATGTAAAAATATGATTAAGGTGTAGTATTTACAGTGCTATTTTTACATGTTTTCAGATGCTGTGTTGCATGTTACAATTACTCACATCTACTGTCTTAGTGGGTAGGAGTGTAGAATGTGCATGTATTTATATGTGTGTGTTTTTTTATGTGTGTATGTGTGTGTGTGTGTGTGTGTATGTGTGTATGTGGCGCAATCCCTGTTCTCTACTAAAAGGAACATGCGCTCTCTCTCTCTCTCTCTCTCTCTCTCTGCTCAGATGACACTCCAAATGCATTATAAGCATTAATGAAAAAGTTAATGGGCCATTTTCTTACATATCAATTTACATTTTACAATTTGGCTAGACAAATGATGTCGGCTGGTGCAGGCCCATAATGTTTTGCTCAAGGAAACAGTTCTAATGTGTTTTATGGACATCAAATTTTGTGAATAATGATGCATCCATAGCATGCAAATCAGACGGCAGAGCGCTGATCAGCTGCACTTGCGTAAGAAGAGCTTCAGATCAACCATATGAGTGACAACATATATACACACACACACTTACATGCACAATAAAAACAAACACAGCAGACTAATTTAAACTAGGATTGGGCCACATAATGATATGCTAGCTCAGAAACAATGTTATTATATTGGTAGTACTAGTTCTATTCTCTATTCTGTACAGAAGCCATAATAAATATTAGCAAGCTGTATCAGCACCTGCTAGACTTGTTACATACTTATATATTTAATGTACAGTAAAAAAAAAAAAAAAAAATATATATATATATATATATGTTTTATATATGGATATTTTATAACACTTTAAAATAAGGGTACAATAATCAATAATTAACAGTACTTACGACTTAAAATGTCTCAACTAATTATTAATTGACCTTACTTAAGACATTATTAATCATTACTGATTAATTAACTAATGTCTTAAGTAATTGTTATTATTTACAACATTCCTAAGCATTAATATTTAGTAATGTTTAATAATTTATTAACCAGTGTCAATTAATAATTAGTTGAGACATGCCAAAAGTAATAGGAAAGCAGCATGTACGTTGATAATAATGATAATGAAATGTTATGTTAGGAGACAGTTTATTGTAAGCTGTGAGGTGTTATCTTGTGAGGGAGTCTAAACATTGGTCAACATGCTCATGGCAAGGCTAACTGTTTGTCGGGGTAAGAGAGCTGGGACATCCCATTTTTTTAAACTCATTTAAATGTCATTTAACATTCCTTCATCTTTAAAGAATATTAACTAAACATTGCCTGAGATTTTAAAAAAAAAACACTTTTATTGTGGGAATTTCTGCCTCTGCAGCGCCCTCTCAGGTTTAACTGTGCTAGAGGCGTGGAAGATGTTTCTGTGTACTTTGGTATGCAGACACATCACAATATGCAGATCAGTCAATCAATAATACCGCCCCCTCCTGGCTGATGTCCAAACACATGGGTCCCGTCGCTATCAGAGGCACACTGTTGCTGCTGCTGCAGCTCAGCAAATCAGCTCTCCTCCCTCTTGCCGTGCCTCTAAACCCATACATCACCCAGTGCCTTGCCCTAAGTACCCCTGCCATTTTTTTGCCTTTTTAAAATTTGAGCAAAGGGTGGAGTCAGCAAAAACCAGAGGGTTTAGTGCCCCTTTAATGTCACTTCATTTGTGACGAGGCACTACCACCCACAGTGGACAGCACAGTATGACTACAGAAATCATATCCACATTCAATTCAAGAGGCAACAGGTCAGTGTCACATTCTTTGGCTTTCACCGAACATGGCAAAAGTCATGGGACATGATACTAGCTCCTGCCCCATGACAAGAGGCATCTAAGTTTAAAAAGCAATTTGATCGCGCATTTCTCTTATAAAGACAGCATATCTATAAATAGTGCTATACAGTACTAAAATAATTCTTGTAAGGGGCCATAACCGTTTTTTTGGCCATAAAGGCTTCATCAAAAAACAGTAGTGTTTCAAAAGGAATCTCTCATTTGCTTTCAGAACCACGGCTTATGCTACAAAACGCAGCATTTTGCAAGTTCACTTGCTGCTGCAGCTCTACCGGCAGCTCTACTCAATCAGCTCTACCTCCTGCCCTGCCTCTAAACCCATACATCACCCAAACTAGCCCTCCCATTTTTTTTGCCTTTTTTAAATTTGAGCTGAAGGTGGTGTCAGCAAAATTCATGGGGTTTAGTGCCTCTTTAATGCCACTTCATTTGTGATGATGCACTACCACCCACAGTGGACAGCACAGTATGAGGTAATGGTCGTGACTGACAGTGTCTGGCTAAAAATAATCTGACAGATGACTCTGACGGAAATCATATTCACATCTAATTCAAGAGGCTACAGGTCAGTGTCACATTATTTGGCTTTCACTGACCATGGCAAAAGTCATGGGACATTATAATAGTTCCTGCCTCAAGACAAGAAAAGAGACATTTTAATGTAAAAAGCAACTGGATTTGATTTTGCTTTTTTTTTTCATACTTTTCGGACCAAACAGGTAGCATTATGCTACACAATACTAAAAAAGTTTTCTTGTGAAGGGCTTTAACCCTTCTTTTTGCCTTAAACTTCACATCCACATCAAAACAACAGTAGCGTTTCAAAAAAGAATCTCTCATTTGCTTTCAGAACCACGGCTCACGCTACAAAACGCAGCATTTTGCAAGTTCACTTGCAGGAGTCCCTCCTGTACTCATGAGTTCTCATTATCAAAGCTTGTAGACAGTTCGTGTCACACATATTCACTGATCCGACCCCGGGCAGTGCTGGAATAAGTTTGGAAAGCGCGTGGAAGCAGATTGCTCTGTGATTAGCTGTGTGATGTCTCCAACACGCGTTTGAGCGCAGTCATTAAATGCAGCGTGGCGTTGCGGGGATCTACAGGCTCCCTGAGCGCCGCGGCTAGCCGCTAACCTGCCTGCTAGCCGCTAACCTGCCTGCGTCTCGCCGCATTCCAGCACGCCGGCTCTCCCCTCGACTTCATAGAAAATAATCATTTTCACCACGGGGCGTCTTTCTCCACGCGCGTCTCCTGCGCTGTGCCGGCGGCGTATCCGCGAGGCCACAGCTGTCTCTGGAGCCCCTCCTTCCTCCAAAAGCACGGGGTTATGGGTGTGAATGTATGTTACAGTGCCATCTGCATGTGAGGTGAGAACTCTTGGAGCAGGAAGCCAATCACACACCCACACACACACACCTGAGGAAGGCGTCGCCATCCCCGCCTATTGTTTCAGAACACACTTCTGTACGTGGTGTGAGGCACATGGGAATGAGCTCGCACCTTTTAAACACACACAGAAACTTTTGCACACTGATATATATATATATATATATATATATATATATATATATACACACACACACACACATATGCATACACAGGCACACACAAGTGCGGGCAGTTTAATACTATGCAATAAGCAGATTCGTAGGTCAGATAAAAAAAAAAGCATAGATATAGACAAGATATGGCTTGCGTCTCCCAGAGTGTGAGAGAGTGTGCGAGTGTAAAATACTTGATATTCTCGCATAAAGATTGCACTCAATTCCATCTAGCATAACTACGGCCACAATATTCTCCAGTGTAAGAGCGCGCCTGACCACAGGCCTACATATATTCAGTATTTTATGTACACAAGTGCAAATGAAAAGTCACCCACAGTTCCACTCTCGCTCGCCTCCTCTCTCTCCGCTCTCTCATTATTCCACTCCCTCTCCCCGTCTCTTCTCATCTCTCGCGCTCGAACAGCAGCAGTCCAAAGCAATGGCCAATAACGCAGCACGCTGTAACAGATACCTGCAATGCTAATATCATTAATCAATACCAATGGAATTGTGCGGAGGGACGTGGCAAAATGAAGGTCCCAGCGGTACCAATCTTGCTCCCTTTAAACCTCATTTGCAAGCCCAAGATGGCCGCTCTAATGACTGGCAGCAAAGTTTTTCCAACAAATTTCATGGGGCATGATCCAAAGATAATAGGTTTTCAGCCCAATGACAATCCAATTACAATGCCAATCAAAGCTGACTCCATGCAGGCTAATTATCAGCTTCAGCCGCGAGTTCAAATTCAAGCACACCACCACTTCTTCTTTTTTCTTCTTCTTCTGTTTTTTTTTTTTTTTTGAATAAGAACTTGGTTTGGAAACAAGGTAGGCTTGTGCTCCTTGATCTGTTTGAGCTGCTATGGAGGACTAGACGATGCTTCCATAGCTGTTCCTGGGGTAGATTTGCTTATATACATATATATATATATATATATATATATATATATATATATATATATATATATATATATATATATATATATATTGTAAAGTATGTTTGTGAACTATTGTGGGTAAGGTGCTACTGTATATATATAAAAAGTAATAACTAAGCAAATGATGTGGGGTTGATGCTGCAGTTGGTCAGGTCTAGGTTCAGCAACAGTATGTGCTGAAAGAATCAGGTCAGCTGATTACCTGAATATACTGAATATACTGAGTGAGCAGGTTTTTCCATCAATGAAATGGTCTTTTTTTTCTTCCCTGATGGCACAGCCATATTCCAAGATGGCATTGATGCCAGGATTCATGAGTCTGGATTTGTGAAAAATGATTCAAAGAGCATGAGATCATCATTTTTTTTACACATGGATTGAGAGAGTTCACCACAGAGTCCAGACCTTATCCTCATTGAGAATCTTTGGGATGTGTTGGATGGAGAAGGCTTTGTGCAGTGGTCAGACTCTACCATCATCAATGATCATCAAGAACTTGGTGAAAAATTAATGCAACACTGGATTAAAATAAATCTTGTGACACTGCAGAAGCTTATCGAAACAATGTCACAGTGAATGCATGACGCAAAGCTAAAGGTGGTCCACCAACATTTTTGGCCAGACAGTGTATTTAACGGCTGTAAATTGTCAAGAATTTACCATATGTATCATTATACAGGGCTTGCAATTCAATATATTGGAATATATTGCAAGAATTGTATACCAGGGTTGCCACCCGTCCCGTGAAATAAAAAATCTTCCTTTATTTGGCAATCTAATGTGTTCTGTATTTCCATAAATGTCCAACACACACACACACACACACACCACACACAAACACAAAACCTCTAATAATAAACTTTAGTGGACCATTACTTAGGATGATATATTTAATATACAGTAATATTAGTCGCATTATTTTATATGGCCATTTAAAGAACAAATCATACAAATGGATTAACAGTTAATAAATACATTTGATAAGAGAAAATGTTTATTCTTTAATATTTATATACACTTCCAATTTTAAAAATGTTTGTAGGGCTTTCTGTGTATTTTTTGTCAAAATGTTTATATTTTTGAGGAATACAGTTTTCAGTAACATAAATGTACATTACATTCTATTTATAAATTATATTTTTAGTGTGACTTAATAAGACATAAGTTATAACACAGGCAGCAGACAAATACAGCAGATTAAAGTAAAAAATATCCCAAGGGTTAATATAGAGTCCCTATAGTTATGCACTTCTCAATTTATTTAGTTTATATTTTATTAGTTCATTATTGCACAATATACACAAACATATTTTTATTTAAGACTGAATTAACTACACTTTATAAGAGAATGTGTTCACTGAAAATAAAGCATTTTAAGCGTTAAATATGACTAAATGCTTTCTTCTTTACTAAAAACAACAGCCCAAAATAATTTTCCATAACATTCCGCTGTTACAGAAAGGTGGCAACCCTAATAGTGTGATATAAATAAAATAATAAAAGTTTACTTTGATGCAATCAGAGCAGTGGGGTCTAAAGACACTAAAGTACAAGGATGACTACACAAAAATATGTACTTAACACTTAAACTATCAATCAGTTAAACGCTGATACTGCAACTGATATGATATGATGCTATATAGATATTTTCTTAGACCCCTAATATAACATATTTCAGTCCATTTTTCACATTGACTGCACACTGTTGCCTGTCACCCCTTTTAAAACAAATTATTAGCCCTGGAAAGATGCTGCTATAAAAATGTAAATAGACTGAGCAATGCTTCTCTCTTCCTGTTCTGTTCTGGATTTATGGCGACTGATACTAATGCCCGTATTTAAGTGAATGGGTGATCAAAATAAACAGCCATGCTGAGAAAAAATAAGCATTACATTAGGTCCGCTCTGCATTCCATTTGACTAGAGGGTTTAAAAAAAAAATGCCACAAGTACAGCCACAAGCAACTGCACTCATCCGGAACATGAGCTTATTAATGAATCACCAAATCGCTTCTAAATATCGGTTAAATCCAAACATCAAACCGTTACCAATACGGAGGATTTCAGTATTTATTCGCTGAGAATGCCATGCTGCTGGCTGATAATTCGACCTATATTGAGTCAAGTAATCGCAACAATGAGCCACAGCACAGGGCTTAGAAATGGGCCAATAAGGCAGACTGACTTAGACTGATTTAGAAGTTTTTTTTTTTAATCAAGTGTAAACTTTCTGTATTTATTATTATTATTATTATTATTATTTTATTATTATTATTTTTTTATTATTTTTTTGCTTGGATTTGTATGTATTATGTGTGCAACTTTCTGTTGTACATAGAATTAATTAAATAAATACATTTTTAAAAAGACATACAAATAAACAACCTAAAAAGGGTTGAATCCCATAAGCCACTCCACCGCCATCTATAATACTGGATTTAAGAGCATTATACCTGTGCTTAAAACAGCCACTGTATTAAGAAACAACTAAAAATATAACTTTGTATTAAATGTTTAAGAAATCATTGGTTATAATATAATTTAAGTCAATTTAAGTTAAGGCTTAAATTATATATAGGACTGGATTAGGATAAGGATAAGACTAATATTCTAATAGTGGGAAACGTTTATAATAAAACATAACAATGATTAAACAAACAAACAAAAAAAACTTTGTATTTTGATAAATATCATAGTGTATTGTTAAGAAAGAAATTATTATTCATTCTGTTTTCTAATAATACTACATATAGCACAGCTCTGGAAAAAAATGAAGAGAGAACTTTAGTTTCTGAAAAAGTTTCTCTGATTTTGCTATTTATAGGTATGTATGTTATTGTTGTTTCTTCTATAAACTACGGACAACATCTCTCCCAAATTTCACATAAAATATTATCATTTAGAGCATTTATTTGCATAAAATGAGAAATGGCTGAAATGACAAAAAAGATGCAGAGCTTTAAAAAGTTTTAAGAGTTCAGAAATTAATATTTGGTGGAATAACCCTGGTGGTGTTTAATCACAGTTTTCATGCATCTTGGCATGTTCTCCTCCACCAGTCTTACACACTGCTTTTGGATAACTTTATGCCACTCCTGGTGCAAGAATTTAAGCAGTTCAGCTTGGCTTGTGATAATCTACCTTCCTCCAGATTATATTCCAGAGGTTTTCAATTCGTTAAAATCAAAGTAGCTCATAATTTTTAAGTGGTCTCTTGATTTTGTCAAGAGCTGTACAACACTCCACTCCACATACTAAATTACACACACACAAAAAAAACATAAATACACAATACAATAAATGTACATTAAACCTTAGAAGTGCATATTCTGCTGTGTTTGTCATGGTCATTTTGTATTTATACTTATATCAAGTCTCACAAATAAACTGTATTTTGAAAAAGATTCAATTAACTCGTTTTTTTATGAACTGACTGGTAAACAGTGAGAGTGTGTTCTGTGTGTGTTCTATATACCTTTGAGGGGATGCAGAGAGGACGCGAAGGTTCACCGATATTAATCCTCACTACTTTTATCTCCTTCAGTAAAACCTGCAAACCACACACACACACACACACACACACACACATTCAAACAAACAAAAAAACTGCATCAATAACACAAATGATTAAACATTCATGGCCTTTTGTAGAGAACATCTGCTCTATATAAGAGCGTAGCCTCAGGGATTGGGTGAAAGGAATCAGGAGGATTTCTCCCACAGAACCTCAAGAAAGCAATAAGATGGCACTGAGACTGTGGAAGACTTACACACAGGAGAAAACACACGCATACACGCCCTACAAAACAGGAATCTCATACTCCTGGCTCTCGTCCAAACAGACAATATGTGCCTGTAGGTTAGCACCTGTGCATTGTCCATTCCTTTCAGCTGTAGCTTGTGTTTCTTGAGGAAAACAAGAGCAAATCGTATAAAAAATGTATATAAAAATGCACTTTTACACATTATATAATGTAGTGAACTTCTGCCCACTTCTACACTGAAGACAAAATATAAGCCAGACAGACATAAGATTAACATTAAAAGATGTGGAAAGTTCATTAAAGCACTCAGTTTCTCTGATTTTGCTATTTATAGGTATATGTTTGAGTAAAATTAACATTGTTGCTTTATTCTATAAACTACGGACAACATTTCCTTCAAATTCCAAGTAAAAATATTGTCATTTAAAGCATTTATTTGCAGAAAATGAGATGGCTAAAATAATACAAAAAACAAGTTCTTAATCATAAAGTTTTAAAAGTTTAGAAATCAATATTTGGTGGAATAATCCTGGTTTTTAATCACAGCTTTCATCCATCTTGAAATGTTCTCCTCCACCAGTCTTACGCACTGCTTTTGGGTAACTTTATGTCACTCCTGGTGCAAAAATTCAAGCAGGTCAGCTTGGTTTGATGGATTGTGATCATCTGTCTTCCTCTTGATTATATTCCAGAGGTTTTCAATTTGGTGAAATCAAAGAAACTCATCATTTTAGTGGTCTCTTATTTTCTTTCCAGAGATGTGTACTGAAGATCCCAATACACTGAAGAACACAATACAGGACAGCGTGTGAAAATGTGTGACAAGAAAAAAATAAAAAATGTGTAGTGTGGACTTTTTAAGAGGGAACTGGCAACACAGTAGTAACGATGGCCAGTGCGACAGCTGAGCAGAGGAAAATTCATGCATTTGCATAGAAGACACTTCATAGACCATAGGATTAATATGACTGGTTATGGTTATACATAGTTTGGTTACAAGAGAATCAGGAGAACAAAAAAAAAACTAGGCTTAATATGACTGGTTGTGGTTTGCACTGATTGTTTGCACGATATAGGATCTAGAAACATTTTGTTTTTTATTTATATTTATATGTTTTTTATATGTTTTTATTTTTTATAGACTCAATTTACAAGAGAAATCAGTCTGTTGAGTTTGCATTATATGATTTTGTCAAATAAAACCATTTTTTTTGTTTTCATTTTTGAAGTTTTCTTTAAAATATTTTAAAATCTCCTCTTGTCTCGTTCTTGTGAACTCAGTTTCTCGTCTCTTCTCTTCTCGTCTCATCTCGTCTCGTGAGATTACTGTCTCATCACACCCCTAATAGTCAGAACTGGGTCTGGCCTCTTATGGCTTACTAAAGAAAATGATGGAAATATCTGGTAAAATACTTGTAAAGTAACTTTTATTTTTTATAGCTTCTGTTAGTTGAAAGCCTTTCGCCAGCTCATGGTTGTCTATCTGTTACTACTGTATGAAATACAAAGGACATATCAAAATATCTCGACACACATTATAATTATGATAAGGAACCACTTCTTCTTCTTCTTTAGCTTTCCGTTTTAAAGTGTAGCGTGCATAAGTATGTCCCATTGATTACTCTGCTCCGCTGCAGTGCCAGGCCCAGCTGAAAAATGATTATCGTTGATTATCTGTGAGTTTGCGGTTTGATAAATTAGCGGGGACGTGAGGCGAGTGGAGCTGGAGTGAGAGCCTCTGTGCCTCTCTTCAGACTCTATCGCTATCGCTGTGCCTTCTACACAAACTCTGCACATCTGAAGAGATTAATGATACATTTTCCATGGAGATAACATCTGTCTCAACTGCTCCTGGAATATTAAGCTTAATAAATATATTTATGAGCCCCGCTCTCTATAGCTCTAATGCAATCAGCCTTGCCGCTCACGCTGGCCCAAGACACTGGAAACGCATTGACTTATTTTGTAGCGAATTAGTCCGACCCCTAATCGCTGAACCCCGCTGCCGTTTTTGAATTATGACTCGCCGACGCCCGTCCCCTGCACGGCAACACCCGTATGAATAAAATCAATTCGCAAAATTACCGGTGTCCGGGTTTCATTAACACCACATCAAATTGTGTTTTATGTTTATTAATACACAGACATAATCTATAAATAACCTGCCTATAAGCAGGCACGCATTGATGTCGGACATTCTCCTGTAATGATGAAGGCACACATCAACATTGAGTCAAAACCGACGCTAGATAATAATAATAATGATAATAATAATAATAATGGCCGGTCAATAGCAACAAACTCCACAATCATATTCATACTCCCAGGCAGCGAGTGAATGGAAAGCAAACCCATTCAATACTACACTCCTCCTACACTACACTCATATCCCTCCGTGCTGCTGCTACTGCATTTCATCATCATAACCCACTACACTGAAGAAACACTACAGTGCTGTCCTTCTTATCCAAAACCAGGAGCCTTCTAACTCCACCCACTTCTACACATCACTTCACTACACTACACAAAACACATACAAGCGCTTTTCTCTACATAATGTCAGGGAAAAACACAGAAAAATAGAGTATCATCATACTACTTAAACTTACCTACCTACCTTTCTATCTATCCTACCCTATAGTATCACGGTCCAATGAAAAACAGTTATCTCCTTTTCTGTCCATTTTTAGTTTACTACATAATTTGAACAGCCAACATTTCTTTATGAGTGGACCAATAGAAATCATTCAAAATGACCTGAAATTAACACTTTTTAACCTTAACTTCCATTCTCTCTCTTCCATTCCATTCTCTCCTATTAAGTTACTGTTTTGGAGATACTTGTTTTTATTAGACAGTGACTAAGTAATAAACTATATACCTTCTTAATAAATGCATTGGGCTTTTTTATGTTGCTGTCAAAAGTGAAAGTTAGACTTCAACAAAAGCAGGATAAAGTCTTTTTAATACCTTTAATTTTGGAAGTAAGGCATAAATAAGCAGGTGCTCCAATACTTTTGTCCATATAACTACTGCTCAGAATTTTAACAATAATCGTAATAAAAATGATTCAAAAACAAAAATGTTAGTAAAGGTAAAATAACACTGATTTTTATTACTGATTTTATATTTTAAATGTACAATACCCCAAATGCTGGTGAACACCCCTACAAGTGAAAGCATTCGAATAATTCGAATGTTGCACCCACTGCTGTCAAAAATGTGCACACACTGACATACAAACACACATATCTTCACTGTAATGCCAATAGAATAGGACTCTCTGGATCAGACACACACAAATCTATTGGCACCATGCCTCACCTCAGGTGTGGGCTAAATAGGTGTAAACACACCCAGCAATGTCGTAAAGTCGTAAAGCAGTAGAACTTTGACCTCTGGAATGATGGTGTTGTGGAACTGGATGAGTAGGTGTGGTGACCCTACAGCCAACATCCTGGCATCACTAATGCGCTTGTAGCTGAATGCAGTCAAATCCTCACAGCAATGCTCCAAAATCTAGTAGAAAGTCCTTTTCTGAATGCTAGAGACAGTTAGACTCCAACAAAAGCAGGATAAAGTCTTTTTAATACCTTTATTTTTGGAATAAACCATGAATGAATAGGTGTTCCAATAATTGTGTCCATATTTGTCAGGAATGCAGCAAGGGAGACGAGGAGGCGGACGCAAATGCAAGTAAATTTAATAAACAAGAAAGCAAATAAACATGAAAGCAAAACAAAAAATAACCCAGAACAAACAAGAAACAGGTGAAACAAGAGACTAGCCATCTAAACAGACGAAATGCACAAGAACTGACAAGGGAACACAGAAACAAAGTGTCTACATGTACAGAGGTAGGCAGGAAAAAGGAAACACTTGGGGACAGGTAACGAGGGGGCGGAGTTACAAATGAACACAGATGGGAGCACAGAAGACATGGGCAGACACAAGGAGAACACAGAGCCACGTTTAAGGCACGTGCAAGAAAGCACATGGCTAGAAAAAACAGACAGAAAAAGGAAAAGATAGAGACACAGAGAAGACACAGAAGATAGACCAGAAAAGACTCCAGTACTTTAAGTTAAGGAAAAGGGGATGGGAAGGTGTGGTGATTCTACATCCAACATCCTGACCTCACTAATGCGCTTCTAGTTAAATGCAGTCAAATCCTCACAGCAATGCTCCAAATATTTATTTCTGGACAATAGTTTTCTAGACAGTTTTTAATACCTTTAATTTTGGAAGAAAAAAAAACATGAATGACAGGTGATGAGGGGGCGGAGTTACAAAAGAAAACTCAGGTGGGAGCACTAAAGGAAGGAGGCGGAGACAAGGTGAACACAGAGCCAGATGCAAGAAAGCACATAGCTAGGAAAACAGAGAGGCACAGGAAAAGATAGATAGATAGATAGATAGATAGATAGATAGATAGATAGATAGATAGATAGATAGATAGATAGATAGATAGATAGATAGATAGATAGATAGATAGATAGATAGATAGATAGATAGATAGATAGATAGATACTTCATTTAGGCATCCTGCAGCAACAACACAATACAATAAGAAACATATTTAAACATAAATTAAAACACAGAAGAATAGAAATATATACGGCTAAGACACAGAAAAAATACTCAGAAAATAAAAAGGAATACAAAGGAAAAATGTGAGTAAAGGTAAAATAACACAGATTTTTAGCCCATTTCATCTTTCAAATGTACAAAAAACAAACACACACAGACATACACTGTGTGTACAAACCCGCAGAAAGTGCTGAAATAGACCCAACACTGCAGTAGCCAGAGGCCATGGAAAGACATGGGATGCTACAAAAGGACAAACGCTCAGCCACAAGGACAGGAAGTGAAAGCTGTGATTACCTCTGTCTCTAAAGTTCAGCACTGCTATGTGATCAGAGCGCCTAAACACTCTGTTTTCTAAATATTAGTCTAATCTGAAATCTGCGCTGTGGCTTCTGCTGGCGAGAGGGGGGGGTGTAAAGAGCTAGATAAGCCAGGGGGCTAAGCTAACAGAAATTAATAACCCTGATGGAGATCTGTCTTTTTAGCATAATTTTACAGGGACACGTCGCCTGACCCTCCAATGATGCTCTTTATCTTGATTATTTTGAACAATGTGAAATAACGATTTTGTTTACTACTTAACCTTTAGCAGGCAGCTGCAGCGCCAGGCCTGCCACCACACTCAGCTGTGTGTAAGTACCCGGGGTGCATGGTGCTCGTGGATTATTCTACATGCGGCCTCCCTCTCTCCCTCCTCTACCTCCTCTCGGTCTCTCTCTTTCTCTCTCTTCCTCCATCCTTCTTCTCTTATTTACAAACACACAGCAGCATTGCATGTTCTGCAATGTCTTCTTATTCAATAACATAATCCAAGATAGTCCATAATAATCATTCAAGCAAGGATTTAAGGAACAACACATTGTGTTTTTTCACATTCTAACATTATTTGTTAATTTCTGGGAACAATTATGCATCACAAATCCACATAATGCCATACAGCATGGACTATTCCAAAACATATACACAAGTCATAATTGTTTTTAATTGATATCTTATATCTATGATTAATATATAACTCATAAGAGCTGGTGAATAATTCAATATCAACATTTATTGTGAATATGATTTCTAAACACATTTCCAATATTTTAATATTGACTATGTATTGGTTAGAATGTGATGATACAATACGTATCACAATACAAGGGTTAGGATTTAATGTATCGCAATATTTACTGCAATATACTGCAATATAATGTGATACTGTACTGTGATGTGATACTGTAAGCAAGGTAATATACTGCGTTAATTTAAAGCAAATATAGAAGAAAAAAAATGAAAGTATAAAAAACGCACTATTAAAGTTATAAAATCTAAGAAACCAAACGTTACTTTTTATAATGACAGAGTGCAACACTTCTATCTAGCAGTTTGTGTCTAAACACAACACAAACAGTATTATAATGTTTTATAATATATTATAATGTTATATATCAATACCAATATTTTATTACCCCAATATTTTACTTTTACATTATTTTCACCATCCATCTCTGGCTAATGTTTATTACAGATTTTCATCATTATGTACAGCTCTGGAAAAAAATAAAAGACCACCTCTGAATCGGTTTCTCTGATTTTGCTATTTATAGGTATATGTTTGAGTACAATGAACATTGTTGTTTTATTCAATAAACTACAGACAACATTTCTCCCAATTTCCAAATAAAAAAATTGTCATTTAGAGCATTTATTTACATAAAATGAGAAATGGCTGAAATAACAAAAAAGATACAGAGCTTTTAGAGATATAGATCTCAAATAATGCAAAGAAATCACAGTTTTCATGCATCTTGACATGTTCTCCTCCACCAGTCTTACACACTGCTTTTGGATAACTTTGTGCCACTCCTGGTGCAAAAATTCAAGCAGTTCAGTTTGGTTTGATGGCTTGTGATCATCCATCTTTCTTTTGATTACATTCCAGAGGTTTTTAATTTAGTAAAATAAAAGAAACTCTGCATTTTTAAGTGGTCTTTTATTTTTTTCCATACCAGTATTTTACCAATAATACCAATATTCATTACAGCTTTTCAAAATGAATCATATCGACGGAGATTTAAAAAATTCTGTGATGTATTTTAGTCATATACCAACATATCTGAACCACACTTTCACAAAATATTTAGTAGAGAGAGAAGGATCACGCACACACACACACACACACACACACAAAGCTGTAAATGCTTCATCAGAGGCATTTGCACCTTGCTAGTGGGCAAGTGAGACAGGCGAGGAGATGCAGGGATGTTATCTGCTATGGTAACCAACCCCTGGGGACTCCGCATTCTGATCAGCTCACCTCGCAACATCTGCCTCTTAAATGTTGAAGCACAGAAATATGAATAAATAAAGAAAGAAATTAAAACAAGAGAGCTAATGACGCCTGCCGATTCCTAGCCCTCCCCATCAGCGCTGGGCAGAGAGCAGACTGATAAACACACACACACACACACACACACACAATCCCAATACTCCATACTATGTAAACTCTGCCTATACAAATCCTAATTGAATCCTGATTGTTGATTAAGTAGCCGTTCTTTCTGCTGAATTCAGTGCCACTTCCTCCCTGCTCTGGCACACGGGGCTCAAATTGGCAGTAGGGGTGGCAGTGCACGGCAGAGCTAGAGGTCGAGAAGAGGCCATTATCTGAAAGTTAATGACCACCATAAATAGGAGGGCATTACCTTTGCAGATTTCCACATTGAAAATAATGGCCCCCTTTTCCATGAACTACACTTAGCTTTGCATTTTATGCTGGGGCCATCATTATTGACTTTTAAGGTGCAGTAGTCTGGGGTCCATTATGAAGGCAGTGGATCCGGCTCTTTTCTCCATCTACTACTGTCTGTCTCTGTGGGCTGGATGAAGGCTGAGTGGACAGCATATATGAAAAAATGTATTTGAAGTATTTACAGTCTCTGTGTGCTGCTTTGGTTGTAAAATCCGTAAAAAGCTGTAAATTCCCCATAAACCTAATAAGCATATTTAGTTTAGTTTAATATGTTAAAAAAAAAAAATAAGGAAGGAACCAAAAAACAATATATTGTGCTTTCTATTTTATTTTTTCCATTTTCCAATTGTCTTACTCATTCAGATGCTATTTAGATATATATCTCCATCACTAGTGATGCCACAACACCAGGAGGGTGAAGACTAGAACATGCCTCCTCCTGTTACAGAAGTGAGGGGATGGACGTAAGTGCAGAATAATTATATTTATTTAAATTAACAAACTAAAACAAATTAACAAACAAACAAACAAAATAAACCAAAGTTACACTGAATACAAAACTACAAAACACTAAACTTGAAAACAGGAAGCTAACAAACATCAAGAGACATGAAACAAACCTGATCACGGACAGCAAACAAACTAACAAAAGACTAGACAAAGAAGGCTTGAAACAAAGGGGCTTATATACACATGGAGGGAACAGGAAACTGGAAACACCTGAGGATCAATCAAGAGGGGGCGGGGTTACAAATAACTAATGACAGGGTGGGGCTAGGGCGGAGACAGGACCAAAACACAACAATAGCACATGGCTGGGAAACATGACAGGTAAACAGAGGGGCAGGAGCACACGAGACCAAATGAGGGAGAAACATGGGCTAAACTGTGACACCTCCGATACACGTGAAGTCAGCCACCGCCTCTTTTAGAACTGCTGCTGATGCAGCATTGTTGAGTAGCCAGCTCATTTGGAGGAAAGCGCAGCGACTCAGTTCCAATACATCAGCTAATTTTAACATCAATTGTAATTAAAATGAACAAAAAAAAAAGGAAAATGTTAGAAAAGGCAAAATAACAGATCATTATTTTTTTTAAATGTACAAAACACACACAGACACACACACAGACACACGTGTGTACAAAACCCGCAAAAAGTGCTGAAACAGACTGAACACTGCAGTAGCCAGAGGCCATGGAAAGATATGGGATACTACAAACGCACAAACTCTCAACCACAAGGACAAGAAGTGAAAGCTATGATCACTAGTGATGCCACAACACAAGGAGGAGGGTGAAGAGCAGCACATGCCTCCTCCCATACATGTGAATTCAGCCACTGCCTACTTTGGAACTGCTGCTGATGCAGCATTGCCGAGTAGCATCACAGCGCACTCAGAGGAAAGTGCAGCGACTCGGTTCTGATACATCAGCTTACATCACTTCAGGAAAGATGAGGGGAAAGTATGCCACCTACCCACCCAGAGAGAGAGCGAGGCCAATTGTGCTCTCTCAGGGCTCCGGCAGCTGATGGTAAGCTTCATGACCAGGATTCGAACCAGCGATCTCCCACTCAACGCCCCTGTTGATTATCTATCTGATTAATCAGTTAGTCAGTGATTATTTCTGCCACGCCCTCAATCTCTGCTTGCAGTAGGTACAGCTCCTGTTCCTAGCCTTCTCCATCACCTCTAAACGATAGAAACAGCAGAATGTGGGATTTGAATGGCTGAATTTAGCATTTCATTTGTAAATTAAGGGAGCAGAGTCTGGAGGAAGAGTGGAGAAACACACAGTCCAAACTTCTTGAAGTCTAGTGTGAAGTTTCCACAATCAGTGACAGTTTGGAGAGACATGTCATCTGCTGGTGTTGATCCCACTGGGTTTTATTAAGTCTAAAGTCAGTGTTTTGTATTCCCAGAAAATCTTACATCACTTCATGATTCCCTCTGCTGACAACGTTTATGGAGATGCAGATTTCATTTTCCAGCAGGACTTGGTACACTGCACACCCTGCCAAAAGTACCAATTGGTCAAATTTTCTGAGACACTGATTTGAATCTAATGCTTCACATTTTGAACTGAATTACTGAAATAATGATATTCCCATTTTTTTGGGATGCACTAGCTTTTATTTGATTAATGCAAATATTTTGTTACATTTTAGACAACAATTGTGTATAACAAATCCAAATCATACCATATAGCATGATATTCAAATATGGACATACATTCCAATTATAGAAGTCTTTATGAAATTATAATTATAATTATTAATAATATTTTAGACTAAAACATTCCCCTTATTTTTTTTATACACAAATCAACACATTAGAACGTTTCCTGAAATATTAAGTAGACACAAGTAGGCACACACAAACACACGCTTACACACACACATATACACTTTTTTCTGTTTTATGTGCTACTTTGGTCGTAAAACTGACATAAATTATCCTGATGACAAAACATGACAAAATGTGTTGTGTGTTCAAATTCCAAATGTAATTAAAATAAATATGTATAGCATATTAAAAATAAATAAATAAAAGAACAAAAACAAGACCAGCTAGGGAACATCCCTGAACCCTCAACCCGTTCACCGCTGAGAGGAAGAGTTACATTAATGCCACACAGTTTACCTACCCACTTATCCTTGATGATGAATGGAGGCTAAAAGAAACTGATGCATGCCAATTCCAACAATTCGGAAATTCTCCTTTCAGCCTTTCACTTCTACAGCATGTCCATCAAAAGCTCGGTCACGTGACCGGGATTCCGCTTTTATCCCGAACCGCACTGCTTTACGTTCCAGCTCCCCGTCAGTGGCCTTATGTTTATCATTTGCAAACTATACACTAAGAGCTCTTGCTTTCCAAATTGACTCTAATTAAGGGAGTGATAGTATGTTCATAAATTAGGCCTTAATTAGCAGAACAAGCCATTATTCCACTGAAAGACACTTCTCTCTGATTAAGCGATCTCTTTTAGTAATTCACATTAACTTCTGCATGGCAATCAACACCTCCTTCCCCCACACACTCTGAGAAACTCAGAGGAAGTGCAAGAAGTCGTCGGTCTAAAATCGTTCCAATTTCAGTGTATAGAGTTCATAGACTGTGCATTTCAAAGGATATTTTTTTGTACGCTGAAGGGCGGGGCTTTCGGTCATTGCTTGACAAGACGAGCAAAAAAGCAGGAGAAAAAAGAAAGAAAAAACTTCACTTCGCTGAAAGTTGGGGCAGAGCGCGGCGTACTTCGGTTTGACCCCAGCTATTGTCTATTGTCCAGTAAAAACAATGCACATTCGTCTGGAGTCTAAATGAGGCCAGCTTTCGCTCAGTAGAAGAGATGAACTAAGGAGGGAGGCATTCAGGTGGAAATGACCCAAAATGTCAATTAGCAAATTATCATTGCCTTTAAAGAGAATGGGATCTTTTCTTTTCTTTCTCTTTTTTTTTTCTTCTTTTTTTTTTTGCGCTAAACTGTCTGACAGCTCTCTCCCCAAAGACCATTACAGAGTGATTTTTGAGGTATTATATTCATGTGGGGTTTCAGTAATTGGATTAAATTGGTTCCAGAATGTAGCAATTTATATTATAATATCCCATTACTTCTAATACTGTTCTTAATTAATTAGGCCTCTTTTTGCCTGATGTGTAAGTTAGCGGCCACAAGAAACCTGGTTCAGTTTGTGCTGCTCTTTGTCTCTCTCCTGTCATTCTTTTAGAGACCTCTATCTCTTTCTCTCTCTCTCTCTCTCTACCTCTCTCTTTTCATTCTCTCCACCCAAATCACTGCAGTCATATAAAGACTGCATGTGAGATGACATATGAAGAAGACAATGACCAATACATACAATACAATACATATGTACAGCTATCCACAGGTACGTCCAGTAAAGCTCAAAAGCGTTAAAAACAATATGAAAAACACTTCGTTTTAAATGTACCTGCATAGGGGCTTCATAACGCATTCATATTCACAGCATTCATAACATTTATGAAGCAGTGCTTTAGAATTAACATTAATAAATAATGTAACTTATGCCAGTAGCTGTAACATGATATAAGACACTGTATGAAACACAGTGAAACAAGGCTGCATTGACAAAACATGCATATGTATAGAATATCGTAGGTATATTTATATTCATTAAATGTATTTAAATATATCCATACATTTTCACTCTCATTGTCACCAAGACAATGCTTGTCTGTTAATATAGTAAGTATGTTTTTCATAAAGGAATATGATGCCCTTAAATGAATAATAAAGTGATACATCTTTGCTTCATTTCCAACACTTTTATAAAGCACAACTCTAAGCATTAAGCACTGCTGATATAAGAGATTCATAAATATAAAGAATAGCTTTATACATGTATTACTAAATGCTTATGAGTGTGTTACGAAGCTCCTCTGTAGGTACTATAGATGTGCCTCAATGTTGTGAGCATAATATAGCAGTACAACTCATAAAGTTAGAATATCAATGAGAAGTTACTTTATTTCAGTGATTCAGTTTAAAATGTGAAACCCATATATTACATAGACATATTAAACACAGAGTGATCTATTGTAAGCGTTTATTTATTTAATTGTCTATAATTATGGCTTATAGCTAATAAAAAATCTGTTTAAATCTGAGTTTAAATGTTTGAATATTGTGGCGTGGAAGAGGAAGGAAGACCCGTGAGACTCATGCTGAATGCTCAACAGCTCTTTTAATGGACAGGCTTGCCACTCAGCCACTTACAGTCTTTAACAAGACTAGGAGAGCTAAAACCATTCTACCCAAATAGGCTACCAACAGAACCAAGTGACTAAACTCACTACTCACTTACTTTATGGTGAGTGCCCTAAACAGCACCCATCTGCATGGCCCCTCCCCATACCCTAGGTTACGGGGGAGGTACCAACTACGTAGGCTAGAGCAACACAGCACACATAGCACAACAGAACACATAAGGGCACACACACAGAAGAACAGAAACATGCCTACAGGCAGCCACACACACAACCCAGAGCCGCCACATAGCCCCCCTCCCAAGGGTCAGCCGTCCCGGCGACCCCACCAACCCAACACAAACCCCGTGTACAACAAAACATTTTTTTTTTTTTTTTTTTTACAATCAGTCGCAAACAAAGTCATTAAGGCGGGCGGGCGCGACTTACTTACTGTGGCCACGGCCCGGGCGGTACACAACCTCAAAACGAAACTCCTGGAGTCTAGATAACCAGCGCGCGAGTTGGCGTGGTCGGTGCGCAGCAGAAAGGGCACCCCATACACGTGTGCTCGGAAATGTTTAAGGCTTTCGACCACTGCGAGTAGTTCCCGGCGCGTTACGCAATAGTTGCGCTCCGCCTTGTCCAGGCGGCGGCTATAGTACGCTACTACACGCTCGGAGCCATCCTGAACCTGCGACAGGACTGCTCCGAGGCCGTGGTCGCTTGCATCAGTATCCACAATGAAACTCTCAGACACCTTCGGATACGCTAGAATCGGAGCATTGCACAGGCGGCTTTTTAGCTCCTCGAATGCCCGAGGAGCTCCCAGAGCAGCCACAATATTATATATGAACAATTGGTACTTTTGGCAGTGTGGGCAGTGTGCCAAGTCCTGCTGGAAAATGAAATCCACATTTCCATAAACGTTGTCAGCAGAGGGAAGCATGAAGTGCTGTAAGATTTTCCAGGAAACACTGATAACTCCACGGCACTAATAATTTCAAACTATCATTGACCATCAGTAAATTTTGTTTGAGGTCTAGTGTGAAGTTTCCTCAATCAGTGATGGTTTGAAGAGACATGTCATCTGCTGGTGTTGGTCCACTGTGTTTTATCAAGTCCAAAGTCAGTGCAGTGATTTGCTTTCCCAGAAAATCTTACAGCATTTCATGTTTCCCTCTGAAGACAAATTTTATGAAGATGTGGATTTCATTTTCCAGCAGGACTTGGCACACTGCCCACACTGCCAAAAGTACAGATTGGTCTTATATAATACTAAAATTTTCTGAGACACAGATTTCTTTTTGGGGTTTCATTAGATGTAATCCATAATATTGTCAATCAACAATAAACGAAATAAATGCTTAAAATAGACCACTCTGTGTGTAATACATCTATACATCACATTTTGAACTAATTTTATTAGTTTTAATGATATTAAACTTTCCTGAGATGCACTAGTATATTGTAACACAGTAATATTGTGATTTTAAAAATCCATACTGTGAAAACTGCAGCATTCGGTTTGACAGCAGCCTATTAATTACTGTTAAGATTCAAGGCTATTTTTTGGTATAAACAGTTGCATATAAACAGTTTATATCTACGCACTTAATGTTCTGCACTTTAGTTTTGTGCTACCGTTGTAATGTAGATGCTACATTGCATTATTACATTTTTGTTACATTTTTATTATTATTATTCTACAAATATTGTCTTGGTAGGTTACTATTTCTCTATACTTTTTCCTGTTTCTGCTGGATGTTTGAAAGTGATTTATTTTCACAGTATAAACATTAAAAAAAAATTATAGTCACCAAGGACATCGTTATCACATAGATATCCTGAAAAATTGTGATATAATTTTAGGGCTATATCGAATACCCCAGCAAGTATCATTTAAATAATGTGTTACTCACAATACAAGAAAATAGTACAAAAAAAAAAAAACACTGATATCTACTGGTAGGCTAATAGGTGACATGAGTTAGGCCAAGTAGAGCAAAGATCAAGCTCAGCAGCTGCCTTTCATTCCTCCTCTTTACTTTATTTCCATATTTGGTTTTAATATATGAAAGTCATTCTCCTTTGCCTATCACAAATGAACACAATTTTCGCGCAATTTCCATATGCAAATATGTTTTAATTAAGTAAATTAAATAATTTCTATTCTCCTTTGCAAAGCCTGCAGGCTATGTGGGCGGTGAAAGTGAGGAACGTCTGTGTGTGTGTGTGTGTGTGTGTGTGCTGCTTGATTAAAACGAGGTATGATGATGAGGTGATAGAGAGTGAGGTAAAGAGTAAAGGAGAGGGTGATACATGGAGAGATACATGACAGGAAAAGGATGAATAGCGCTACACTCAGCAGAGCGACGAATACAAAATACAGAATACATGCCTGCACACAAAAAGTGAAACAGAAAGGTCAAATGCCTATACACATCAGCATAGAGAGATAGCACTAAATACATACTCACATATTCAAAGGAAATGCGCACACACACACACACACACAACATAACATACACTGCCCCATGCTTTATATTCCCATCCAGTGAATAACTGCATGCGCACAAGGCAAAATAATGCAGATTAACAAATAAATAATAGAACGCTAATAAAATGCTGAAGGAACGATGTATAATTATGCACAGTCCCTTCACAAATAATTACCCACTGTCGCTCACCTTACAGCTATCTAACAAGCTGTCACTTCAAACACACACCCAGCACTTCACACGCAAAGGTGTTCCGCTGTATAGTTATTATTATATTAATATGAATGTTAAGATGACACGCGAACAAAGGCATGCTGAGTAGAACTCATGTGCACGGCGTCCACTAATGCTACACAAACACAGGCACGTGCATGCACACAAATACAC